>NC_068439.1:58702066-59048316 GCF_023373465.1 Oncorhynchus keta | reverse complement strand
CACAGATAAAGACCTAGCTAGCCAGTAACTAGCGAACACCAGACACAGATGAAGACCTAGCGAGCCAGTAACTAGCGAACACCAGACACAGATGAAGACCTAGCTAGCCAGTAACTAGCGAACACCAGACACAGATGAAGACCTAGCTAGCCAGTAACTAGCGAACACCAGACACAGATGAAGACCTAGCTAGCCAGTAACTAGCGAACACCAGACACAGATGAAGACCTAGCTAGCCAGTAACTAGCTAACGCCAGACACAGATGAAGATGAAGACCTAGCTAGCCAGTAACTAGCGAACACCAGACACAGATGAAGACCTAGCTAGCCAGTAACTAGCGAACACCAGACACAGATGAAGACCTAGCTAGCCAGTAACTAGCGAACACCAGACACAGATGAAGACCTAGCTAGCCAGTAACTAGCGAACACCAGACACAGATGAAGACCTAGCTAGCCAGTAACTAGCTAACGCCAGACACAGATGAAGATGAAGACCGAGCTAGCCAGTAGCTAGCGAACACCAGACACAGATGAAAGGGGAAACATATACAGTGCATTCGGAAAGTATTCAGACCCCTTGACCTTTTCTCCATTTAGTTACATTACAGCCTTATTCTAAAATGGATTAAATAGTTTTTTACCTTATCAATCTCCACACAATAACCCAGAATGACAAAGCAAAAACAGGTTTTTAGAAATGTTTGCAAATTGATGATGAATATTTTTTTATTTAATCAATTTTAGAATAAGGCAGTAACGTAACAAAATGTGGAAAAAGGGAAGGCGTCTGAATACTTTCCGAATGCACTGTAAGTGTCTTTGCCATAGATGAATAGCGTTGTACTCACGGACGCTTAGTAAAGCTCAAACCAAGTTTATTCACCCACTGGGTCATTCAGGTGTATAAGACAAAGACATGGTCCCACCAGTGGTAGTATACATTATATATCCCCAATTTGGGTGGCACATCCTCCTTCCCGCTAGGCACAAGTGTTCCTTCTCCCTTAATGTGACTTCCTTACTAAACCACATATCTCCACCCTTATCAGTGCCTGCAACCATGTGATTGCCTTTACTTGACTCAGTACATTCCAAGCTTAATTGCCTCCACCATATTCATTCCTCCGACAGATAACCATTAACTTCTGGTCTAGAAACCAGGCTATGGAACTCCTCATTTCAAGTTTAAGAGTCAGAACCCATCAGTGTAAACTTTTAATTGTATTTGCTGACAACCTACAGTCAAAATGTGCCTTCAGTAGATTAGCTATCTATCTATATAAACCACACCCCTCTACAAACATGTATTCTCAAATGTTGGTTACAAGGCATTACTTATTAAATTAGGTAAGAGAATATCATGTTACCATTGGTGTATTAAAATGAGAGTTAAGGTGATCTCACCTTAATAATTAATCCATGTCTTTGACATGGGGGAGGGGACCAGTAACTTTATGAACAAACTTTATCAGTGTAGAAGCAACAGATATTTTTCATACTTTGGTCACCATACTTTGACCTGGTTTCCTTCAAAAATAATTCAATTGAATAAAAAACATGATCTTGACTGTTCATGACCTTTAAGTACAACATGCAACATTAACTATTTTTCTACTGGAATTACAAAGCCTATATCGGGTATGTTACAACAGACGCATACCAGCAAATATGCCTTTATTAGTATGTACTTCATCATACATTATGAAGGCATGTACAGTGCTTTCGGAAAGTATTCAGACCCCTTGACTTTTTCCACATTTTGTTACGTTACAGCCTTATTCTAAAATTCATTAAGTATGTTTTCCCCCTCATCAATCTACACACAATATCCCATAATGACAATGCAAAAACAGGTTTTTAGACATTTTTACAAATAAAAATTGATGTCACATTTACATAAGTATTCAGACCCTTTACTCAGTACTTTGTTGAAGCACCTTTGGCAGTGATTACAGCCTCGAGCCTTCTTGGGTATGGCGCTAAAAGCTTGGCACACCTGTATTTGAGAAGTTTCTCCTGTTTTTCTCCTTGAGATCCTCTCAAGTTCTGTCAGATTGGATGGGGAGTGTTGCTGCACAGCTATTTTACGGTCTCTCTAGAGATGTTCGGTGGGGTTCAAGTCTGGGCTCTGGCTGAGCCACTCAAGGACATTGAGAGACTTGTCCGGAAGCCACTCCTGTGTTGTCTTGGCTGTGTGCTTTGGGTCGTTGTCTAGTTGGAAGGTGAACCGTTGCCCCACTCTGAGGTCCTGAGCACTCTGGAGCAGGTTTTCATCAAGGATCTCTCTGTACTTTGCTCCATTCCTCTTTCCCTTGATCCTGACTAGTCTCCCAGTCCCTGCCACTGAAAAACATCCCCACAGCATGATGCCACCACCATGCTTCACCGTAGGGATGGTGCCAGGTTTCCTGCAGACGTGAGGCTTGGCATTCAGGCCAAAGAGTTCAATCTTGGTTTCATCAGATCAGAAAATCTTGTTTCTCATGGTTTGAGAGTCTTTAGGTACCTTCTGGTAAACTCCAAGCGGGCTGTCATGTGCCTTTTACTGAGGAGTGGCTTATATCTGGCCACTCTACCATAAAGGCCTGATTGGTGGAGTGCTGCAGAGATGGTTGTACTTCTGCAAGGTTCTCCCATCTCCACAGAGGAACACTGGAGCTCTGTGTGACCATTGGGTTCTTGGTGACCTCCCTGACCAAGGCCCTTCTCCCCCGATTGCTCAGTTTGGCCGGGCGGCCAGCTCGAGTCTCATAGCAAAGGGTCTGAATACTACTAAAAATATATTTAAGCAATTTTAGAATAAGGCTGTAATGTAACAAAATGTGAAACAAGTCAAAGGGTCTGAATACTTTCCAAATGCACTGTATGTAAGCTCACATGGTAAGAACTACACATGGTAAGAACTATGTCTATCTGAGTGTCCATGCTTCATTGGTCTCACATGAACTCCTATCCTGGATCTTCTCGCAAGGCAAAATCTCACATGACCTTCAATCCTGATATTTCTCCAGAGGCAACATCTCACAGGACCCTCCGTCCTGGACCTTCTCCCAAGGCAATATCTCACAGGACCCTCTGTCCTGGACCTTCTCCCAAGGCAATATCTCACAGGACCCTCCGTCCTGGACCTTCTCTCAAGGCAATATCTCACAGGACCCTCTGTCCTGGACCTTCTCTCAAGGCAATATCTCACAGGACCCTCTGTCCTGGATCTTCTCCCAAGGAAACATCTCACAGGACCCTCTGTCCTGGACCTTCTCCCAAGGCAATATCTCACAGGACCCTCCGTCCTGGACCTTCTCCCAAGGCAATATCTCACAGGACCCTCCGTCCTGGACCTTCTCTCAAGGCAATATCTCACAGGACCCTCTGTCCTGGATCTTCTCCCAAGGAAACATCTCACAGGACCCTCCGTCCTGGACCTTCTCCCAAGGCAATATCTCACAGGACCCTCTGTCCTGGACCTTCTCCCAAGGCAATATCTCACAGGACCCTCCGTCCTGGACCTTCTCTCAAGGCAATATCTCACAGGACCCTCTGTCCTGGACCTTCTCCCAAGGCAATATCTCACAGGACCCTCTGTCCTGGACCTTCTCTCAAGGCAATATCTCACAGGACCCTCTGTCCTGGACCTTCTCCCAAGGCAATATCTCACAGGACCCTCTGTCCTGGACCTTCTCTCAAGGCAACATCTTCACAGGCCAAATATCCTTCCACCACTCTATCATTTCAAACCCTGAGAATAAATAATGTTTAATTTCCCCTGAGGTGAGTTGAGGTTACAAATGACGTGACACATAATAAAACATAAATATTCCTATAAAAGAAACACAATAAAATAGACGTATAAAATGACTGTGTGAGCATGTTTTACATGTGCCCATGCCAATTGCCTAGAGCCCATAGGATTCCAGTTGGCATTTAATATGATGGTATAATTGTACACTCCAACCTCTCTTGTTAAGTATATTGCACACCCTATGACTTGAGCAACATCATTTGGAAAGTAAACACCTTCCCCCCTCCCCCCACACACCTCACCTCTATAATGTATGTCAGTTAATCCTAGATGTGTGTATAGTCTCAAAGTGTGAATTGTCCTCCCTATTTAAAAAGGTGAGTGATGTTAACATGTTTATGTATGCTTGTGTTGAGCTGTGGAAAGTTAATCAAGACCAGATATAGACTATTAAATCTAAAAATGTCCGTGTTAGCATTTGCCAGCCGGTCATCAACAGCTCAAGGCTACATCAGAAATCGGACTACTTAAACACTGAGCACATTGATTAGATTATCACTCCAAGGGAACGTTCCATTTAGCTCCGCATAACAATAAAGGGGGGATTAAAAGTGGACAGGAAACTGTAAAGCTCTCTGTTACACGGCACAGGGAGATGTATAGAGCCAAGACAAACCCATCCTCTCCTCCGCCTCTCGTCGGCACTTGGCCTCGGCAAGATCTCTCTCCTAAAGCTACTCCCCTTTACGTTCCTCTGCCCCTCTGCCAGCTTGCCTGCGAGAGACCTGGTGAAGTGGTGGGGGAAAAACAATGAGAGGGACAAAGGGATGAAGACAGAGGTAGACAGAGTAAGATGGAGGAGAGAAGAATGAATGAATGATTGAATGAAAAAATAAAAAGTCCCAATGTAGATCCATGATAGTACAATCGAAAGGGAGGAAAGCAGAGCAGTAGAGTGAGAACAGAGAGAGGTAGATGAAAAGAGAAAGAAGGAACCAGAGAGATGAGAAGAGGGTCAGCAGCACAACAAATACGTGTGACAGAGTGAGAAGAGGAGCATGACAGGTCCTGTTGATGACTCATCTCATAGACACAGGCAATATAGTGCTGTTATCACTAGCCTCCTAGGGACCAGACCTATCCACCAAAATGAATAAAAACGAATTAAATCTCATTATCAGCCTGGATCCCACCACATACCCTGTCCAACTCCACTAACCCCACCATACAAGGGTCTAACATCATAAAAACCGTCTTGATGAGTTCAATACAAACATTCTACATTTTCATTGCAGCCTAACGAGTGATTTGGAGCATAAAACCTTCATGTAAGATGTACAGTAAGAAGACATCTACTGTGTACCCTTGTTTAAGGGGAAACCTACAGTATGTGTTTATTCATAAAACCTTGCTACTTCATTGTCTGAACCCATTCATACTAATTCCATCTTTGTCATGTTTAACCCACGGTAGTACATTCTCCTCACTGTGCTTGCACAATCAACTAGGTCTTACCTCCATCATCAAAGTAATAATGATTGCTAAAACCATGATTGACTCAACATTCATGTCAAATAACATTACCACTTTGGACATACAGTAAGTGGTGAAATCAAAACATGTGGTGCTATTTCAGAATAACAAAATATTTATCAGTAATCAACACAAAAATTTATGCAAATAACAATGAAATGGTTCTTAAAATATACTGACTACCTTGCCAATGTTGGTTCTGTGTTAAATGTATTTGAAAGTTCTGTGTTAGTGTGTGTTGGTACAGCATATGAGACAGCTGGGTTAGTGTGTATTGGTGCAGTATATGAAACAGCTGGGTTAGTGTGTATTGGTACAGTATATGAAACAGCTGGGTTGGTGTGTATTGGTACAGTATATGAAACAGCTGGGTTGGTGTGTATTGGTACAGTATATGAAACAGCTGGGTTGGTGTGTATTGGTACAGTATATGAAACAGCTGGGTTGGTGTGTATTGGTACAGTATATGAAACAGCTGGGTTAGTGTGTATTGGTACAGTATATGAAACAGCTGGGTTGGTGTGTATTGGTACAGTATATGAAACAGCTGGTTTAGTGTGTATTGGTACAGTATATGAAACAGCTGGGTTGGTGTGTATTGGTACAGTATATGAAACAGCTGGGTTGGTGTGTATTGGTACAGTATATGAAACAGCTGGGTTGGTGTGTATTGGTACAGTATATGAAACAGCTGGGTTGGTGTGTATTGGTACAGTATATGAAACAGCTGGTTTAGTGTGTATTGGTACAGTATATGAAACAGCTGGTTTAGTGTGTATTGGTACAGTATATGAAACAGCTGGGTTAGTGTGTATTGGTACAGTATATGAAACAGCTGGTTTAGTGTGTATTGGTACAGTATATGAAACAGCTGGGTTAGTGTGTATTGGTACAGTATATGAAACAGCTGGTTTAGTGTGTATTGGTACAGTATATGAAACAGCTGGGTTGGTGTGTATTGGTACAGTATATGAAACAGCTGGTTTAGTGTGTATTGGTACAGTATATGAAACAGCTGGGTTAGTGTGTATTGGTACAGTATATGAAACAGCTGGTTTAGTGTGTATTGGTACAGTATATGAAACAGCTGGGTTAGTGTGTATTGGTACAGTATATGAAACAGCTGGGTTGGTGTGTATTGGTACAGTATATGAAACAGCTGGTTTAGTGTGTATTGGTACAGTATATGAAACAGATGGTTTAGTGTGTATTGGTACAGTATATGAAACAGATGGTTTAGTGTGTATTGGTACAGTATATGAAACAGCTGGTTTAGTGTGTATTGGTACAGTAATGATCAGAAAGGAAAATAAACTGAATGATTAGTAAATTGTTAAACGGATCAGTGAGTAAATCAATGTGGTTGCTACAATAGACAAATGCTTACTGATATTATGTAGGATCCTAGTTTTCCCCTTTACTGTCCAGGGAAAACACAACTCACTCCAAAGTCATATCTATTTATTTACCAGAATAAAGGAGTGGGGAGAGAAATCTCTATTTGTTCACAGGCTTACACTTCCTGACTTACAAAAACAAATGTTAGCAGAAACGGACTTGCTCACACACACACACACACGCACGCACGCACGCACGCACGCACACACACACACACACACACACACACACACACACACACACACACACACACACACACACACGCACACACGCACGCACACACACACACACACACACACACACACACACACACACACACACACTGAGAGAGACAAAGTATAAGGGTTTAGACATGCTTAACTTCTGTCTGCATTGGGTCAAAATAACCTTTGCTGAAGGACAAAATATAATAGTAAATAAATAAAATACATAAAATTGATTCCAAGCATATTGGCTGTATTACAGACTACAAATAGAGGGGAAGTCATCCTTGTAGGAATGAGATTGAGCCATTGAAAACCCAGACATATTGACTGAGATTGAGCCATTGAAAACCCAGACATATTGACTGAGATTGAGCCATTGAAAACCCAGACATATTGACTGAGATTGAGCCATTGAAAACCCAGACATATTGACTGAGATTGAGCCATAGAAAACACAGGCATAGCCTAGGAACATCTGGGGAGAAAACACACAATCTCCCATACACACACAGTATTTTTTATTGTGGCCCTTATTGTATCAGTTGTGTTAATAGTGGCATGTGTGTCTAGAGTGAGAGCACAGGGTTATGAGAGAGAGAGACTTTGTTTTGGTATATTAGATTTGATGTGTATGTGTTGTAGAGATGAAAGAGAACAATAGCACAGAGCATGGGTCTGTTGAGTACATACACACACATGTCATTTTCCTCTGAAATAGAAAATAGAATGTTTGTTTGAAGTGTTACTCCATAAGCTAATATAGTAAAAGCAGGAGTCTGGTGGTTCTGACTGTGTAAATAGACATCTCAGGTCAACATAATACATTATTATGTACAACCAGTTGTTACTGCTCTGGAGTCTAGTTGAAAAGCTCAAACGTAGCTAGTTGTGAAATCCTAACAGGTGCCTGCCCTCTAAAACTTGGAATACCAACTATGCTGCATCTTGCAAGGAGCTGATACTCTGTGTGTTAGCATTGATTATATGTTGTTTTTTAATTAATCAGAACCACACTGACAACCCACAACTCTTTTTCTGAATTAAACACCCTCAGAGGAGATAGACAAAGATACGTGACATACACAGAGAGAGAGAGAGGGAGGGAGAGAGTCAGAGACAGAATATACCTTTACCAAAGCCAATGAGACGGATCTTGTTCAAGCATTGCCACAAAACCCCACTGAACAGTCAAAATGTATAATAACCACCCATTTAGTGTGTCCAACTACACTGAAATATTACTACCTGCCATGTTGTTTTCTGCAGATTATAGTACTATTCAACAGTTCTGGCAGCATTTGTATAAACACAGCCTCTTGTGTGTTAATGTCATGTGTCATCACATATCGTAATAGTTTTATTCTATATCAACTCCAGATGTTTTTGGGATTCCATCTCTACATTCTGTGTGTGTGGACCATATCGCCTGTTTACGCATTTGTTATTATGATAATGCTCACTCATTTGGAGTGTTGTTGTATTTACTGTCCTCAATCTCTCTGGCCTGTAAACCATGAGATACACACCGACCACCATGTCATATGGAGTCTTGATCTCACGCTGAAAGATGCAGTCTGGGATATTAAGCACAACAAATTTGTAACATATTGTACAAATTATATTACCCCCCTTTTTCTCCCCAATTTTGATCTTGTCTCATCGCTGTAGCTCCCCAACATGCTCGGGAGACGACGGTCGAGTCATGAGTCCTCCGAAACATGACCCGCGCTTCTTAACACCCGCCTGCTTAACCCGGAAGCACTGTTCAACTGACGACCGAGCCTGCAGGCGCCCGGCCCGCCACAAGGAGTCTCTAGAGCGTGAGGAGCCAAGTTAAAGCTCCCCCCGGCCAAATCCTCCCCTAATTCGGACAACGCTGGGCCAATTGTGCACGGCCCTATAGGACTCCCGATCACGGATATTTGTGATACAGCCTGGGATCGAACCCAGATATGTAGTGACGCCTTTAGCACTGCGCTGCAGTGCCTTAGACCGCTGCACCACTTGGGAGGCCCCACAAATTGGATAATTAGCATATCATACGAATTGCAACAAACAAACAGGACATATGATGTAGTACACAAAAAAACAGGGACCCATTTATAGCTTGTGAGCACCACTTTCAAAACTACTGTCTGAAATTATATAAAAGTTCTGGAACATCACTTTAAGATATGCATCCTTTGAATCAGAGATGGATTAAATCCGGTTTTCTACCATAATGATTTCACCTATCCAAGTCAGATGAGTTATCACATCAAGTAATTAGTGGTAGAACACAGAAAAGAAGTGTGTGCTGCTTAATTACCAGTGTTTACTAGTTCTTTCTCTTCTGACTTTCCTATACACAAGGTGTAGTAAAGAGGGATTCTCTGTAAGGCCAACACAATCATCAAGTATACCACAGAGAGACAAAGAGGGAGGAAAACAGTGCAGTGGAAAACAGTGTAATCTCAGACAGTGGGAGAGAGTTGGCACTGTTGACCCCACATAGTGAAATATCAGGACCTGGGTAAATCATTCAACTCTCTTCTGTTTTCCTCCTTTTCTGCCTCTGTTTATGTGTTCACCAAACTGCAGCATCTCTGCCAATTTGGTAAACACATAAACAACTGGAGATGCAGGATCTCTTTTACATTCTCTCTCTCTCTGTCCAAACCTGAAGGGAAATCCATCATTTCATTCTGTAAAAACATTTATGCCAAAATGGAACCTGTAATTTATCCCCCAAATCTGCTTGGAGTTCCTTTAACATGAAGTCATCACATTCCCCTCCACTCTATCGATCATTTAATCCCGGTTTACATTTCCGTTCTCATTTTTATATCCCTTTTTATCAAATGCAGGATGACTGTAAATGTCCAACGTCACTGTCATATTCAGTCTTTAATGATGTGAAGTCATGGTTACTCTTTTAGATTACAGTATGTCAATTCATCAGAGAGAGAGAGAAAAAAGTGGCCTCACATAGTACAGTGGTCAGCTAATTCACAAATGACCAACAGATTATTCTTGTGACACTACAGTACCAATCCAGCCCTAACCCATGTCACTGGCCTAAGATCTTTAGAAAATACATTCATGAAGTCCAGTCGCACTGTTGATCACAATCTACAAGTCCAAATAACATGCATTTACCAGGACCAGCTTTGTGACTAGTATGCAATTCTGTCATCATTGGGCTGGCATAGAACATATTATATCCATATTTCCCCTCTGTATGAATCGAATTAATTGTGAAATAAACTACTTTTCTCTCTATGAACCAGAGGGCTGAAATATTCTCTCTGATGTTCACCAGCTGTTCATTGCACTGATTGGTTTTTCATAGTGCATTGTTATGTGAGAAAGGGGGAACCTGAATCAGGGTTTGTATTACTGGCTGATGCTTGGTGATATTTAGGGCCTATGTCAGCTGGGTAGGAAATAAGGAGTCTCCCCTTTACTGTAGGACTGGAGCAGTGAGCGCAAACAGTTTTTAAGCTCTGGTCTCAGTTTCTGAATGACCTGTGTACACATGAGTGCTGGGTACACCCATAATAAACCATGGCACCCTGTTCCACCCCATATTAGTTCATGTACAATGAGTAATCCAAACCCTGAATGGTTCCATGCACCCATGGCTCAACACCCCACAAACACAGAGTCAATCTGTCTGACTTAATATTGATAATGCTCTCATTCAGTCCTTTGTGTTAGACCACTAACATCCTTTGTGTTGTGTCTGTGAGGTAAGAGGGAACCAAGCCTATCTTCCCTGAACAGGAAACCATATGATTATAAACATACAACACATTTGTAAGACAGCAACTAACACAAAGGCCATGAAATCTCTAAATATTTGTTAGTGTCTTGGAGAAGAATAATATGAAGTCCTCAGTGAAAACAATTCCGTAAACACTAATATTGTGCTCGTAAACTAAAGTCCAAATAATTAATAAAAACTGTTGACGACGTCTTGGCTGTTTCAAACTGTGGAGATGAGCTTTCAAGATTCTCTCTTGCGCTCGCTTTCTCTCTGTCTCATCGGCCCACACACACACACAACATGTGTGTCAGGAATGGGTTCTTAACTTCCCACACCCATTTGAGGTACACTGCATGACCAAAAGTATGTGGACACCTGATTGTTGAACATCTCATTCTAAAGTCATGGGCATTAATATGGAGTTGGTCCCTCCATTTGCTGCTACAACAGCCTCCACTCTTCTGGGAAGACATTCCACTAGATATTGGAAGATTGCTGCGAGGAATTGCTCCCATTCAGCCACTAGTGCATTAGTGAGGTCAGGCACTGATGTTTGGAGATTAGGCCTAGCTCGCGGTCGGCATTCCAATTCATCCCAAAGATGTTTGATGGGTTGAGGTCAGGGCTCTGTGCAGGCCTGTCAAATTCTTCCACACCAATCTCGATAAACCATTTCTGTTTGGACTTCGCTTTGTGCATGTGGGTCTTGTCATGCACAAAGTTGGAAGGAAAGAATCGTCTAGAATATCATTGAATGCTGTAGCATTAAGATTTCCCTTCCTTAGAACTAAGGGTCCTAGTCCAATCTATGAAAAACAGTCCCAGGCCATTATTCCTCCTCCAATAAGTTCCCTGCAGCTAGCGGCTGGAACAAGCTGCAACAAACACTCAAACTGGACAGTTTTATCTCAATCTCTTCATTCAATCATGGACACTCTTACTGACAGTTGTCGCTGCTTTGTGTGATATATTGTTGTCTCTACCTTCTTGACCTTTGTGCTGTTGACTGTGTCCAATAATGTTTGTACCATGTTTTGTGCTGCTACCATGTTGTGTTGCTACCATGTTGTTGCTATGTTGTGTTGCTACCATGCCGTGTTGTCATGTGTTGCTGCCTTGCTATGTAGTTGTCTTAGGTCTCTCTTTATGTAGTGTTGTGTTGTCTCTCTTGTTGTGATGTGTGTTTTGTCCTAAATTTATATTGTTTTTATTATTATTTTATTCATCCCAGGCTCCCGTCCACGCAGGGGGCCTTTTGCCTTTTGGTAGGCCTTAATTGTAAATAAGAATTTGTTCATAACTGACTTTCCTTGTTCAATAAAGGTTAAATAAAACATATAAATACATTTACTCGGCCATGGAAACCCATTTCATGAATGTCCCAACAAACAGTTCTTGTGCTGACGTTGCTTTCAGAGGCAGTTTGGAACTCGGTAGTGAGTGTTGCAACTGAGGACAAAAGCTATGTGCTTCAGCACTTGGCGGTCCATTCTGTGAGCTAGTGTGGTCTACCAATTTGCGGTTGAGCCGTTGTTGCTCCTAGAAGTTTCCACTTAACAGCACTTACAGTTGACCAGAGCAGCTCAAGCAGGGCAGAAATTTGACAAACTGATTTGTTGGAAAGTTGGAATTTTATGATGGTGCCACGTTGAAAGTCACTGAGGTCTTCAGTAAGGCAATTCTACTGCCAATGTTTGTCTATGTAGATTGCATGGCTGTGTGCTCAATTTTATACATCTGTCAGCATCGGGTGTGGCTGAAATAGCCAAATCCACTCATTTGAAGGGGTGTCCATATACTTAAAAAATATATATAAATATATATATATGTTTTTGCTTTAATTCGTTAGTTTGTTATTTCACACTGGAGCTTCCAATAAAATAGAGAAAACAAAGTAAAAGAATAAGAACAAAGTTAGCAAAGGAGAGAGAGGGACAGAGGAAAGAGAGAAAAATGTTGGATCTGATCGATGGGATAATGACTCAGAGCGCTGATCATTTGATTGCATTGTCTTCTATTTTACCAAGCACCTTTTTTCCTCTAGTTGTTCACCTTATTCTCCTCCGAATCTCCTCTTCCACCTACTTTAGGATCTCCTCTCCACCTCGTCATACTCCCCCATCCTGTTACTTTTCCTTCTCCTACTTCTCCCATCCTATCCTTCTCTTCTTCTCCCCCCTCCTCCACAAGACTAGACCTGGCTTAAGGCAGATGTGGATAACCCTAGCCAAGCGAAGAAAGGCGAAATGACCACAACCCAGAGAGCGCTCTCTCTCTCTCTTTTCCCCCTCTCCTTTGTCTTCTACACACTCATCAGTAGACAAGCATCTCCCTAAATCACACTGAACACATAAACCAAGCAAGCAGAAAGCAGAGGAAGAAAGGGACCTAGTCTAGACCTTCCAAACTAATATAACATTTTAAATAAGGGAGTTTACATACATTAGAACAGTGTTTCCCAACTCCAGTCCTCGAGGCGACAAAACAAATGTGTCCTGTTGGGGGTACTTGTGTCTTGGAGTTGGGAAACACTGCATTAGAATAGCCATACTACCACTGACTGAACATCCATACCGGGGGTGGCAGTGGACTTATCTCTGGAGAGCAGGGAGGGGAGAGAGACATAGCTGAGACTCAGCTGTGTGGGTTTGTGTACTTTTGTGTCAACTGAACATGCCTGCAGACAGGGAGTGTATTCCTCCTCCTCCTCTCTGGCAGTCTACTCTCCTGAACATGGGAGACCTGTTAACAGGTTACAGATGTGTGCTGCTTGGAGCAGGTCTGACTGCTGCCAACACAGAGCACTGTCAGTGAGCACTGTGGAAAATATCAGCTTTCACTCAGTTTAAGGAACACATGGAAATGTCAAGATACACCCACACACTTGTATACACAGGGATATAGACCACTATTCATATTACATGCTCTGTCACGGAGAATCACATTCATATGCCTACAGACATGAAACACACACACACACACACACACACACACACACACACACACACACACACACACACACACACACACACACACACACACAACACACACACACACACACACACACACACACACACACACACACACACACACACACACACACACACACACACACACACACCCCCTGACCCCTTACACACAAACCGAGATATGCATACACACAATCACCTCAAACACACACAGTCACACACAAACTTTGGCACTGGATTCAAAGTAAACACTTTCACCTTTGCATCACTGTGGTTATAAATCAATCTATGAAAATAAAGCCTTCCATAACTCTCCCCGACATATTCAACCTATATAACTCATCAATCATAAAGTAACACCCTAAGGCAATAGGGTACGATGGTTACTCAGGGAATGTCACAGGATAGGCAAGCCCTTTGCCATGACAACCACCTTGCTGGTGCATGGAAGAGTAGCCGCTGCATGTGTAGAAGTTAATGGGGATCTTAAAAAACTAAACTAAACCATGCTGTCACTCATTTCCAGCCCTGACCTTGTACATACTAGAGCACTTCAAGTCAATTCTCCATATTCTCCATAATTTCAATGATTGAAAAACTGTGATATTCTCTCACCGTAGATGGAGGACTGTGGCTGACTATATGCATATCTTACTGGCTGTGCTAATTTTGTGGGAGTTTAAGTGGATCCTTTGGAGTTTGGTCATTAATTGGAGCTTAGTCATTTGTGTTTGGTCCAGAACATCCCGCTGACCACACCACTCTCCCTTGAGGCAAATAAAACAGCAAATTGTTCAGCCAAGTTTCCTACGTTTACCATGTTGCGCTCTATACAGCAACAATGCATGCTAGATATCGTTAAAGGGAAATGTCACCGCTGCTCTAATACACTGTGTATGTCCATTAATAATATGTTATTAACATATTCTGTGTCAAAGAAATTGAGAATTTCCTCACTACACGCAAATATGAGCGTTTCTGCATCTCATTGGTAGAAACGGGTCAACTACATTTCCTGGTTGTAAGCAAACCACAATATCCAGAATTCCTAGCGATTTCAGCGGAGGTGGGTCCAGTTGAGGTGGATATCTAAATGTCTGTGTTTGGAGCCAGCACTTTCAGCCGGAATATTTCGATATGGACCTGAAGTCTCAACTGATGAGGTTGCCAGTGCATCGAACGTTTTAAAGTGATGCTATTCCATTGAATTTCCCCTTCACGTCAAAGAGGAAAGGTATCCGATCAGCACAACAGAAAATAAGTCGAACTGAGAACGTAGCTAACTAACTACGTTTGTTTATCTAAACCAAAATATAACTAGCTAGCTCTTATAATACGCTGGCTAGACATTCCAACGCAAATCAATGTAATTAGCTAGCAGCTATCTGGCAAAGTGATTTGTAACTTTGCAAGCTAACATTGTCTACATTAGATTACGTAGCTACAGCCCACCGGATCGTAGATAGCAAGCTAACTAATTGACTAACTAACAGTACCGTAGATGCTAACGTGACTATGTGTTCGATCCCATCAATATCTGCAGCGGCATCAACATCAAGCTCAGCACAAGGAACTATTGTAAGTTACCTTTGCTAAACCTTTCAATTATAACATGAGTAAATAAAAATACTGGAGCTATGCTTATACGTGGTCCGTGTCTTGTTGTCATCGCTGGCGTTTACAAGTAGGCTGGCTACAAGTTCTACTGTCGTTTTGTCTGTGTAGTGGAGGCTTAGTTGATTGTTCATACAAGGCTTGAAATCTACATTGGAGAAAATGTGTGTGTGTGTGTGTGTGTGTGTGTGTGTGTGTGTGTGTGTGTGTGTGTGTGTGTGTGTGTGTGTGTGTGTGTGAGAGAGAGAAGGTTAATCTATTGATGTGAGGGGGGTGGGTGTATATAATACCTTGTTTTCATGTGTATTGATAGGGGACACATTTGTAAAATGTTGGCAAATCACTAATACTGGGGGAGAGAGGCTGTTAGTGTACTCTTCCAACATATGTACTGTATTGTTGGCAGTGCTTGTCTACTCAACAGCACAACTGTAGGCACTCATATACAACAATACACAACTGGACTGTCTACAAGTCAAGCCCCCATCAAACGTTTCATGTCTTTGCTAACAGTCCATCTCAATGCCCCATTATTGACTCTGAGTGTAACAGAACACATACTGTACCCGCCACCTGGTGCAGAGAATCAAAGCAGGTGGTCAGTCAAGTTCAAGTGTTCAGCAGTCTTGTAGATACCAACAGGTTCAGAGAATTTCTATTAGACTTCATTCTCCGATACCATCTGCCTGACGTTAAGGGAGAGAACAGCTTGTGTCTGGTGTGTGTGTGGGGTCCTTGATAATGCTGTGAGACTTCCTCAAGCACTGTTTCGAGTAGATGTCCTGGATGGGTGGAAGCACGGTCGCAGTGATGTATTGGGCCGTCTTCACCACCCGCTGGAGGGTTTTGTGGTCGTGGACGGCGCGATTCCCGTACCAGGCCGTGATGCAACCGGTCAGGGCTCTCTCGATGGTGCAGCGGTAGTATTTAGAGAGGACCCGGGGCGGCATGCCAAATTACTTCTGCCGTTTACAGATTAACATGGTTTCTTGTATGGTTACACATCCTCATGATCAGTCTTTGTTTTACACATCCTCATCTGTATTCATGTCTTTCCAGGAGACTTACAGTACACACACATCTTCTGTAAGATGTTGACGCAGTGGGTGATGAAGAAAGTGTATGAGCCCAGAACCCACCACTTCAGGGAGAGGCTTGTCCACCTGTCTGTGGAGTGCAAAACAACTTAGAATGTTGTCTACAAGGAGCCAGAGACACAGCTCCCCAAACCCAACATCCCTGCCAACATCGCCACAGCGTCAAAGTCTGCAACACCAGCTTCCATTACCCAACAAGATGAGGTTCACCAGCTGAAGAACACTCTGGAACCTGCCTGGAGCATTCAGCCAACACAACATCCATATTCCGTTAGACTGATGTTGTAGTATAATATAGAATGCCTAGTATGCTCACAACTGCATTGTGGTATAGATAGTGCTTGCTCTGGTACATAAACTCAAAAAAAGAAACGTCCCATTTTCAGGACCCTGTCTTTAAAAGGTCATTTGTAAAAATCCAAAGAACTTCACAGATCTTCATTGTAAAGGGTTTCCCATGCTTGTTCAATGAACCATAAACAATTAATGAACATGCACCTGTGGAATGGTCGTTAAGACACTTAAAAGCTTACAGACAATTAAGGTCACAGTTATGAAAACGTAGGACACTAAAGAGGTATTTCTACAGACTCTAAAAAACACCAAAAGAAAGATGCCAAGGGTGCCTGCTCATCTGCGTGAACGTGCCTTAGGCATGCTGCAAGGAGGCATGAGGACTGCAGATGTGGCCAAGGCAATAAATTGCAATGTCCGTACTGTGAGACGCCTAAGACAGCGCAACAGGGAGACAGGACGGACAGCTGATCGTCCTCGCAGTGGCAGACCACGTGTAACAACACCTGCACAGGATCAGTACATCCGAACATCACACCTGCAGGACAGGTACATGATGGCAACAACAACTGCCAGAGTTATACCAGGAATGCACAATCCCTCCATCAGTGCTCAGACTGTCCGTAATAGGCTGAGAGAGGCTGGACTGAGTGCTTGTAGGCCTGTTGTTAGGCAGGTCCTCACCAGACATCACCGGCAACAACGTCGCCTATGGGCACAAACCCACCGTCGCTGGACAACACAGGACTGGCAAAAAGTTCTCTTCACTGATGAGTCACGGTTTTGTCTCACCAGGGGTGATGGTCAGATTCCCGTTTATCGTCGAAGGAATGAGCGTTACACCGAGGCCTGTAGTCTGGAGCGGGATCGATTTGGAGTTGGTGGATCCGTCATGGTTTGGGGCGGTGTGTCACAGCATCATCGGACTGAGCTTGTTGTCATTGCCGGTAATCGCAACGCTGTGCGTTACAGGGAAGACATCCTCCTCCCTCATGTGGTACCCTTCCTGCAGGCTCATCCTGAAATGACCCTCCAGCATGACAATGCCACCAGCCATACTGCTCGTTCTGTGTGTGATTTCCTGCAAGACAGGAATGTCAGTGTTCTGCCATGGCCAGAGAAGAGCCCGGATCTCAATCCCATTGAGCACGTCTGGGACCTGTTGGATCGGAGGGTGAGGGCTAGGGCCATTCCCCCCAGAAATGTCCGGGAACTTGCAGGTGCCTTGGTGGAAGAGTGGGGTAACATCTCACAGCAAGAACTGGAAAATCTGGTGCAGTCCATGAGGAGGAGATGCACTGCAGTACTTAATGCAGCTGGTGGCCACACCAGATACTGACTTAGTTTTGATTTTTACCCCCCCTTTGTTCACGGATACATTATTCCATTTCTGTTAGTCACATATTGGTGGAACTTGTTTAGTTTATGTCTCAGTTGTTGAATCTTATGTTCATACAAATATTTACACATATATTTGTTTACATTAAGTTTGCTGAAAATAAATGCAGTTGACAGTGAGAGGACATTCATTTTTTTGCTTAGTTTATGTATATAATGGCATTTGATCAAAAGTTTTCCTCTTAAGGATCCGCCCCTGAAAAAAAAAAATCACCTAAAATGTCATACCCAAATCTAACTGTCTGTAGCTCAGGCCCTGAGGCAAGGATATGCATCTTCTTTGTACAATTTGAAAGGAAACACTTTGAAGTTTGTGGAAATGTGAAAGGAATGTAGGAGAATATAACACTTTATTTCTGGATAGAGATTACTACAAAGAAAAAACAATGTTTTGTGTGTATCATCATCTGTGAAATGCAAGTGAAATGCCATAATGTATTATTCCTGCCCAGCTGCAATTTAGATTTTGGCCACTAGATGGCAGCAGTGCATGTGCAAAGTTTTGGACTGATCCAATGAACCATTGCATTTCTGTCAAACATTTTGTGCCAATTTAGCCCAAATGTGCCTAATTTCTTTATTAATAATGTTTCATTTTCAAAGCGGTGCACTCTCCTCAAACAATAGCCTGGTATTAGTTCACTGTAATAGCTACTGTTAATTGGACAGTGCAGTGGGACATTTTCTTGTTCCTTACAACCTCATGCTAAACGCATTAGCCTACGTTAGCTCAATCGTTGCGCAGGGGACCCACCAAGCCTGAAGAAGTTTTAAAGTGTAGTGACTAGATGATTACAACTGCACCAGAAAGCAATAAATTGTTGTCTTCAACTTCTGGATCTATTAATTGTGATATTCATTAAATGTACCTGTATTTGGATAAACTAGCTACAAACTTAATTCTAAAACAAGCGATGCAGGGAGTTGGTGTATCATTTCAACTTTCATTTGTTGGCAAGTAAACATGTTTCAATAAAACAGATATAGCAAATAAGTAGACATGGCTTCTATTTAAGAAAAGTTTATTTTCTCTGGAGACCGAGGTGAATTAGCACAGCAGTATGCAGGAATAGTTATGGAAATGTATGACATACTGTATATACAGTAGAAGAAAAATATACTACTAACGCCTATAATAAATACTATAGTTCTACAGTGGGAATACTTGCAAATGGTGTTTTTGGGTGGTTCAGAGTCACTTTGATACATGGGCAGATTGTTTTCTGGGACCTTTCAAATCTCCTTTTGAGAGTCATTAACTTCTTGGTATCCAAGCGGTATTGTCTGAGAGAGAAAGACAAAAACGCTATAAGACATACATGGGCAATCGCTGTGTACTGTCTGTTTCTACTGTAGTAGCATGGTTTAGAAAATGAGACATCTCACAGACACATGTTAGCTAGCTACAACACACAGGTATAGTTACTCCAAGACTAATAGGTATACCAAACAAAGCTAGCTAGCTTGGCTTGTAGTCGTACTAGCAAGCCCCGTTATAGCTGAATCGATCACAGAATTGTACTGTACTAAACAACACTACCTTGTGTAAAAAGAGAGCTTATATTGCTAGCTAGCTGCCGACAACAAAACAACTTACTGTTTTGTCATTTGCCCTGCTTGCTGGTCTCATTGTTCTTTTTCTCACTGTCTCAACTCCTCTTCTGTGTATTCCTGTTCATGTATTTATGTTCCTTTGTAAAATAACATTAAAAAAAGGATCTATCAGAAGCAGCCCTTGTAATTATTGAGCAATTTTGGATAAACACTCCATATAGTGTTTAGAGGTGAAGTTTCCATTTAATGTAAAGATTATTGTAATCATCAATCATGAATAAAACTCTAGGTTTCTCACGTGACCTGGGTTCTATAAGCATATGAGTGCGATGTCGGATGTATCTGGGCGTGTCCAAGAGCTTGAAGTATCCACTGACAGACCGGTCAAGTGGTGAATGAGGTGAAACCCTCTCCTCTGTAAAGGGAGCCACTCGCCCGCCAAGCTGGTATTTCTCAAGCATGCCTCTCTTCCTTGTTTTTCCAGAAATCCTGGTTGGAGGATTCTGGATTTCCTGCTTATTCCCTCCTGATTACAGGAATCCTGGGAATACCCAAGAATTTATTTAAAGTTCCCAGAATTTTGTAACTCTAGGTTAACATCTCACTCATATACTCTTAGAACCAGGATTACGTGAGTTTCAAATACTGGTTTTGGTGTCTCAATATTGGATATGGCCAGCTCCCGTGACGAGGACATGCTCTCCTGAAGACAGTGTAGTTCCAACAGCATCACCTCTGAGCTTGTGAACGTGAGGGAGTATGCCCCAAAAAAGGTGCAGTCACATTCAGTCAGTAAAGACCTTGGTCATAGAGGGGCTCGAAGATGAGGGATAAGACTGTTACCTCGCTCAGTTAGCGTGGAGGGTGTCAGGTCTAGGAGAGGGGAAAGCTTAAGGCATTACTCTTGAGAGGGTGTGCCGGTACTTCCACCCTATATGGTGTGTAACCACCGTATAGGGACGGGGTTCTCCAAAACCCTCAGAGTTGTCGCTTTCTAACAGTGTCTTTTGAGTCAGTCTGGATAGATGCGGAGGGCGAGCTCTCAGGAACAGGTTTGGAGTGCTAATATGTGCGTGTCATGCACACCCCAGGGCGTGATAACGTCACAGGGTGGCAAAGGGCAGAGAGTGTCCCATTGCTGAGATATCCTCATATGGGCATAATATTTATTTCAAAACATGCCTGACCCCCTTGAACTGTGTCCCTGTGTCCCACCCATATTGCAATGGGTATGGCTATACCGTGTCACTGAGCAGGGATTTTGCATGAGGGTGGCCAACGGAATGAAATAAGGCACCAATAGGTGTAGCTGAAAGGAAGAAGGAAATGTGCTGGTAACCCAGATGTCCTAATCCCATGTGTCTGGTCTGTCTTAGTCCTACCCTGGAGGAAAGGGCTGACGAGCAAAAATGTCCTCAGCAGCTTACAAGTGCCCGACTGTGTGAACCAAGTGCAGGTAAGAATGGGACAAGGGAAAAATGCCAGAGTGTGGTAGACCTGAGATGGCTGTTTGTGGCTTCCCAGCAAAGTATGAATCGTGGAATTCTGTATTGACACCGAATAGGACAGGAGAAGTACTCCAGATATAACAAACTGACCCTAGCCCCCCGACACATAAACTACTGCAGCATAAATACTGGAGGCTGAGACAGAAGGGGTCAGGAGACACTGTGGCCCCATCCGAGGACACCCCCGGACAGGGGGTGACAAGTACGAAACTGCTTTGTCAAAGTCCAAATTTCTTATTTCAAGCATCTTATTTTTTCATCTCTTCACATATTAACAACATATAATGACCAAATTGAATTCACTGTTTTATTGTCAATCCCAGCACAGAAATCATGCAGACAAAATACAGTACAGAACAAAGACGGTACACTTTTCATATCTGGGGAACACACTATGAATCATTTGAACTGTTGTACATTTCTATTACATCCCCAAGATGGTATTTGACTTGTACATATGTTTGTCTCTTGTTGCTAATTGTGTAATTAGAGGTCAAATCAACCAGTTTTTCAGCATCCACTAACTCAGTGGCCTGTGCAGGGTGTGGGACTTCAACTTGATAAGCAATGATGTTTCTATCAAAGCGTATAGTTTGAAATGGTTGATATACCAAACAACAAAGCCTAGAATCAACAAGAAATATGTATTTGACCAGTCCAAATTCTGGCATATTACCATTCAGTACTTTGGCAAAGATCATGGACTTCTGAGTTATGTATTTATTACTAGCTATTTGACTGATACAGCATGGTTTACTTCATTGAAACCTAGGAAGTCCCTACATTTTCCACATAAATATTGTAGATCTTTAACCTCTGATACAGGTCCCATCTCCCTTTCATTTGAAAAAATTGGGTGCATTGAACTGTCAACATTCTGGCAGCACTCATATATTTGGTTCTGATTGATCAAAGTCTTGCAAATATTTTTTAAATTGAGCATACACATATGTCTAACCATTGGCCCCGATGACTTTATCTGTGATGGCAAATGTATCATATAATGCTGTTTAGGTGTAACATTGCGGTCTGGAAAAAGCTCCTTCCAATGCTTCAAATAATTTTCAATGAGTAACTTCAACCTAGACACAGTCACAATGGAAAGAACAGGTGCAAATACTATCTGTACCATCTCTATTAGCTCGAATATCAGTTGCATATATGTATAGACATCCAAACTCTCCAAAACAAATGGCAATATCCTTAGCAGGACAAGCATTTGCCCAGATTACTGTTTTAGTTTACCATCACTTTAATGTACTAACATAAATAGGGGATGACTGATCTCTAACATCTAGAGGGGAATAAGGGAAACCAAGAATAGCAGAATTCACTGAGTCCAGATCAATCTGTCCTGACGCAACAAGATGATTCAAAACACATTTGATTTCCAATGGAGTTATGCCCTCCAGAATTACATGTATTATGTCTTGCGGAGTTTGTTGTATGACATCAAAGACTGGGAATTCAACTAACTTGCTCCTTCTATTGATCCCATATGTTGTTCTCAGGCTGTTGCGAAGCAAGTCCGTCTGTGCCTTTTCTATTTCATCACACTGTCTGACATGCTTCTCCAATGTCCTTTTAGTATATGCATCCTCATTGAAGTGTGACTGCATGTCCTCAAAAGAACCCTCACAGTGTCTGCACTTACTGTAGGCAAAGCCCACACCCTCTTTGAACCCTGCTAGTTCATGTTGTGCAAGGGTGTCTCCACAGAGAGAGACCATGGCACCATATATCGTTTTCTCTCCGTTAATAGTTAGCATTTTAACCCAACTGTACAATGCATCCATGTCTTCCTTGATTCTATTCAATATTACATCTATACCAGATTGACGGAGGTCTGCTGATCTTGACATGGCAGGTAGCCTGATAGCAGCCAGTTTAGACCTGAATTTTGGATGTATATTTCCTAGGGTGTAGTACACCATTAACAACTTGCTTTTTGATGCAAAGGATCCTAGTGGATTACAGATCTCTATTCCATCCGCGTACAGAACAATCTGTAATGCCTTTGGTTTCTCTGAAAATAAGGGATGCGATTTTAGAAGAGCACCATCAACAATGTCATGAAAAAAACTTTCCCTGCACATCTGGGGTCCCTTTTCAACCATAGACAAAATCCTTGGGTGTGATGAGAACTGTTCTAGAATTTTGACTAATGGTACATAGTAAAATAATTGATGAAAATGTCTTTGATCCTCCACATTTCATCCTGCATATGGTTCATCCTGCATATGGTTCATCCTGCATATGGTTCATCCTGCATATGGTTCATCCTGCATATGGTTCGATCAATGTGAATTTCCTCTGCGTCCAAACAGCTAAACTGCTTCTTAATAACACTGTCCTGTCTTAATGTTGTTGCAACGCCAGCAAAAGGCTCAATGAAATTGTCAAATATATCCATTGCATATCTTCTTCAAGTTGACCTGATGTGCTTCCTGAATGCTTCTTTAGCACTGCCTCCATCTGCTTCCTGAGGTTGTCCAATAGTGATGATTGATACTGCTGTACCCCAGCAACAATGTCATTCACGCCTTTCTGAAAATAAGAGAGAGCGAGAGAGATGTCATTAATCATGGCGGTTGGAACACACCATCATGTATACCTATGATATTCAGATTTTCTTATGACATATTCATTAACATAAGGACATAAGGGACCAACAATAGTAAGGTGGACAACCTAGCACTGACAATGAACTCGACCATCACTGAACCACTACAAAATGCTCTCCATAATGTAACAAATCAAATGCTGTGCTCTGTTCAGAAAAAGCATCTTACCTGTGAGAGACGATGCTTTGTTCTGGCATTTATCACAAAAGCATTGGCATGTGTTGTCAGATCCTAAAAGAATGTTGACATTGAATGTAGTATCCTGACATGTGCTGGCTGGACATTACTAGTTCATGACAAGTATAATGTTTGTGACAGGAGAAGTGGTTGTGAAGACGGATTATGAATGCTATTAGTAAATCTAAGTACTTGAAAAAATGTGGTCAATGTCAGGAGATTGCCACCAACCGAGTAACTTACTTGTTGCACTGTGACAGCTCCATGTTGGTCAATGCCCCTTTGCCCTTCATCTGAGTGAGATGTATGGAGTTGCTGATCAGTGAAACTAGAAGCTGGTGGGTTTGAATGTTGTCCTGTGTTCAACACATCAAAGAAACAGATTATTATTTGAAATTGTATTTAGTTTCATCAATAGATCTATTTAAGTGTTTTGTTCCTATTTATCATTGATTATTTTCACATTAACCCAGCTTTAGTCATTATTATCGAATAGCCTATGGACAGTATGACTTTCGTCCGTGTATTGTCCGTTCATTAAATTAGTATTTTTTTAAATCCAGAGAACCAAATTAGAAATGCTAACTGGCTATTTACTTGTTCCGGTGGTACTTGGCTTTCCTCCGATGGTTGTTCATCTGGTCGGGTGCAATCAAGTTGGTGTTGAAGGGGGTTTATCTTTACATGATGATAGAAGGAATTGTACACTATATTCCTCACTGCATCCGTCAATACCACAGAGCAAACAGAAATCAGGGCTATGACTGTGCAATCTATTGATATGGATTTATAATACGACCAAGTCATTTGATTGGAGTAGAGTATAACAGCACCGGGACTTTTAACTATACAGGTATCACTCCGCTTTACAGGTGTTCTAATAACCGTTAATTACATTAACAAGTGTTATCTATCTTAGATTGTAACAAAGTTCGCACCGCAAAAATGAACATATTTCCACAAATGACATTTGCGTTAAATTATGAATGGTCGTCAGGAGAGGATGGTAACGTGTAGACCTACACAAAGTAGCAGTAGCAAGCTAGTGTGTAGGAAAATGTATATGTGGTGCTTGGCAACAGTCCAGTCCCAGTCCAGTTGTGGAACTATGTGTCCCAGACCAGTTGGGGAACTATGTGTCCCAGACCAGTTGTGGAACTATGTGTCCCAGACCAGTTGTGGAACTATGTGTCCCAGACCAGTTGTGGAACTATGTGTCCCAGACCAGTTGTGGAACTATGTGTCCCAGACCAGTTATGGAACTATGTGTCCCAGACCAGTTGTGGAACTATGTGTCCCAGACCAGTTATGGAACTATGTGTCCCAGACCAGTTGTGGAACTATGTGTCCCAGACCAGTTGTGGAACTATGTGTCCCAGACCAGTTGTGGAACTATGTGTCCCAGACCAGTTGTGGAACTACAGAATGAGTGTTGGCAGAGCCAAATAAATTATTAAATAAATAAACAAATCATAATCTGTTGTCGTTTATTACTTTTAACTAATACATTGCGCTTGTAGAAAGAACTGTTGTATAAAAGCAATATCACACTCGAGGTCTTGCTGTTATACTGAATATTATTATCTGCGGCCCTCGTACCCACGACCGAATCACAGCCGTGCTGATATTCAGCACTCCCTCTCATGTAATATTGCTTAACAGACATAAATTCATCACATTATCGAGCTACATAAGCTAGGCCTATAAATAAAAAGTCAAAGACGGTCCAAATCTTTGAGTTATCTAACAACACCATGAATGAAGATGGAATGGATGACACATATCCGGGCATGGATCATATATCAACCGCAATATTAAAAGGTAATGTTCATTTGGTTATACCCGTCTACCTTTCTCCTTAGCAAGCTAACATTAGCTAACGTTCATTTGAATTGGAAAGTTGGCAAACCAAGTTAGCATGCTAATTATAACTAGGTAATGTTGACTGTTAGCAGTTAATAACTGCACGAACGGCCATTCGTTGAAAAAACTTGAACTTTAGTTAGATTGATAGTGCTTTATTGCCAGAAATAGTGTTAATGAGGTGTAAATGTGCCCTAATGACTGACACCGTCGATTATTTAGCTTCACCATCTTTGGCACCCTTTCTATTGACAATAGAAAACAAATAAAAAATAGCGCCAAAGACGGCAAAGTTAAATTATCAATGGTGTCAGTCATTGTATACAATCTTAGCGAGGCAAGCAAAGATTTAACTACCTAATATTTTCAATATGGGAGACAATTTAGCGTTAGTTTCATTAGCTTGCACTATCTTTTGGTTTAAAGTAATTGACGTCAACGTTAATGTTATACTGGTAGTCTAACTTTGTTAGCTAACATTAGCTAGCTTGGTAAATCATTCCTGCATTAACTGGAATGGGAAGACGGTATGCTAATGTCTCATAACCTATATCAAATTGACACTTTGTGTCTATAAACTATGATTTAGTTGCTAATTACGTAACTATTTACCATGTGGTTAAATGTATTTTTAAGCTGCTAATGTAAGCACAGACATGCTGCCCAGCTTCTCTAAGGAGGATTTACGTGATCTCTTTCCCGGGCCAGAGCACTTCAAAGGAGAACCATTTGGAGATTTACTCATGGTGAAAATGAGGTAATTTTAGATTTTGACATTTGGGAGACATTTAATCTAACCATGCAGACAGTGTTTCCTGTTATCAAAGTAGAATTTCCTGGCCATCATTACAGTACATGTATCTAAAGATGTAGTTGTGTTGGTGTTTGCTCTTAGGTTGTAGTGAGGGTTCTACCTGAAACTAAAAAAGGTGTTCTTAAAAGGGTTCTCCTATGGGACAGCCAAAGAACAATTTTTGGTTCTAGATACACTGCAAAAAGTCAGCTCTTAAAAACAATAAAAAATCAATACAATTAGGGAAATATTACTTAAAATAAGCAAACTTATCTGCCAACAGAACAGGAAAAATGTTGCACCTAAACAGCATTATATGATACATTTGCCTTCACAGATAAAGTAATTGGGTCCAATGGTTAGCTACTGCTACTCTCTGTTCATCATATATGCATTGTCACTTTAACCATATCTACATGTATATACCTCAATCAGCCTGACTAACCAGTGTCGTCTGTATGTAGCCTCGCTACTGTATATAGCCTGTCTTTTTACTGTTGTTTTATTTCTTTACTTACCTATTGTTCACCTAACACCTTTTTTGCACTATTGGTTAGAGCCTGTAAGTAAGCATTTCACTGTAAGGTCACAGGGACATCCAGGAGCTCCACTTTCTCTTTGGCTAAGCTTGTCCAGCTTAACAGACAAAGTGCCCTTTCATCCACCACCAGGCTCATGGTGCAACCACAGACGGATGGCATTATGGGTGGCCTGGAGGTTTAGATCCGTAATCATACAGATCTCATCCCAAGCATCCTGATTCAGGGTCCAGTTGATTCAGTTGCTTCCCCACATCCTCCAGTAGCTATGCCTGGTAAGCCAACACGTTAGGTGCTCTGATTGATAAAGCCAAGGCTTTGTACGTCTTATGAAAAATGGAGGCAGAAAAGTGCTTTGTCTTTCCAGGGAGAGAAGTGCCAGTAGTGCTAGCAGCACTGCATGTGGGGTGGAGGTGGTCCGCCAGTGACGGCTCCACCATAAGAGGGTTGCAACACCCAGATTCTTCCATATTGTGTTTGTCCATGCTCGGGAAACTACTAGCCAGGACTTTGCAGGTAAGGGGGCTTATCCCATGAGCTCCTAGCCTCTTTGAGACAGGCTGGGACCGCAGGAAGCAGTTGCTATCAGATAGGTCCCTTCCGGGGTCCTGGCTCCCCAAAAGAGCTTGCCACACATTATCAAGTCTGCCCGCGGTTCGCTTGCAAATGTTTAGGAGCCCGTACTCCAAGGGGATATCATCTGCTCCTCTGTCTTGGGGGCAGGGGGACCTCTGGACTTAAGATGGGTGAAAAACAGGTTTCACCCTCCATGTCAGTCACAAAGCCGACGAGACCCACGATATTAATCCCGTCGTTGTCTTCGTCATCCCCTTGCTCGACATCCCCTGACACTATGTTGTCAGAGAGCGAGAGGGATTCAAGCTTGGCTTTCGCTTTGAATATAATTAATAATTTTCTAATCTTCAGTCTCCAACTAGCTAGCTCCACATGGCTCGCTATCGAGGTTCGGTTAGCCCTGGTGAATGGTGGTTCAGCTGAGTCTGTCTGCAGGCAAGTCAGCCATCTTTTGGTCAACTAACCTCCCTCTAACCTTGCGCCAGGTGACACACTTGTGAATGATACCAGAGACCAGACGTTTGCTCCCAATTATCCAGAAGCCTGCTGCTCGAATAGCTCCATCTGAAAAATGACGGCCTTGGTGAGCCACTTGCTCGTGATAATGTCTTACCAGCAGAGTGGCAACATGATGTGTCCGTGGGATGATGAGAGGATGTTTTTCGTCTTGTAACGTTGGCGGAGGATATGCGGCCTCCCACCCTCAGCAACCCATCCTCATCAATCACTGGGTTCAGCTTTTTCAGTGTACTTTGCTTTGGGAACTCTTTTCCTTTTTCAAGGCAATTTAATTCCTCTCTGAAGTCTAATTCCTCTCACAAGTTGCACACAGTGAATGATTACTGTTTTGGCTTGTGACAACTCACTTGTACCGCATGGTTTATTACAGTCATGCCAGCCTCTGCAGCTGGTGTTGTCCGCACCTTCATGGAAGGATCTGGCAACATGAATGAGTCGTGCTGTGGCTCGATTGAGGGCTTTCCAGCTTGAGAACTTTTCAAAGCGATGAGAGCCGAGTTGAGCTCCAGAAACCTTAGAGGCAAAGACAGTGACGTCTGGTCGAATCTCTGCGTCTGCGTGAGGCTCTATAGGGTCAAAATGTACGTTCTCAGGCTTACTCGAGTTTGTTTGGGTAAGGAACGGTGGACCTGAGAAGCAACTGGTGTGCTTTAAGAGCGCAGCAAGTGTGGGCCTGGTTGCATGGTCTGCTGGATTGCTGTCAGTGTTTACATAACACCACTGATCTGGATGGGTAGACTTCCTGATGCGAGTTACCCTATTGGCAACATAAACAGAATCTTTTGGTGACATTGTGGATGTAACCGAGAACTATCTTACTGTCTGTGTAGAACTTGGCCGCATTTACATCAATGTCAATTTAGTCTTTGATCAGTTCATACATCTCAACAGCTAGCAAAGCCGCACACAGTTCTAGGCGTGGGATAGTGTGGGCCGGACGAGGGGCCAATTTAGATTTCTCCATGACAAATCCAACATGGCATTGACCTTCCGAGTCAATAACTCTCAGTTAGGCTACTGCTCCTATGGCTACTGTAGAGGCATCCGAGAAGATGTGTAGCTCTCTTCTTTGAGTGGTAGACAAGGAGACTGGGATGTAGGTCTGCTGAATATACATATGTTCCAACTCCATCAAAGATTCCTTCCACACTTTCCATTCCTCCTTCTTTTTCTGTGGGAAGAGGGGCATCCCACTCACTCTGATCAGAAGAGAGTTCTCTGATTAAGGCTTTACCTTGCATTGTTATTGGAGCCACAAACCCAAGGGGGTCATAAAGACTATTCACTGTGGATAGGATGCCTCTCCGCGTAAAAGGCTTCTCATTGTGGGACACCTGGAATGAGAAGCTGTCTGTTTCCAGGTTCCAGGAAAGTCCCAGGCTCCATTGAAAGGGGAGAGGATCCACTCCTAGGTCCATATCTTTTAAGTCTTTCTCACAGTCCTCCAGAGGGAAGGCTTCCATAACTGTTTTGCTATTGGATGCAATCTTTTGTAGTTTCATGCTGGACTCCGCCAACATTGCTTGTGTTTTTCATAGAATGTTGATAGCTTCTTCTGTAGTAGCTACTGATGTCAGACCATCATCGGCGTAGAAGTTCCTCACTCCAAATTGCTTGGGTTCTGACCTGTGTTCCTTCTCACCCTGTAGCGCTGCTCGTCTCATGCAGTAGATGGCTACTGCTGGTGAAGGGCTGTTCCCAAATACATGGACTTTCATCCTGTACTCAGTTATGTTTCTATCTGGGTTGTTGTCTTCATACCAGAGAAACCTTAAGTAATCTCTGTGATCCTCACGCACACCAAAACAGTAAAACATTTGTTGCACATCTGCTGTTAGTGCAATGCAATCCTTGTGGAGACGCATTAGGACACCCAAGAGTGTGTTGTTTAAGTCTGGACCACTGAGCAGAACATCGTTAAGTGACACGCCTTGAGACTTAGCACGGGAGTCAAATACTACTCTTATTTGTTCAGGCTTTTGTGGATGGTAAACACCAAATATGGGCAGATACCAACGTTCTTTGTCTCCCTCTAGTGGCTGTGAAGGTCGTTATCCAATAAAGTCAAGTCGCTTCATGTCAGCCTTTTCTTCTAAAGTCCTGCGAAGTGATGTGAGACGGTTCATGGCCTGCTCCCTGTTATTAGGGAGGCGACGTCTAGTGGGGCGAAAGGGTAGTGGAGCCACCCAGTTGTTTCCATCATCCTGGAAAACCTGTTTGTCCATAATGTCCAAGAAGGCTTTGTCCTCCACTGATGGTGCTGGTTTATCATCGTCTTGTGTTTTGTCGAACACGGAACATCCCAGGCTGTCTGTGTTCACAGTTGTGTTTGGATCTCTCGAATTCACTGTAGAGGGAGAGATGTGTTTCTGAGCTACGCTGCTGTAGTTCTCTTTTACCTGGATGATGTCAGGGCAAGGGCTCAGATAGGATGTGCGACCATTTTGAAGTATGTTTGTCCTGAACACGTTAACATTAGCTGGTCGGTGAGTCGTTCCCAGACAGACCTCACCCACGATGACCCACCCGAGGTCGAGTCGCTGTGCATGAGGAGTGTCGTGGGGCAGGAGGATGGGAGCGTCTGGGTCCACAGCTGGAATTTTGCCCATAACTGGTTGCAGATGGGGATGATGATACACAATGTCGGGGGAGAGAATCTCCATCATATCGTCTGGCATCATATCACACTCTATCAGTAGGGAGAGTGAGCTGCATGTGTCCATCTATAGACTCCACCATGAAGTTGACGGCTCTCCTGCCTGAAGTCTCTGTTACCCCAGAACACGTCTTCATGGTGTATGGAGCAAAGTTCTCATTGATGTTGAAGAGATTGAAAAACTCTGTCTTGGCCAGAGATTTGTTACTCTGTTCATCAAGCACTACATGCATTTTGACAGCTTTATCTCTTATCCCAGCTGGATAAGCTTTGACTAGGCATATATTTGAACATGATCTTGGATTGACTGCCTCACCACAGATCGCTGTACACTTTGAGGTGACAGGTAGAAGAGCATTGTCACCTTGCTCCCCGCCATGCTCTTTCTCTGAGGTAGCGGTGTCTGTATTTGAAGGGGCTGGGCCTGGATGCAGAGCAGCAAGATGTCTGTCGCTGTCACACTCAGAGCACTTGATTGACACCTTACAGTATTTAGCTCAGTGCTGAGTTTACCCACAACATCGGAAACAAATGCCATTCTCTTTGAGATATAATTTGCGCTCATCTAGAGTTTTGTATCTAAACCCACAACACTTTTTAAGAGGATGAGGCTTGTTGTGTATTGGGCAGTGATGGTCAGGGTTTTCAACCTTTGTCTTACTGGGTTTGGCTTGATGGTCTGAGGGCTCAGGTGACACATCTGTTTTGTATACAGTCACAGGTGTCTTGCTGCTGTACCTGGCAGGTTTCTCACTTTTCATAGATACCTGGTTAGTTGAGGGTGAAACTGGGGTCGTTTCTAGTTTTTGCCTGGTTCCAGATGAATCTCCAGAAGAACGAGAATGGTGGGAATTTTACCCGATAGTCCTCCTTATATTTGGATCCCTGTGCTATCCATTTTTCTTGTAAACTGAATGGAAGGTTCTCTACAATAGGGTTTAGCTCCCGAGATGTGTCCAGCTAAGCGAGGCCTGGAAGGTACCCTTCTACTCTAGCACACTCCAGTTCGAGAAGAATGTCACCTAGTTCTCTTAGTTTGTGATTGTCTTTGTTAGCTAGTTTTGGAAAATCATCAATTTACTTCAACAGTGCATTCTCGATCACTTCGGGTGTACCATAGCACTCTTCTAGTAGTTGTCAGGCCATGTTAAGCCCTGCTGTTGCGTTGAAAATATGGACAGATCTAATTCACTTTGCTTGCTCAGACGACTCTGCCCCAAGCCACTTGCATTGAGAAAGGAATCTTTCCATGCCCAATAATTTTCAGGGCGATCATCAAACTTCAGGAGTCCGGAACTCACCATCTCACGGCGTAGGAGGTACTTGATGAGGTCTGGTGACACTTGTGACTCAGGGAAGCTTTGTGTGTGTGACTGGAAGTGGGCTTGTTTTCCATTTCCACCATGCTGCTGTTCATTTCTTTTGAACGGGAGAGTCTCTTCTCTTGCTCTGTTTGCTACTTTCTGGATTATGGCATGTAGCTTGGTCAATACTAAGCTCTTGTTTCTCTACTTCAAATGGAAGTTCAGCAAAGTAGGGCCTAGCATGTTGTTGCACATACTCATATGTACGTTGGATTGGACTTAAGGGCTGTGTCCCTGTGTCTAGTTCTTTGCGAAGCTCTCTGCGTTCTGATTCTACAGCTTCTTCAAAGGCTGCAGCTTCAGCCAACGCAGCAGCAGCTGCTCTCTCAACTTGGAAAACATATAAACTTGCCTTGAGGTCAGCTTTTTGCTTCATCACAGAAGCTTCCTTCTCAGCATAGGAGACTTGAGCATGTGCTGCGTCCGCCTTGGCGCGTGCTGCGTCCGCCTTGGCGCGTGCTTTGACGGCTGCAGAACTCGCCATTGAGGATCTGCTTGACTGTTTTGATGGCCGTGATCTTGTAGAATGAGACTTGGTCCCAATGTGCTGAAGAGGCTCCTCCATCTCTCTCTGTTGAACACCTGGCTCTGGTTGTTGCATCGTAGACTGCTGGTCTTCCCTAGGATAAGAGGCTTTGTTGGCTGATGAACGTAGAAACATAACCACCGTGTGCAGTTATTCTTGTGCTTGAGCCTGCCGTGATGATGTTTTTTCACTATTCTGCCCTTGAGTTGCGTTCTCATGCAAAACTAGACAGATAGCTAACAACTAAGTCTTCAATAAAACACCCAAGGTGTGACTTTTCTTGAATTAATATATTGAAAATGTTTATGTTGTGAAACTGCAAAATACAGAAAATAATATACTTCTAGTATTCAATTCACACCGACATACTGTAGCTGTACATTAAACATTTGAAGTTGCATAAAGGCATTTCACTGTACTTGTGCATGTGACATTAAAACATAGTAGTTATGACCACTTCAAGCCTGACTGTGACTCACCCTTCAGTGCATGCTACAGAGACAGTGCACTCGTGGTCTCATCGACTATAGAGCCTGACTCCAAACCAGCTGTCTCAGACTCACTGACTGTATAATGCCCACATGACTTAGTAAGTATGGTCACTGTCTGCATTTTCTCTCCCCCCAAAAACCATCAGAACAGTGATTGATACAGAATGGAACATAAATAACCTCAGGATAAGCAGAGAGAGGATTAGAGTATGTTTACAGAAGGATATTTGATTGATATCATGGCTATTTGGAGAGAAAAAATAAAAACCTTCTGGCCCTTTTCAATCAAATGTTTCCGGATGAGTCAAAATCAAATTCTTCCCATGCAAGAAGACAACATTTGCATTTCCTAATGTCTCTTATAAATATTTATTTGAATTTAATAGGGCCCTTAGCGGAGTTATTTTCTTTTTTAAACTTCCTGTATGGTAATTGAACCAGATAATAGCCCATGCACCTAACACAGTACACACTACAGCGTTACATAATGGTCTGTAATACACACGTAACTATCTTACTTATGAGCGTGATATTAAGATTGGATAGTGGTCCAACAGCGATGCCCCTGAAGGATCATATACTGTGGGAAACCCCAGAGACTGTATGTTGATTTAACCCCACAGTATGTTTCTGTAGTGTTGGTGTTACCAGGGAGAAATCCCTGTAGGAGGTGAATGAGGGGTTGACAGGTTGTATCAAATCCATTAGCCTGTAGACACCAAATGTAGAACCATAACAACAGAACTGCTTTACAAACGTGACAATAAGTTGTATTCTATTTAGTATTCAATCTCCACAGAGGAACACTGGAGATCTGTTAGAGTGACCATCGGGTTCTTGGTGATCTCCCTGACCAAGGCCCTTCTCCCCTGATTGCTCAGTTTGGCCGGGCGGCCAGCTCTAGGAAGAGTCTTTGTGGTTCCAAACTTTTTCCATTTAATAATGATGAAGGCCACTGTGTTCTTGGGGACCTTCAATGCTGCAGAAATATTTTGGTTCCCTTCCCCAGATCTGTCCCTCGACATTCAATTGATTGGACATGATTTGGAAAGGCACACACTTGTCTATATAAGGTCCCAAGTTGACAAAGTGTTGAATAGTCCTCCCTATTTAGAGAGGTGAGTGATGTTAACATGTTTATGTATGCTTGTGTTGAGCTGTGTAAAGTTAATCAAGACCAGATATAGACTATTACATCTAAAAATGTCCGTGTTAGCATTTGCCAGCCGGTCATCAACAGCTCAAGGCTACATCAGAAATTAGACGCCTTAAGCACTGAGAGAACCAGAGAGATGAGAACAGGGTCAGCAGCACAACAAATAAGTGTGAGAGAGTGAGAAGAGGAGCATGACAGGTCCGGTTGATGACTCATCTCATAGACACAGGAAATATATTGCTGTTATCACTAGCCTCCTAGGGACCAGACCTATCCACCAAAATGAATAAAAACGAATTCAATCTCATTATCAGCCTGGATCCCACCACACACCCTGTCCAACTCCAGTAACCCCACCATACAAGGGTCTAACATCATAAAACCGTCTTGATGAGTTCAATACAACCCTTCATGTAAGATGTACAGTAAGAAGACATCTACTGTGTACCCTTGTTTAAGGGGAAACCTACAGTATGTGTTTATTCATAAAACCTTGCTACTTCATTGTCTGAACCCATTCATACTAATTCCATCTTTGTCATGTTTAACCCACGGTAGTACATTCTCCTCACTGTGCTTGCACAATTAACTAGGTCTTCCCTCCATCATCAAAGTAATAATGATTGCTAAAACCATGATTGACTCAACATTCATGTCAAATAACATTACCACTTTGGACATACAGTAAGTGGTGAAATCAAAACATGTGGTGCTATTTCAGAATAACAAAATATTTATCAGTAATCAAAACAAAAATTTATGCAAATAACAATGAAATGGTTCTTAAAATATACTGACTACCTTGCCAATGTTGGTTCTGTGTTAAATGTCTTTGAAAGTTCTGAGTTAGTGTGTATTGGTACAGTATATGAAACAGCTGGGTTGGTGTGTATTGGTACAGTATATGAAACAGCTGGGTTGGTGTGTATTGGTACAGTATATGAAACAGCTGGGTTGGTGTGTATTGGTACAGTATATGAAACAGCTGGGTTGATGTGTATTGGTACAGTATATGAAACAGCTGGGTTGGTGTGTATTGGTACAGTATATGAAACAGCTGGGTTGGTGTGTATTGGTACAGTATATGAAACAGCTGGGTTGGTGTGTATTGGTACAGTATATGAAACAGCTGGTTTAGTGTGTATTGGTACAGTATATGAAACAGCTGGTTTAGTGTGTATTGGTACAGTAATGATCAGAAAGGAAAATAAACTGAATGATTAGTAAATTGTTAAACGGATCAGTGAGTAAATCAATGTGGTTGCTACAATAGACAAATGCTTACTGATATTATGTAGGATCCTAGTTTTCCCCTTTACTGTCCAGGGAAAACACAACTCACTCCAAAGTCATATCTATTTATTTACCAGAATAAAGGAGTGGGGAGAGAAATCTCTATTTGTTCACAGGCTTACACTTCCTGACTTACAAAAACAAATGTTAGCAGAAACGGACTTGCTCACACACACACAAACACACACACACGCGCGTACATGCACACACACTGAGAGAGACAAAGTATAAGGGTTTAGACATGCTTGACTTTCGTCTGCATTGGGTCAAAATAACCTTTGCTGAAGGACAAAATATAAAAGTAAATAAATAAAATACATAAAATTGATTCCAAGCATATTGGCTGTATTACAGACTACAAATAGAGGGGAAGTCATCCTTGTAGGAATGAGATTGAGCCATTGAAAACCCAGACATATTGACTGACATTGAGCCATAGAAAACACAGGCATAGCCTAGGAACATCTGGGGAGAACACACACAACCTCCCATACACACACAGTATTTTTCATTGTGGCCCTTATTGTATCAGTTGTGTTAATAGTGGCATGTGTGTCCAGAGAGAGAGCACAGGGTAATGAGAGATAGAGACTTTGTTTTGGTAGATTTGATGTGTATGTGTTGTAGAGATGAGAGAACAATAGCACAGAGCATGGGTCTGTTGAGTACATACACACACATGTCATTTTCCTCTGAAATTACTACTCTGGAGCTGCAGTGAATTTCTTGTGAATTCCTAATTCCAATAATAAATGTTGTGCATCATCACCTCTTAAACTATTGGAAACGAGTCAAGGGCCAGACAGAAATTGGACTTCATCCAACAGCCATTTTCTTGATTGTGTACACATTGAGTATAGAAAATAGAATGTTTGTTTGAAGTGTTACTCCATAAGCTAATATAGTAAAAGCAGGAGTCGGGTGGTTCTGACTGTGTAAATAGTCATCTCAGGTCAACATAATACATTATTATGTACAACCAGTTGTTACTGCGAGTCTAGTTGAAAAGCTCAAACGTAGCTAGTTGTGAAATCCTAACAGGTGCCTGCCCTCTAAAACTTGGAATAACAACTATGCTGCATCTTGCAAGGAGCTGATACTCTGTGTGTTAGCATTGATTATATGTTGTTTTTTAATTAATCAGAACCACACTGACAACCCACAACTCTTTTTCTGAATTAAACACCCTCAGAGGAGATAGACAAAGATACGTGACATACACAGAGAGAGAGAGAGGGAGGGAGAGAGTCAGAGACAGAATATACCTTTACCAAAGCCAATGAGACGGATCTTGTTCAAGCATTGCCACAAAACCCCACTGAAGAGTCTAAATGTATAATGACCACCCATTTAGTGTGTCCAACTACACTGAAATATCTGCCATGTTGTTTTCTGCAGATTATAGTACTATTCAACAGTTCTGGCAGCATTTGTATAAACACAGCCTCTTGTGTGTTAATGTCATGTGTCATCACATATCGTAATAGTTTTATTCTATATCAACTCCAGATGTTTTTGGGATTCCATCTCTACATTCTGTGTGTGTGTAAGTGTGTGTGTGGACCATATCCCTGTTTACGCATTTGTTATTATGATAATGCTCACTCATTTGGAGTGTTGTTGTATTTACTGTCCTCAATCTCTCTGGCCTGTAAACCATGAGATACACACCGACCACCATGTCATATGGAGTCTTGATCTCACGCTGAAAGATGCAGTCTGGGATATTAAGCACAACAAATTTGTAACATATTGTACAAATTATATTACCCCCCTTTTTCTCCCCAATTTTGATCTTGTCTCATCGCTGTAGCTCCCCAACATGCTCGGGAGACGACGGTCGAGTCATGAGTCCTCCGAAACATGACCCGCGCTTCTTAACACCCGCCTGCTTAACCCGGAAGCACTGTTCAACTGACGACAGAGCCTGCAGGCGCCCGGCCCGCCACAAGGAGTCTCTAGAGCGTGAGGAGCCAAGTTAAAGCTCCCCCGGCCAAATCCTCCCCTAATTCGGACAATGCTGGGCCAATTGTGCACGGCCCTATAGGACTCCCCCGATCACAGAGATTTGTGATACAGCCTGGGATCGAACGCAGATATGTAGTGATGCCTTTAGCACTGCGCTGCAGTGCCTTAGACCGCTGCACCACTTGGGAGGCCCCACAAATTGGATAATTAGCATATCATACGAAATGCAACAAACAAACAGGACATATGATGTAGTACACAAAAACAGGGACCCATTTATAGCTTGTGAGCACCACTTTCAAAACTACTGTCTGAAATTATATAAAAGTTCTGGAACATCACTTTAAGATATGCATCCATTGAATCAGAGATGGATTAAATCCGGTTTTCTACCATAATGATTTCACCTATCCAAGTCAGATGAGTTATCACATCAAGTAATTAGTGGTAGAACACAGAAAAGAAGTGTGTGCTGCTTAATTACCAGTGTTTACCAGTTCTTTCTAGTTCTTCTTCTGACTTTCCTATACACAAGGTGTAGTAAAGAGGATTCTCTGTAAGGCCAACACAATCATCAAGTATACCACAGAGAGACAAAGAGGGAGGAAAACAGTGCAGTGGAAAACAGTGTAATCTCAGACAGTGGGAGAGAGTTGGCACTGTTGACCCCACATAGTGAAATATCAGGACCTGGGTAAATCATTCAACTCTCTTCTGTTTTCCTCCTTTTCTGCCTCTCCTCCCCGTTTTCCTCCTTTCGCTCTCTGTTTATGTGTTCACCAAACTGCAGCATCTCTGCCAATTTGGTAAACACATAAACAACCGGAGATGCAGGATCTCTTTTACATTCTCTCTCTCTCTGTCCAAACCTGAAGGGAAATCCATCATTTCATTCTGTAAAAACATTTATGCCAAAATGGAACCTGTAATTTATCCCCCAAATCTGCTTGGAGTTCCTTTAACATGAAGTCATCACATTCCCCTCCACTCTATCGATCATTTAATCCCGGTTTACATTTCCGTTCTCATTTTTATATCCCTTTTTATCAAATGCAGGATGACTGTAAATGTCCAACGTCACTGTCATATTCAGTCTTTAATGATGTGAAGTCATGGTTACTCTTTTAGATTACAGTATGTCAATTCATCAGAGAGAGAGAGAAAAAAGTGGCCTCACATAGTACAGTGGTCAGCTAATTCATAAATGACCAAAAGATTATTCTTGTGACACTACAGTACCAATCCAGCCCTAACCCATGTCACTGGCCTAAGATCTTTAGAAAATACATTCATGAAGTCCAGTCGCACTGTTGATCACAATCTACAAGTCCAAATAACATGCATTTACCAGGACCAGCTTTGTGACTATTATGCAATTCTGTCATCATTGGGCTGGCATAGAACATATTATATCCATATTTCCCCTCTGTATGAATCTAATTAATATTGAAATAAACTACTTTTCTCTCTATGAACCAGAGGGCTGAAATATTCTCTCTGGTGTTCACCAGCTGTTCATTGCACTGATTGTTTTTTCATAGTGCATTGTTATGTGAGAAAGGGGGAACCTGAATCAGGGTTTGTATTACTGGCTGATGCTTGGTGATATTTAGGGCCTATGTCAGCTGGGTAGGAAATAAGGAGTCTCCCCTTTACTGTAGGACTGGAGCAGTGAGCACAAACAGTTTCTTAAGCTCTGGTCTCAGTTTCTGAATGACCTGTGTACACATGAGTGCTGGGTACACCCATAATAAACCATGGCACCCTGTTCCACCCCATATTAGTTCATGTACAATGAGTAATCCAAACCCTGAATGGTTCCATGCACCCATGGCTCAACACCCCACAAACACAGAGTCAATCTGTCTGACTTAATATTGATAATGCTCTCATTCAGTCCTTTGTGTTGGACCACTAACATCCTTTGTGTTGTGTCTGTGAGGTAAGAGGGAACCAAGCCTATCTTCCCTGAACAGGAAACCATATGATTATAAACATACAAAATATTTGTAAGACAGCAACTAACACAAAGGCCATGAAGTCTCTAAATATTTATTAGTGTCTTGGAGAAGAATAATATGAAGTCCTCAGTGAAAACAATTCCGTAAACACTAATATTGTGCTCGTAAACTAAAGTCCAAATAATTAACAAAAACTGTTGACGACGTCTTGGCTGTTTCAAACTGTGGAGATGAGCTTTCAAGTTTCTCTCTTGCGCTCGCTTTCTCTCTGTCTCATCGCTCACACACACACACGTACCGGTGTTCATGAGAAATGCTTTAAGACAACATGTGTGTCAGGAATGGGTTCTTAACTTCCCACACCCATTTGAGGTACACTGCATGACCAAAAGTATGTGGACACCTGATTGTTGAACATCTCATTCTAAAGTCATGGGCATTAATATGGAGTTGGTCCCTCCATTTGCTGCTACAACAGCCTCCACTCTTCTGGGAAGACATTCCACTAGATATTGGAAGATTGCTGCGAGGAATTGCTCCCATTCAGCCACTAGTACATTAGGTCAGGCACTGATGTTTGGAGATTAGGCCTAGCTCGCGGTCGGCATTCCAATTCATCCCAAAGGTGTTTGATGGGGTTAAGGTCAGGGCTCTGTGCAGGCCTGTCAAGTTCTTCCACACCGATCTCGATAAACCATTTCTGTTTGGACTTCGCTTTGTGCATGTGGGTCTTGTCATGCTGAAACAGGACAGGCCCTTCCCTATACTGTTGCTATAAAGTTGGAAGGACAGAATCGTCTAGAATATCATTGTATGGTGTAGCTTTAAGATTTCCCTTCCTTAGAACTAAGGGGCCTAGTCCAATCCATGAAAAGCAGCCCCAGTCCATTATTCCTCCTCCACTAAGTTCCCTGTAGCTAGCGGCTGGAACAAGCTGCAACAAAGACTCAAATTGGACAGTTTTATCTCAATCTCTTCATTCAAAGAATCAATCATGGACACTCTTACTGACAGTTGTGGCTGCTTTGTGTGATATATTGTTGTCTCTACCTTCTTGACCTTTGTGCTGTTGACTGTGTCCAATAATGTTTGTACCATGTTTTTTGCTGCTACCATATTGTGTTGTTACCATGTTGTTGCTATGTTGTGTTGCTACCATGCCGTGTTGTCATGTGTTGCTGCCTTGCTATGTCGTTGTCTTAGGTCTCTCTTTATGTAGTGTTGTGTTGTCTCTCTTGTTGTGATGTGTGTTTTGTCCTAAATTTATAATGTTTTTATTTTATTTTATTCATCCCAGGCTCCCGTCCACGCAGGGGGCCTTTTGCCTTTTGGTAGGCCTTCATTGTAAATAAGAATTTGTTCTTGACTGACTTGCCTTGTTAAATAAAACATCGAAATAAAAGTACTCAGCCTTGGAAATCCATTTCATGAATGTCCCAACAAACAGTTCTTGTGCTGACGTTGCTTTCAGAGGCAGTTTGGAACTCGGTAGTGAGTGTTGCAACTGAGGACAAAAGCTATGCGCTTCAGCACTCGGCGGTCCCATTCTGTGAGCTAGTGTTGTCTACCACTTTGCGGTAGAGCTGTTGTTGCTCCTAGACGTTTCCACTTAACAATAACAGCACTTACAGTTGACCAGAGCATCTCTAGCAGGGCAGAAATTTGACAAACTGATTTGTTGGAAAGTTGGAACTTTATGATGGTGCCATGTTGAAAGCCACTGAGCTCTTCAGTAAGGCAATTCTACTGCCAATGTTAGTCTATGTAGATTGCATGGCTGTGTACTCAATTTTATACATCTGTCAGCATCGGGTGTGGCTGAAATAGCCACATCCACTCATTTGAAGGGGTGTCCATATACTTAAAAAATATATATATATATATATATATGGTGTTTTTGCTTTAATTCGTTAGTTTGTTATTTCACACTGGAGATTCCAATAAAATAGAGAAAAGAAAGCAAAAGAATAAGAACAAAGTTAGCAAAGGAGAGAGGGACAGAGGAAAGAGAGAAATGTTGGATCTGATCGATGGGATAATGCAATCAAATGATCAGCGCTCTGAGTCATTATCTTCTATTTTACCAAGCACCTTTTTTCCTCTAGTTGTTCACCTTATTCTCCTCCGAATCTCCTCTTCCACCTACTTTAGGATCTCCTCTCCACCTCGTCATACTCCCCCATCCTGTTACTTTTCCTTTTCCTTCTCCCATCCTATCCTTCTCTTTTTCTCCCCCCTCCTCCACAAGACTAGACCTGGCTTAAGGCAGATGTGGATAACCCTAGCCAAGCGAAGAAAGGCGAAATGACACACAACCCAGAGAGCGCTCTCTCTCTCTTTTCCCCCTCTCCTTTGTCTTCTACACACTCATCAGTAGACAAGCATCTCCCTAAATCACACTGAACACATAAACCAAGCAAGCAGAAAGCAGAGGAAGAAAGGGACCTAGTCTAGACCTTCCACACTAATATAACATTTTAAATAAGGGAGTTTACATACATTAGAACAGTGTTTCCCAACTCCAGTCCTCGAGGCGACAAAACACATGTGTCCTGTTGGGGGTACTTGTGTCTTGGAGTTGGGAAACACTGCATTAGAATAGCCATACTACCACTGACTGAACATCCATACCGGGGGTGGCAGTGGACTTATCTCTGGAGAGCAGGGAGGGGAGAGAGACATAGCTGAGACTCAGCTGTGTGGGTTTGTGTACTTTTGTGTCAACTGAACATGCCTCCAGACAGGGAGTGTATTCCTCCTCCTCTGGCAGTCTACTCTCCTGAACATGGGAGACCTGTTAACAGGTTACAGATGTGTGCTGCTTGGAGCAGGTCTGACTGCTGCCAACACAGAGCACTCAGTTTAAGGAACACATGGAAATGTCAAGATACACCCACACACTTGTATACACAGGGATATAGACCACTATTCATATTACATGCTCTGTCACGGAGAATCACATTCATACATACATTCACATGCCTACAGACATGAAACCCACATGCACACACTCACACACACACACACACACCTGACCCCTTACACACAAACCGAGATATGCATACACACAATCACCTCAAACACACACAGTCACACACAAACTTTGGCACTGGATTCAAATTAAACACTTTCACCTTTGCATCACTGTGGTTATAAATCAATCTATGAAAATAAAGCCTTCCATAACTCTCCCCCGACATATTCAACCAATATAACTCATCAATCATAAAGTAACACCCTAAGGCAATAGGGTACGATGGTTACTCAGGGAATGTCACAGGATAGGCAAGCCCTTTGCCATGACAACCACCTTGCTGGTGCATGGAAGAGTAGCTGCTGCATGTGTAGAAGTTAATGGGGATCTTAAAAAACTAAACTAAACCATGCTGTCACTCATTTCCAGCCCTGACCTTGTACATACTAGAGCACTTCAAGTCATTTCTCCATATTCTACATAATTTCAATGATTGAAAAACTGTGATATTCTCTCTCTGTGGATGGAGAACTGTGGCTGACTATATGCACATCTTACTGGCTGTCCTAATTTTGTGGGAGTTTAAGTGGATCCTTTGGAGTTTGGTCATTAATTGGAGCTTAGTCATTTGTGTTTGGTCCAGAACATCCCGCTGACCACACCACTCTCCCCTGAGGCAAATAAAACAGCAAATTGTTAAGCCAAGTTTCCTACATTTACCATGTTGCGCTCTATACAGCAACAATGCATGCTAGATATCGTTAAAGGGAAATGTCACTGCTGCTCTATTACACTGTGTATGTCCATTAATATGTTATTAACATATTCTGTGTCATAGAAATCGAGGATTTCCTCACTACATGCAAATATAAGCGTTTCTGCATCTCATTGGTAGAAAGGGGTCAACTACATTTCCTGGTTGTAAGCAAACAACAATATCCAGAATTCCTAGCGATTTCATTGGAGGTGGATCCAGTTGAACACTCCCGTGGAGAAATATCAAAATGTCTGTGTTTGTCGCCAGCACTTTCAGCCGGAGCATTTCGATATGGACCTGAAGTCTCAGCTGATGAGGTTGCCGGGATTTCGAACGTTTTAAAGTGATGCTATTCCATTGAATTTCCCCTTCAAAGAGGAAAGGTATCCGATTAGCCAACATCAGCACAGCAGAAAATAAGTCGAACTGAGATAACATAGCTCACTCGCCAACTGCGTTTGTTTATCTAAACCAAAATTGAATTAGCTAGCTTTCATAATACGCTGGCTAGACATCCCAAAGTAATTTAATCATCTAACTGCTATCTGGCAAAGTGATTTGTAACTTTGCAAGCTAACATTAGCTACATTACGTTAGCTACTGCCACCGGATCGTAGATAGCAAGCTAACTAACAGTACCGTAGATGCTAACGTGACTATGTGTTCGATCCCATCAATATCTGCAGCGGCATCAACATCAAGCTCAGCACAAGGAACTATTGTAAGTTACCTTTGCTAAACCTTTCAATGATAACATGATGAGTAAATAAATATACTGTAGCTAGGCTTATACATGGTCAGTGTCTTGTTGTCATAGTTGGTGTGTTTACAATCAGGCTACAACTTCTACTGTCGTTTTCTCTGTGTAGTGGAGGCTTAGCTGATTGTTCATACAAGGCTTGAAGTCTACATTGGAGAAAATTAGGAATTAGTAAAGAGGGGATGGCGTGTGTGTGTGTGAAGGTTATTCTATTGATGTGAGGGGGGTGGGTGTATATAATACCTTGTTTTCGTGTGTATTGATGCGGGACACTTTTGTAAAATGTTGGCTAATCACTAATACTGAGTGTCCTACATATGCTTTGGCATGGGGGAGAGAGGCTGTTAGTGTACTCTTCCAACATATGTACTGTATTGTTGGCAGTGCTTGTCTACCCAACAGCACAACTGTAGGCACTCATATACAACAATACACACCTGGACCGTCTACAAGTCAAGCCCCCATCAAACGTTTCACATCTTTGCTAGCAGTCCATCTCAATGCCCCATTATTGACTGAGTGTAACAGAACACATACTGTACCCGCCTACTGTATCCTTTTTTGGTTCAAGTGTTGTTGGTCGTATGTACTGGATACACATGGTCTACATCATCCAACAAAATGTTTACTTGCAGGTTCCTTAATGCAACAATAATGAGATATTGTAAAAAAAAATATAATAAACATTTTACCATACGTATTATACAGGAAGGCACAGTGTATAGTACAATATTTACATGTGTATTGGAGAAGGGGGGTGTGTGAGGGACAAGTGTATAAATTCAGCAGTATAATAAGAGTTTGGTAGCAGTAGTTGTGATGTGTGCTATGGTGCAGAGAATCAAAGCAGGTGGTCAGTCAAGTTCAAGTGTTCAGCAGTCTTGTAGATACCAACAGGCTCAGAGAATTTCTATTAGACCTCATTCTCTGATACCATCTGCCTGACGGTAAGGGAGAGAACAGCTTGTGTCTGGTGTGTGTGGGGTCCTTGATAATGCTGCGAGACTTCCTCAAGCACCGTTTCGAGTAGATGTCCTGGATGGGTGGAAGCATGGTCGCAGTGATGTATTGGGCCGTCTTCACCACCCGCTGGAGGGCCTTGCTGTCGTGGACGGAGCAATTCCCATACCAGGCCGTGATGCAACCGGTCAGGGCTCTCTCGATGGTGCAGCGGTAGTATTTAGAGAGGACCCGGGGCGGCATGCCAAATTTCTTCTGCCGTTTACAGATTAACATGGTTTCTTGTATGGTTACACATCCTCATGATCCGTCTTTGTTTTACACATCCTCATCTGTATTCATGTCTTTCCAGGAGACATGCAGTACAAACACATCTTCTGTAAGAGGTCGACGCAGTGGGTGATGAAGAAAGTGTATGAGCCCAGAACCCACCACTTCAGGGAGAGGCTTGTCCACCTGTCTGTGGAGTGCAAAACAACTTAGAATGTTGTCTACAAGGAGCCAGAGACACAGCTCCCCAAACCCAACATCCCTGCCAACATCGCCACAGCGTCAAAGTCTGCAACACCAGCTTCCATTACCCAACAAGACGAGGTTCACCAGCTGAAGAACACTAGAACCTGCCTGGAACATTCAGCCAACACAACATCCATATTCAGTTAGACCGATGTTGTAGTATAATATAGAATGCCTAGTATGCTCAAAACTGCATTGTGGTATAGATATTGCTAGCTCTTGTACATTAACTCAGGAAAAAAAAGAAACATCCCCTTTTCAGGACCCTGTCTTTCAAAGATAATTTGTAAAAATCAAAAGAACTTCACAGATCTTCATTGTAAAGGGTTTAAACACTGTTTTGCATGTTTGTTCAATGAACCATGATCAATTAATGAACATGCACCTATGGAATGGTCGCTAAGACACTAATAGCTAACAGGTGGTAGGCAATTAAGGTCACAGTTATGAAAACTTAGGACACTAAAGAGGCATTTCTACTGACTCTGAAAAACACCAAAAGAAAGATGCCCAGGGTCCCTTCTCATCTGCGTGAACGTGCCTTAGGCATGCTGCAAGGAGGCATGAGGACTGCAGATGTGGCCAGGGCAATAAATTGCAATGTCCGTAATGTGAGACGCCTAAGACAGCGCTACAGGGAGACAGGACAGACAGCTGATCGTCCTCGCAGTGGCAGACCACGTGTAACAACACCTGCAGAGGATCGGTACATCCAGACCTCACACCAGCAGGACCGGTACAGGATGGCAACAACCACTGCCCAAGTTATACCAGGAATGCACAATCCCTCCATCAGTGCTCAGACTGTCCGCAATAGACTGAGAGAGGCTGGACTGAAGGTTTGTAGGCCTGTTGTAAGGCAGGTCCTCACCAGACGTCACCGGCAACAACGTCGCCTATGGGCACAAACCCACCGTCGCTGGACCAGACAAGACTGGCAAAAAGTGCTCTTCACTGACGAGTCGCGGTTTTGTCTCACCAGGGGTGATGGTGGGATTCACATCTATCATCAAAGGATTGAGCGTTACGCCGAGGCCTGTACTCTGGAGCGGAATCAATTTGAAGGTGGAGGGTCCGTCATGGTCTGGGGCGGTGTGTCACAGCATCATCGGACTGAGCTTGTTGTCATTGCAGGCAATCTCAACGCTGTGCGTTACAGGGAAGACATCCTCCTCCCACATGTGGTACCCTTCCTGCAGGCTCATCCTGACATGACCCTCCAACATGACAATGCTACCAGCCATTCTGCTCGTTCTGTGCGTGATTTCCTGGAAGACCGGAATGTCAGTGTTCTGCCATGGCCAGAGAAGAGCCCGGATCTCAATCCCATTGAGCACGTCTGGGACCTGTTGGATCGGAGGGTGAGGGCTAGGGCCATTCCCCCCAGAAATGTCCAGGAACTTGCAGGTGCCTTGGTGGAAGAGTGGGGTAACATCTCACAGCAAGAACTGGCAAATCTGGTGCAGTCCATGAGGAGGGGATGCACTGCAGTACTTAATGCAGCTGGTGGCCACACCAGATACTGACTGACTTTTGATTTTGACCCCCCTTTGTTCAGGGAAACATTATTCCATATCTGTTAGTCACATGTCTGTGGAACTTGTTCAGTTTATGTCTCAGTTGTTGAATCTTGTTATGTTCATACAAATATTTCCACATGTGAAGTTTGCCGTAACTAAATGCAGTTGACAGTGAGAGGACTATGCATCAACAGCATCACCTCTGAGGTTGCGAACATGAGAGTATGCCCCAAAAAATGTGCCCTCACATCCAGTCAGTAAAAACCTTGGTCATAGAGAGGCTCGAAGATGAGGGATAAGACTGTTACCTCACTCAGAGTGGATGGTGTCAGGTCTAGGAGAGGGGAAAGCTTAAGGCATTAATCTTGACAGGGTGTGTCGGTGCTTCCACCCATAGTGGTGTGTAACCACCGTAAAGAGAAGGGGTTCTCCAAAATCCTCAGGGTTGTTGCTTTCAAACAGTGTCTTTTGAGTCAGTCTGGATAGATGCGGAGGGCGAGCTCTCAGGAACAGGTGTGAAGTGCTAGTACGTGCGTGTCATGCACACCCCAGGGCGTGATAACGTCACCGGGTGGCACAGGGCAGAGAGTGTGTCCCGTTGCTGAGATATCCTCATATGGGCATAATATTTAATTCAAAACATGCCTGATCCCCTTGGACTGTGTGCCTAGCATATTGCAATGGGTATGGCTATACCGTGTCACTGAGCAGGGATTTTGCATGAGAGTGGCCAAAGGAATGTAATAAGGCACCAATAGGTGTAGCTGAAAGGAAGAAGGAAATGTGCTGGTAACCCAGATGTCCTAATCTCATGTGTCTGGTCTGTTTTAGTCCTACCCTGGAGGAAAGGGCCGACGAGCAAAAATGTCCTCAGCAGCTTACAAGTGCCCGACTGTGAGCCAAGTGCAGGAAAAAATGCCAGAGTGTGGTAGACCTGAGATGGCTGTTTGTGGCTTCCCAGCAAAGTATGAATAATGGAATTCTGTATTGACTGTTTTCAATTGACAGAGCTAAGTTGTCATAAAATTTCCCCAAAAATATCCAGAGAAGATATCTGAAGTGAACCCGAGAAACCTATTTTCCAGTTTATTATATGAAAACAGGTATTGTGTCAGTTCTCTTCCCTGCCTTACCCACCTAGAGTGGGAGCCCTGGTTATGACAAATGGCAATCTGTCATCCATCTCCATAAGTCACAAGACCAGAGGGAGAGCGAACATGTTGAGTTTCGTCCTGGCTCAAAACCTGAGAAGGTGCCAAGGGGATAGCTGGAGAGGGGATGGCACTTGGGGTTAAGAATGCACATCCCTCATTTTGCCATGTGTGCGAAGACCTGAAAAAGCACTGCTACACAGGAAATATTACCCCCCCCCCCCTCAATGCAGATGTGCCTCCCCATTGTTATGTCAGGCCGAGAGGTGGAGGGATGACTTCAGCCACAGCAAAGGACTGTTTAACTACAGGTTTGCTTCTTAGCAGGTGCTATCTAAAACCAAAAATTGTTCTTTGGCTGTCCCCATAGGAGAACCCTTTGAAGAAGCCCTTTTGGTTTCAGGTAGACCCCTTTTGGGTTCCATGTAGAATTCTTTTCACAGAGGGTTCCAAAAAGGGTTCTACCTGGAACCAAAAAGGGTTCTCCTATGGGGACAGCCGCAGAACCTTTTTTTCTAAGAGTGTAGTCTGCTGAGTCGCCGGGGGTTTGGGGCCCCCCAGAGTCAGCTTGTTGCCCCCTTCCAGCTGTGAGGCTAGGGCGAGTTGCAGTGTCCAACGGGCTTCGACTTCTTCCTTACACATCACACTTCTGCCTCATGGTGGCAACAGCAGGGCTGAACAACTCTGGGTGTCACAGGGAAATCCAGGAGCTCCACTTTCTCTTTGTCTGTTAACCTGGACAAGCTTAGCCAAAGTGCCCTTTTATCCACCACTGCCAGGCTCATGGTGCGACCACAGACGGATGGCATTATGGGAGGCCTGGAGTTTTAGATCCGTAATCATACAGATCTCATCCCAACCATCCTGATTCAGGGTCCAGTTGATTCAGTTGCTTCCCCAATATCCTCCAGTAACTGGTAATCCAACACGTTTGGTGCTCTGATTGATAAAGCCAAGGCTTTGTACGTCTTATGAAAAATGGAGGCAGAAAAGTGCTTTGTCTTTCCAGGGAGAGAAGTGCCAGTGGTTTGGGCACGAGGCTCATCTAGGGATGTGGCAGCAGTTACCATGGTGGAGAATAGAGCTATGATGATAACTATACTGAATAAAAATCTAAACGCAACATACAACCATTTAAAATATTTTACTGAGTTAGTTTATATGAGGAAATCTGTCAATTGAAATAAATAAGGCCATAATCTATGGATTTCTCATTCCTGAGCAGGGGCACAGCCATACGTGGGCCTGGAAGGAAATATGCCCACCCACTTGGGAGGCAGGCCCACCCACTGGGGAACCAGACCAGCCAAGTGAATGAGTTTTTCCCCACAAAAGGGCTTTATTACAGATCAAAATACTGCTCAGTTTCATCAGCTGTCCAGTTGGCTGGTCTCAGGCGATCCCGTAGTTGAAGAAGCCGGGTGTGGAGGTCCTAGTTTGGCGTGGTAACACGTGGTCTGCGGTTGTGAGGCTGGTTGGACATACTGCCACATTCTCTAAAATGACGTTGAGATGGCTTATGGTAGAGAAATGAACATTCAATTCTCTGGCAACAGCTCTGGTGGACATTCCTGCAGTCTCATGCCAATTGCACACTTCCTTAAAACTTGACATCTGTGTCATTGTGTTTTGTTGACAGAACTGCACATTTGAGGGGCCTTTTATTGACACCAGCACAAGGTGCACCTGTGTGATGATCATGCTGTTTAATCAGCTTCTTGATATGCCACACCTGTCAGGATTATCTTGGCAAAGAAGAAATAATGACGAACAGGGATGTAAACAAATTTGTGCACAACATTTGAGAGAGATACAGTTTTTGTGCGTATGGAACATTTCTGGGATCTTTTATTTCAGATCATGAAACATGGGACCAACACTTTACATGTTGCATTTGTTTTTATACTGAACAAAAATATGTATACTTTAGTTAGGCATAAGCTAACTAGAAGCCTTACAGCTAAAGTTAGCTACAACCGTGAAGATAGTGACACGTTAGCAAGCTATCAGCTACCCTTGCTAAGGTGCATTGTAGCTAGCATCGTGTTGGTCGAAGGCTTGTGCTAACCTGGTCAGACGAAGCTTAACGGTGAGGGCAAACCCAACCTCGATAGCTAGCCATGTTGAGCCATGAATTCTATTCAAAGCAAAAACTTTTCTGTCGGTACTCAACTATTGACAGAAGCTGAAGTTCTATGTTTCGCAGCATTAACCTCACGGTTCGCGTGATCAGTTCAGTAGGAAACCAGGAATCTAGTCAACTAGTCAAGCTGAGTAGAGTTTAGTGAACGTTTTCTCCTAAGCAAGGATAAGAGGTGACAATTACCAGTTTGGCGGGAGAGTGGCTCCCCTTGTGGAGGAGAGGGGCTCACCCCATTCGCCACTCGACCTGTCTGTCTCCAACAGACTCTGTTTGATTGGATGCTTTGAGCTTATGGACACACTCTCAGGCGCATCTCATAGTATGACATTGAAAAGAGTATTTGAAATGTAACTAGGTAATTCCTATAGACCTCATTATATATCATAGTCTGAGTTAACCCTTGTATTTAATTTTTATTTTGCATGGTCTCGATGCACACTCACAGCTTCCACACACTCACGTGCACTGACACTCCAACACACACATACTGTAACATTCACTCACATTAACAGTATACTGACTCTAGACACACACACACACTTGCATACAATTATAACTGATGCTGTTTCTACCCTGTTTATCATATATTCTGATGCCTTGTCACCTTTCCACTATACATATCTACAGTGCCTAAAGAAAGTATTCACACCCCTTTACTTTTTCCAGATTTGTTGTTACAGCTGAATTGAAAATGGATTACATTTAGATTTTGTGTCACTGGCCTATGTGTCAAAGAAATTAACTATGTCCTGAATACAAAGTGTTATGTTTGGGGCAAATCCAACACAACACATCACCGAGTACCACTTTTCAGATTTTCAAGCATGGTGGTGTCTATCATGTTATGGGTATGCTTGTCATCGGCAAGGGCTGGGCGATATGGACAAAATATATCACAGTATTTATTTATTTAAGAGGGGGGAAAAGAAGAAAAATAAATTGACGGTATTTGACAGTGTTTTATGTTTTTGAGTAATAAAAGTTCAACGTGTTCTTTATGAGTAGTGCATGACCCTAGGGTGGCAACACATCCAGTCTACATGATTTCAATGGGTATTTCTCCATTCTGATTGTTTTATATTGTTCAATTCTAGTTGACTTGTGATTTAAAGAAAAACACTTTGGTGAACTGTTGGAGTCATGGAAATAGAATGATTATTATAATTCTATAGTTAGAATATAATGGTGAATACAGTGCTGTTCGAAATGACTACGAATGAAAACGCCAGGGAGGAGTTATTGTGACAGAGTAGGAACCAAAGTGTTTCCTAGGGGACCCTGTAGTATTTGGCTACATTGAATGTTCAATCTTAGCTACTTCATGTAGCTAACATATTCTTGCTTCACGTAATTCCTCTTTGATTTAGAACAGTGGTTCCCAAACTTTTTATAGTCCTGTACCCCTTCAAACATTCAACTTCCAGCTGAGTACCGCCTCTAGCACCAGGGTCAGCGCACTCTCAAATGTTGTTTTTTGGCATCATTGTAAACTTGCCACACACACACTATATACAATACATTTATTAAACATAAGAATGCGTTTGTCACAACCCAGCTCGTGGGAAGTGACAAAGTGCTCTTAAAGGACCAGGGCACAAATAATAATATAATAATCAATAATTTTGCTCTTTATTTAACAATCTTACATATAAAACCTTATTTGTTCATAAAAAAATTGTGAATAACTCAGAGTCCACTCTCACATAGGTACGTGGTTGCAAAGGGCATCAGTGCGATTTGCCAAGGCAGGATACTCTGAGCACAGCGCAATCCAGAAATCTGGCAGTGGCTTCTGATTTAAATTGAATTTTCACAGAACCGCTTGCTGTAATTTCGATGAGTCTCTCTTGTTCAAATCAAATTTTATTTGTCACATACACATGGTTAGCAGATGTTAATGTGAGTGTAGCGAAATGCTTGTGCTTCCAGTTCCGACAATGCAGTAATAACTAACAAGTAATCTAGCTAACAATTCCAAAACTACTACCTTATAGACACAAGTGTAAGGGGTTATGAATATGTACATAAAGATATGAGTGAGTGATAGTACAGAGCGGCATAGGCAAGATACAGTAGATGGTATTGAGTGCAGTATATACATATGAGATGAGTATGTAAACAAAGTGGCATAGTTAAAGTGGCTAGTGATACATGTATTACATAAAGATGCAGTAGATGATATAGAGTACAGTATATACATATACATATGAGATGAATAATGTGGGGTATGTAAACATTATATTAGGTAGCATTGTTTAAAGTGGCTAGTGATATATGGTAAGTGGACTGTAGACAGGCCATGAAAGGGATAACGATTCCAGTTGTTTGTGTCATCAGTTTCGGGACAGTACCTGCATAATTGCGCACCCAACTCACTCAGGTGCTTAGCTATATCACATTTGACATGGTCTGTAAGCTTGAGTTCATTTGCACACAAAGAAATCATACAATGATGGAAATACCTGTGTGTTGTCCTTGTTAATGCAGACAGAGAAGAGCTCCAACTTCTTAATCATAGCCTCAATCTTTTCCCACACGTTGAATATACACTGCTCAAAAAAATAAAGGGAACACTAAAATAACACATCGTAGATCTGAATGAATGAAATATTCTTATTGAATACTTTTTTCATTACATAGTTGAATGTGCTGACAACAAAATCACACAAAAATTATCAATAGAATCAAATTTATCAACCCATAGAGGTCTGGATTTGGAGTCACACTCAAAAGTAAAGTGGAAAACCACACGACAGGCTGATCCAACTTTGATGTAATGTCCTTAAAACAAGTCAAAATGAGGCTCAGTAGTGTGTGTGGCCTCCACGTGCCTGTATGACCTCCCTACAACGCCTGGGCATGCTCCTGATGAGGTGGCGGATGGTCTCTTGAGGGATCTCCTCCCAGACCTGGACTAAAGCATCCGCCAACTCCTGGACAGTCTGTGGTGCAACGTGGCGTTGGTGGATGGAGCGAGACATGATGTCCCAGATGTGCTCAATTGGATTCAGGTCTGGGGAACGGGCGGGCCAGTCCATAGCATCAATGCCTTCCTCTTGCAGGAACTGCTGACACACTCCAGCCACATGAGGTCTAGCATTGTCTTGCATTAGGAGGAACCCAGGGCCAACCGCACCAGCATATGGTCTCACAAGGGGTCTGAGGATCTCATCTCGGTACCTCATGGCAGTCAGGCTACCTCTGGTGAGCAGATGGAGGGCTGTGTGGCCCCCCAAAGAAATGCCACCCCACACCATGACTGACCCACCGCCAAACCAGTCTTGCCGGAGGATGTTGCAGGCAGCAGAACGTTCTCCACGGCATCTCCAGACTCTGTCATGTCTGTCACGTGCTCAGTGTGAACCTGCTTTCATCTGTGAAGAGCACAGGGCACCAGTCGTGAATTTGCCAATCTTTCTGTTCTCTGGCAAATGCCAAACGTCCTGCACGGTGTTGGGCTGTAAGCACAACCCCCACCTGTGGACGTCGGGCCCTCTACCACCCTCATAGAGTCTGTTTCTGACCGTTTGAGCAGACATGCACATTTGTGGCCTGCTGGAGCTCATTTTGCAGGGCTCTGGCAGTGCTCCTCCTTGCACAAAGGCGGAGGTAGCGGTCCTGCTGCTGGGTTGTTGGCCTCCTCCACGTCTCCTGATGTACTGGCCTGTCTCCTGGTAGCGCCTCCATGCTCTGGACACTACGCTGACAGACACAGCAAACCTTCTTGCCACAGCTCGCATTGATGTGCCATCCTGGATGAGCTGCACTACCTGAGCCACTGTGTGGGCTGTAGTCTCCGTCTCATGCTACCACTAGAGTGAAAGCACCGCCAGCATTCAAAAGTGACCAAAACATCAGCCAGGAAGCATCAGCTAGGAACTGATAAGTGGTCTGTGGTCCCCACCTTTATTGGGGATGTCTTGCTAATTGCCTATAATTTCCACCTGTTGTCTATTCCATTTGCACAACAGCATGTGACATTTATTTTCAATCAGTATTGCTTCCTAAGTGGACAGTTTGATTTCACAGAAGTGTGATTGACTTGGAGTTACATTGTGTTGTTTAAGTGTTCCATTTATTTGTTTGAGCAGTGTAGTTGCGGAGAGCCCTGTAATCCTAGATTCAGATAATTCAGCCGAGAAAAAACATCACCCAGATAGGCCGGTTGTGTGAGAAACTCGTCATCATGCAAGCGGTCAGACAACTGAAAATGATGGTCAGTAAAGAAAACTTTAAGCTCGCCTCTCAATTAAAAAAATAAAAAAGTGTCAATACTTTGTGATAACCAGCGCACTTCTGTATGTTGGAGAAGTGTGACATGGTCTCTGCCCATATCATTAGATGAGTAGAAAATACACAATAGTTCAGGGGCCTTGCTTTAACAAAGTTAACCATTTTCACTGTCGTGTCCAAAACGTCTTTCAAGCGGTCAGGCATTCCCTTGGCAGTGAAAGCCTCTCCGTGGATGCTGAAGTGTACCCAAGTGTCGTCGGGAGAACTGCTTGCGTTACCACTCCACTATGTTTCCCTGTCATGGCTTTTGCACCATCAGTACAGATCCCAACACATCTTGACCACCAAAGTCCATTTGATGTCACAAAGCTGTCAAGTACTTTAAAAATATCCTCTCATGTTGTCCTGGTTTCCAGTGGTTTGCAGAAGAGGATGTCTTCCTTAATTGACCCCCCCATAAACGTAACGGACATATACCAGGAGCTGTGCCAGGCCCACCACATCTGTTGACTTATCCAGCTACAACGCATATACAGTGGGGCAAAAAAGTATTTAGTCAGCCACCAATTGTGCAAGTTCTCCCACTTAAAAAGATGAGAGAGGCCTGTAATTTTCATCACAGATACACTTCAACTATGACAGACAAAATGAGGAAAAAAATCCAGAAAATCACATTGTAGGATTTTTTTATGAATTTATTTGCAAATTATGGTGGAAAATAAGTATTTGGTCACCTACAAACAAGCACGATTTCTGGCTCTCACAGACCTGTAACTTCTTCTTTAAGAGGCTCCTCTGTCCTCCACTTGTTACCTGTATTAATGGCACCTGTTTGAACTTGTTATCAGTATAAAAGACACCTGTCTACAACCTCAAACAGTCACACTCCAAACTCCAGTATGGCCAAGACCAAAGTGCTGTCAAAGGACACCAGAAACAAAATTGTAGACCTGCACCAGGCTGGGAAGACTGAATCTGCAATAGGTAAGCAGCTTGGTTTGAAGAAATCAACTGTGGGAGCAATTGTTAGGCAATGGAAGACAAACAAGACCAATGATAATCTCCCTCGATCTGGGGCTCCACGCAAGATCTCACCCCGTGGGGTCAAAATGATCACAAGAACGGTGAGCAGAAATCCCAGAACCACACGGGGGGACCTAGTGAATGACCTGCAGAGAGCTGGGATCAAAGTAACAAAGCCTACCATCAGTAACACACTACACCGCCAGGGACTCAAATCCTGCAGTGCCAGACGTGTCCCCCTGCTTAAGCCAGTACATGTCCAGGCCTGTCTGAAGTTTGCTAGAGAGCATTTGGATGATCCAGAAGAAGATTGGGAGAATGTCACATGGTCAGATGAAACCAAAATATAACTTTTTGGTAATAACTCAACTCGTTGTGTTTGGAGGACAACGAATGCTGAGTTGCATCCAAAGAACACCATACCTACTGTGAAGCATGGGGGTGGAAACATCATGCGTTGGGGCTGTTTTTCTGCAAAGGGACCAGGACGACTGATCCGTGTAAAGGAAAGAATGAATGGGGCCATGTATCGTGAGATTTTGAGTGAAAACCTCCTTCCATCAGCATGGGCATTGAAGATGAAATGTGGCTGGGTCTTTCAGCATGACAATGATCCCAAACACACTGCCCGGGCAACGAAGGAGTGGCTTCGTAAGAAGCATTTCAAGGTCCTGGAGTGGCCTAGCCAGTCTCCAGATCTCAACCCTATAGAAAATCTTTGGAGGGAGTTGAAAGTCTGTGTTGCCCAGCAACAGCCCCAAAACATTACTGCTCTAGAGGAGATCTGCATGGAGGAATGGGCCAAAATACCAGCAACAGTGTGTGAAAACCTTGTGAAGAATTACAGAAAACGTTTGACCTCTGTCATTGCCAACAAAGGGTATATAACAAAGTATTGAGATAAATGTTTGTTATTGACCAAATACTTATTTTCCACCATAATTTGCAAATAAATTAGTTAAATCCTACAATGTGATTTTCTGGATTTTTTTTCTTCTAATTTTGTCTGTCATAACTGACGTGTACCTATTATGAAAATTACAGGCCTCTCATCTTTTTAAGTGGGAGAACTTGCACAATTGGTGGCTGACTAAATACCTTTTTGCCCCACTGTATACAGTTTCAGAGTGGAATAATTGAGTTATCTTAAACATCCAAATTCTTCTATCAGGGCCTTTTCCCGCCGGCATTGTCACCGCCATATCCACGGCAGCAGGAAGAATTGTGTCCTCCACAATAGTATGGGGTTTGCCTGTCCTCGCCACTCGGTAGCTCACCATATAAGACATTGCTAGCCCCTAATCAATGATATCTGCTGCTTTTATACATGTCTACTACTTGAAAATTGTCTTAATTCTCACTCAAAAATCTCCCGTGGCTTAATTTTCAAATTGGCATGTTTTGTTTCTAAATTTCTGTGAGTGAAGGTTTCATCGAGTTGTTAGAATACTTTTGCACATATAACACACTGTGGCTGAGGAAAGACACTACTACTCCCAATATAAGTGAACCCCAAATCAATGTAGTTCTCATCATATTTACGCCTCTTCGATGGTCCAATGCCCCTGTCTGTTGTTCGGTGCCTTCCCGGGTAAGCAGGCAGTATCTCTTCGACTGCATCATGTTCACAATTGTCAGTGTCCATGATAGCTAGACAAACAACAAATGTAGAATTACTGATGCTAACATTGGATGTGCTCGTGGAAGCAGAACAACTTGTCTCGTTGACAGGTGCAGGTGTAGTACTGCTGGTAGTAGCAGTACTACCAGTAGAGCTGGTATTTGTCTCTATGGACGTGGGCCATTTTTTTAACCATTTCAAATTTTTTGAGCACACAGAATGAAGCAGCTACGTTTGGCTACATTACGGACCATTAGTGGAATTCCCTTGAGAGAGTAACGGTTTAATGTGATTGGATGTTCATTATTTGACTAGGTTACCTGTATTTGATATTGTGTTGTTATTTTACTGAAAACTAGATGGTTTAATTGTATTTTTGCCAGTGAAACGAGGCTACTCAGGTCGAGGGAAAAAAACTCACCCAAATGTATAGCCCCGTTGGAAAATATAAATGGACTGTTTGAAAATGTGAAGAAACATTTTTTTTTTTAAACGTGAATAAATGTTTTATTTGGCGTACCCCCGACGGCATTGCACGTACCCCAACGCATACACCAGTTTGGGAATACCTGATTTAGAAGATATTGTTGCACAAACATGTTGATTTAGGTCAACACCATTACTGGTATTATCAGGCTGTATAAAGTGGCTTGTGAAAGTATTCACCCCCTTGGCATTTTTCCTATTTTGTTTCCTTACAACCTAGAAATAAAATAGAGTTTTTAGGGGGTTTGTATCATTTGATTTACACAACATGCCTACCACTTTGAAGATGCCAAATATTTTTTTATTGTGAAACAAACAAGAAATAAGACAAAACAAAAAAAAACTTGAGCGTGTGTAACTATTCACCCCCCAAAGGCAATACTTTGTAGAGCCACCTTTTTCAACAAATACAGCTGCAAGTCTCTTTGGGTTATGTCTCTATAAGCTTGGCACATCTAGCCACTGGGATTTTTTTCCCCATTCTTCAAGGCAAAACTGCTCCAGCTCCTTCAAGTTGGATGGGTTCCACTGGTGTACAGCAATCTTTAAGTCATACCACAGATTCTCAATTGGATTGAGGTCTGGGCTTTGACTAGGCCATTCCAAGAAATGTAAATGTTTCCCCTTAAACCATGCACGTGTTGCTTTAGCAGTATGCTTATGGTCATTGTCCTGCTGGAAGGTGAACCTCTGCCCCAATCTCAAATCTCTGGAAGACTGAAACAGGTTTCCCTCAAGAATTTCCCTGTATTTAGCGCCATCCATCATTCCTTAAATTCTGACCAGTTTCCCAGTCCCTGGCGATGAAAAACATCCACAAAGCATGATGCTGCCACCACCAGGCTTCACTGTGGGGATGAAGTTCTGGGGGTGATGGGTTTGCATCAAACAAAGTGTTTTCCTTGATGAGACAAAAATTGAGCTTTTTGACCATCTGAACAGAGTTTGGGGAGTCTCCCACATGCCTTTCGGCAAACACCGAACATATTTGCTTATTTTTTTCTTTAAGCAATGTTTTTTTTCTGGCCACTCTTCCGTAAAGCCCAGCTCTGTGGAGTGTACGGCTTAAAGTGGTCCTATGGACAGATCCTCCAATCTCCGCTGTGGAGCATTGTAGCTCCTTCAGGGTTATCTTTGGTCTCTTTGTTACCTCTCTTATTAATGCCCTCCTTGCCTGGTCCATGAGTTTTGGTGGGCGGCCCGCTCTAGGCAGGTTTGTTGTGGTGCCATATTCTTTCCATTTTTTAATAATGGTGCTCCGTGGGATGTTCAAAGTTTCAGATTTTTTTTAGAACCCAACCCTTATCTGTACTTCTCCACAACTTTGTCCCTGATCTGTTTGGAGAGCTCCTTGGTCTTCATGGTGCCGCTTGCTTGGTGGTGCCCCTTGCTTAGTGGTGTTGAAGACTCCGGGGCCTTTCAGAACAGGTGTGTGTATATATAGGTGTATATATACTGAGATTATGTGACAGATCATGTGACACTTAGATTGCACACAGGTGGACTTTATTTAACTAATTATATGACTTCTGAAGGTAATTGGTTGCACCAGATCTTATTTAGGGGCTTCATAGCAAAGGAGGTGAATACAAATGCACACATCACTTTTCCGATTGAAATATTTTGTACTTTTTTTAAACAAGTAATTTTATTCCTTTCACTTCACCAATTTGGACAATTTTGTGTATGTCAATTACATGAAATCCAAATAAAAATATATTTAAATTACAGGTTATAATGCAACAAAATATGAAAAACGCCAAGGGGGATAAATACTTTTGCAAGGCACTATAGCTACAATACCAGTCAAAAGTTTGGACACACATACTCATTCAAGGGGTTTTCTTTATTTGTACTATTTTCTACATTGTAGAATAATAGTGAAGACATGGCAGCACTAGCACACTATTTGGTAGACAGAGATACTAATGAATATCCACCAACAAACTTCATTCTAGAGCTGGCAGAATATGTTTTGACGTACAACTATTTCAGGTTTGATGATGAATACTACCTCCAAACGAATGGAACATCGATGGGCTCCTTATTCGCTCCGAGCTATGCTAACCTTTATGTGGGTATTTTTGAAGAACGTTTCGTTTATAATGAAAACGAAAATCCATTTTTGAATAAAGTCCTGAAGTGGTATGGATATATTGACGACATTTTCTGCAGATGGGAAGGAACTGAAAAAGAGCTGTCAGATGTTATGGCACGACTCAATGACATTGACCCCAATCTCAAATTCACGATTGAACGTGTGACACTCAACGTGTTCATTACCTCGATATGTGGCTTGAGAAATCAAATGGAACACTGTTTACAACTCTGTATTGAAAAGAAACGGACAGAAATACTCTATTGCAGGGAGACAGCTTCCATCCTGAGCCATTAAAAAGAGGACTTCCAAGAAGCCAGTTTTTCAGACTGTGCCGTATATGCCACTCCACAGAGGATTATCTAGAAAAAGCAGTGGAGATGCGCATTAGGTTTCTAAGAAGAGGCTATTCGCCACTATGTATGGATGAAGCTCTTAATTTGGCATTGGGAAAAACACGAGATGAACTGTTACAAAAAAGACCCGCTGAAGTTAAGGAACACTCCGTAATGTTCACAACCACATATACTTTGAATTCGCGAACAGTGGGAGGTGTGGTCAAGAAACACTGGCATATTTTATCATCGGACCCAGTTTTGCCGGCTGAATTAAAAAATCCACCACTTATTGTGTATAGGAGAGGTCGCAATTTACGCGATAAATTGGTTCATGCCAACTGCCAGCCACAAAAGAAAATCAGCCAGGCTCTTTTACGCCCTCTACCAAATGGTAGCTATAAATGCAGAGGATGCGCACAGTGCAACAATATGATAAAGTGTGAATATTTCTGCCACAGGGATGATCCAGTCGCAGTACATTTTAATGACTTAAAGCATGACATTTCTACCTTTTTAGATTTTGTGGCATAGAGAAAGTTAAGATTTCAGACAGGGGAGGAGATATTAATAATACTCTGAGTATGTTTTGGGATTTTCACCCTCCAGACATGATTTCTTAAAGGACTTATTGATGAAATGCCTATGTATGTTATGTTGTGAATTTGAACATGACATATGACACCCAGGAGAAATCTTGTAGATTTATTCTGACGTTTTTCGTACGATGTACCCAGTGACTAATGAAAATTTACTATGTCCTCATTGAGATTTTACAGACGTGTTTAATACTCCTTGGAGTAATGTGGAATGTTAATTGGTATGAATACATTCTGATGGCACTGTACTTCTATCACTCCAGTATCCCTGCATATTGTAAATATGGTATTGTAACTGACTGTATATAGCTTCTTACTTACTCATGTTTTTATTTATTTTTATTTCTCCTGTGTTTTTTCTACCTTATGCTAATTTTAGTTCTATATTGATTACTGCATTATTGGGTTTGGAGCTTGCAACTAAGGCATTTCACTGTACTTGTGCATGTGACATTAAAATATAGTAGTTATGACCACTTCAAGCCTGACTGTGACTCACCCTTCAGTGCATGCGACAGAGACAGTGCACTCGTGGTCTCATCGACTATAGAGCCTGACTCCAAACCAGCTGTCTCAGACTCACTGACTGTATAATGCCCACATGAGTTAGTAAGTATGGTCACTGTCTGCATTTTCTCTCCAGCCTAAAACCATCAGAACAGTGATTGATACAGAATGGAACATAAATAACCTCAGGATAAGCAGAGAGAGGATTAGAGTATGTTTACAGAAGGATATTTGATTGAAATCGTGGCTATTTGAAGAGATAAAATAATAACCTCCGGGCCCTTTTCAATCAAATGTTTCCGGATGAGTCAAAATCAAATTCTTCCCATGCAAGAAGACAACATTTGCATTTCCTAATGTCTCTTATAGATATTTATTTGAATTTAATAGGGCCCTTGGTGGAGTTATTCTTTAAAACTTCCTGTATGGTAATTGAACCAGATAATAGCCCATGGACCTAACACAGTACACACTACAGCGTCACATGGTCTGTAATACACACATAACTATCTTACTTATGAGCGTGATATTAAGATTGGGTAGTGGTCCAACAGCGATGCCCCTGAAGGATCATATACTGTGGGAAACCCCAGAGACTGTATGTTGATTTAACCCCACAGTATGTTTCTGTAGTGTTGGTGTTACCAGGGAGAAATCCCTGTAGGAGGTGAATGAGGGGTTGACAGGTTGTATCAAATCCATTAGCCTGTAGACACCAAATGTAGAACCAGAATTGCTTTACAAATGTCACAATAAAGTTGTATTCTATTCAGTACTCCAGGCTACAGAAAGATGGATGACATAAACCCTCAGAACCCAAAAATGTAAGCTTGTTTTACTTCAGTGTTTGTAAATAATGTAAATGTAAGCAAACATTATGTAGCCTCAAAACAATCATTTTAATATCATGGATGGTCAGACCTTGCATCCATAGCTCTGTCTATGAATTTGAGGGTGGTTACATTTCTCCAGCCCCATCGCTCAGCTTTTTACTGAAACAGGTGTGGAGAGCAGTTTGTTGTTTCTACTGCTTATAGACCAAAATATATCTGAAATCAATCAATTACTACCAGATATGGGAGAAGTAACTCCTCTAGTTGCATAAAAAGTCATGTGCATCTGATTTTCATTTGTGTTTGAACTTTTGTTTAAATCACAACGCTGTGTTTGACAACCAGCAGAAGAGAACCTGCTTACCATTTGAGACATCCTTACTGTTTGACTGGAGAGGACAAAAGGACTCGAGCATTCTGTCCCATCATTTCTTTGCCTGGGTGCAGTGAATGAGAGCTGGGGCCGTTGTAACTGTGTGAAGACTGCCACCTAGTGGTTACATTTCTCCAGCCCATCACTCAGCCTTTTACTGAAACAGGTGTGGAGAGCAGTTTGTTGTTTCTAATACTTATAGACTAAAACATATCTGAAATCAATCAATTACTACCAGATATGGGATAAATTACTTTTTTATGCAACTAGAGAAGTTATTTGCATATAAGTGTCGGTCACCATAATGACAAACACTAGTTGACGTTATTCTCATTTGTGTTTGAACTTTTGTTCATATAAAAATGCTTTGATTTGACAACCATCAGAAGAGAACCTACTTACCATTTGAGACCTTACAGTTTGACTGGAGAGGACACAAAAGGACTCAAGCATTCTGTCCCCTCCTGCATTTGCTGGGTTTGCAGTGAATAACTGTAAAGACTGCCACCTAGTGACGGCTAAGAGGGAGACTTCTTGGAGGCATTTCCATTGATAGAATGTCTCTCGTTGATGGACCTGGTGCTGTTTAGTCCAGCAGATGGCAGAATGGTACCTTATAGTTGTATGACTTGTTAGACAGTGAGTGAAAGGGAGAGACAAGACAGTTCTGGTTCCCTACCTTTCTACCCAAGTGTACACTTTAGGGAGAAGGGTAGAGAATCTCACAGCAGCTTGTGTGTGACGGGGTGAAAGACTGTGCTGTATCATAAGAAGATGTATTGTGGGTAGATAAGCAGCAGGAAAGTATGGGGTGTTGCTGTGTGTGCCTTTGTGAAATAATTGATAATAATATTAATGTGGAGATCACATTTCGTTACACGGAATCAAACAGGAACTGAGTCAGAGTTCTCTCAGCTGACTGACTCACTTCCTGTTTATGTCGCCGTGGCAATCAATGTCAGTCTTCCGGAAAGGTCACTCAACATGAGGGGGAAACAGCCTGATTAAAGACAATCAGCCATGGAAATAGATTGGACATAAGTAGAATGGACATGGGTTTCAATCCGACATGCAATGCAATAGCTATGTTTCCATTAACTTGATCAGTGAATTTTTTCTGTCGACATGTAGAATGTTTGCATAGAAAATAGATGTGACAATTGTCTGCTAGGCTCCGTTTCCATTTAACCATCTTGTGTTGATAAAAACACCTGGACATAATGACGTCACACCAAATATGTTCACATAAAACTACAATGTCAAATCAAAGGTAGTGGTTGAAGTGTTTCTATTACCCATTTAGACAAATTAAGCATTAACAAATGCCCAGTGGCGACCTGTCATTCAGGGCAGGTGGGGCCCAACCTGTTTTGAGACCCACATTTTTAGCATGTTATTTTTGCATTAATACATGTCACATATGCAAACAATGTGAAACAAATAAATAGATATCATTGAGTTAATAAAGCTGCATACAAATATGGTCTCTTTTTTGTTTTCTTGAGTAAGGCAGCTCCAAAATGCAGGTGTTTCAGCCCAGCTCAGTGCTTTCTGTGGTGGTGGTGCAAGCCAGCAGACCGTGATTGGCTCAGTGTTCTGTCACTCATGGGGATACAACGTCACCGCTAAGTCTAAGGGTAGAGCTAGAAAATGCAAGCCCCTTGGGTGCTGCCATTGTTAAATTAGAAATGCCCATCCAAGAAGGCTCAAGGTAATTGGCCACAGATAAAATGACATCAAATCACATATCTACAGTAGCTTTGATTGGACTGATTATGTCAACATCATATATTCAAAATCTTAGCTAGCAGTCATTATGAATCAAGTCGACAATCAACTGGCAAATCCTTTTTAATCCTTGTCATATGACGATAAATAATAAAGAGAAATTATAGATACAATGTATCAGTGTTCATTACACAACAAGTTGGAAATCCCAAATTCAACAAGTGAGCACAGCACAAGGTGAATCCAAAAATGATGTAATATGCCAGGGAGATATAAACTCAGTAAAAAAAAAGAAAAGTCTAAGTAACTTCACAGATCTTCATTGTAAAGGATTTAAACAGGGCTTATTCAATTAACCATCAACAATTAATGAACATGCACCTGTGGAACGGTCATTAAGACATACAGCTTCCAGACAGTAGGCAATTAAGGTCACAGTTATGAAAACTTAGGACACTAAAGAGGCCTTTCTACTGACTCTGAAAAACACCAAAGGAAAGTTGCCCAGAGTCCCTGCTCATCTGTGTGAACATGCCTAGGCAGATGTGGCCAGGGCAATAAATTGCAATTTCCGTAATGTGAGACACCTAAGACAGCGCTACAGGGAGACAGGACGGACAGCTGATTGTCCTTGCAGTAACAACACCTGCACAGGATCGGTACATCTGAACATAACAACTGAGGGACAGGTACAGGATGGCAACAGCAACTGCCCGAGTTACACAATCCCCCCATCAGTGCTCAGACTGTCCACACTAGGCTGAGAGAGGCTGGACTGAGTGCTTGTAGGCCTGTTATAAGGCAGGTCCTCACCAGACATCACCGGCAACAACGTCGCCAATGGGCACAAACCCACCGTCGCTTGACCAGACAGGACTAGCAAAAAGTGCTCTTCACTGACGAGTCATGGTTTTGTCTCACCAGGGGTGATGGTCGGATTCGCGTTTATCGATGAAGGATTGAACCAAGGCCTTACTTTGGAGCGGGATCGATTTGGAGGTGGAGGGTCCGTCATGGTCTGGGGCGGTGTGTCACAGCATCATCGGACTGAGCTTGTTGTCATTGCAGGCAATCTCAACGCTGTGCGTTACAGGGAAGACATCCTCCTCCCTCATGTGGTACCCTTCTTGCAGGCTCATCCTGACATGACCCTCCAGCATGACAATGCCACCAGCCATAATGCTCGTTCTGTGCTTGATTTCCTGCAAGACATGAATGTCAGTGTTCTGCCATGGCCAGCGAAGAGCTCGGATCTCAATCTTATTGAGCACGTCTGGGACCTGTTGGATCGGAGGGTGAGGGCTAGGGCCATTCCCCCCCAGGAATGTCTGGGAACTTGCAGGTGCCTTGGCAGAAGAGTGGTGTAACATCTCACAGAAATAACTGGCAAATCTGGTGCAACCCATGAGGAGGAGATGCATTGCAGTACTTAATGCAGCTGGTGGCCACACCAGATACTGACTGTTACTTTTGATTTTGACCCCCCTTTGTTCAGGGACACATTATTCCATTTCCGTTCATCACATGTATGTGGAATTTGTTCAGTTTATGTCTCAGTTGTTGAATCTTGTTATGTTCATACAAATATTTACACATGTTAAGTTTGCTGAAAATAAACACAGTTGACAGTGAGAGGACGTTTCTTTTTTTGCTGAGTTTATATACTGTAGATAAGAAAATAATACTAAGTGTATGTTGTGTAGTAAGCTGTTAGTAGCACATGTGCCTCACCCTAATCATTTGGTCCCTTTCCCCCACATAACTTAGCCAACTGTTCTGACTTGGTGGTGCACATGGGCCTGTTTTAGAGAAATGTCATCATTGAATATTGTAAGAGCTTTCATTTTCTGCCTATATGTCCCCTTTATTTATCGTACGGTTCTGAATTGGTGTACAGGGAGACTACTGTAAGAACGGGCCATGTTATGAATTATGTCGCTGTACATTTCAAAAGTGCTGAACAAATAGTTTTATTGACTATGTCCTTCTTAACTCGCTTATTAATGTCTTCATCGAAAGGAAATCATTTAAAGTGATGTTGCCTTGTGAACAGCAATGCCTTAAATAGCCTAATTAACAAGTTACTCATTTATCAAGACACACAGTAACACTGTTACATAGTACCCTTTAGGTATGGGAGCTGTCCATCTTGGTTTAGCAGGCAGGCAGAGTCAGCGAATCTCATTAGCAATGGAGCCGTTTAGCTAAGGCTTACTAAGTGTGCTCCAGAAGGTCAGTTCTGGAGCGGTAGCTCATTAAGGTCAGTGCCACAGGGAGGGGTGAGAGTGGCCATATAGAAATGCAACCTGTAGAATGAAAATATGTCTGTAATTTTACACCTATTGTATCATGGGCCAACAATTCCAAAGTACATTGTCTAGAAAGGACACTACTCCACCTGTGCTAGCACTTCTATTCCACAAACCATGTGCTTTTTACCAGCTATATATCCTTGTTAGAATCTATATTTCACAGATGTGTGTGATTGCAATACAACTGAAGTTACCTCTCCAAACTGTAATGTCCAGTGAGTTCTATGTACTTTCTATCTATGAGTATCAATTAAGCACAGTAGGTCAATGCATCTTTTCTGGGCCTGCTCTGAGGGACAGTGGGAGGGAGGAAGGGTGGGGATGTACATTCGGCTCTCACAGGCTCATGGTAATCTTATAATGAATTTCCGGAGGGGAGGGGAGGAAATGCAGTCTTCACCTGTTCATCTAAATGGCTGTATCATGGGGAGGGTCTCCTAAGCCTGACATTGAGTCAATAGCTGATTGGAGACTGTTAAATGGATCCTCTATTTCTCACCTATATGTTATAGCTGATATCCTTTTTATACAGGTACATCATATTTCTGCACTATAGCTGTGTGTGTACTTACTATGTAGCCTAATGTGCATGCACTGCAACCTTGAAGAAATACCGTTTTACTGTATTGTATAATGTGTAATTCATTTATTGCACTGCATTTTATTATATTCTATTGCAAGCTTCCTTGTGGGACAAACAGGATTCATAATTATATCTTGTTACAATAAGTCTTCAAAGATCCTTTTGTTATTCTTAGTAAAATCAGCCTCTATAAACCAATCAGTTCACTCAACTGCCCTCTCTTTCCCCTCCTGTGTGAACGTGACTATGTATAATCTCAACCGGAAGCACGTAGCTGCATTCTGACCTCTAACCCTACTACCTCTACGACTTAGACACACAGAACGTCCCCGAGACTCGAGTAAATGGTCCAGGATTGTGTAACATTATGTAAGTCCTACGTCTTACCCCTTCCCCCAGATGTTGACCACCATCTTCCTGAATCCATTATGATTCTGGGGTTAAATTGTTTGGGTGGAGGTGAAGGTAGGCTCTACTGTGCTGAATTTCTTGAGTCATTTCATTGGCAAGTTTGCAAGTCTGGGAAAGTAGGCACACAGAAATGGTGGGTTGAAATTGCAGTCATTCTTTCTGCATGGACTATATTCCAGATACTATTGTGAAACGATTGATCTAAAAACCACTGTGTAATTATGATATCCAAATGTAGTTAATGGAACTATTTTCCATTCTGTTCCTGGATAGGGACTCCCTTTTCAGAGGTGTGACATGTCAGACCTTGTCAGTCAGACCATGTCAGTCTTTCGCCACCTCTTCCCTCACACACCTCTGTCTTTTCCAACAGGTTAGCCCTGGGGAAGAGTGTATGGTTTCATAGCGTGACTGTGCAAAGGTTTCTCTTCCAGGTCTCTGTTTATAGACCCAAAATGGCCATGCCCTGTGTGTCACTAAAAGAGTGGTTTTACAATGCGGAGCAAGCACAGGGCCAGGTCATTTGCCAGGGTGGTCTTTCCTTCCTGGTTTCTGCCAGGAAGTTATACATGTAACACTGTAAAAGAGCAACTTAGGTTTATCAGTCATGGGGGGGAAAAACAGGCCTACTAGGAACAGTATGAGCTGTGTGTGTGTGTGTACATACAGTACATACATGTACATGCGTGTGTGGGACTTTGTGTATGCATGTATATGTGTGTGTGTGCGCGCAACTGTGTTACTGTACATACAGGGTAATCTGCAGTAAGATGGTTTATGGGCTAGTCAACAGTGACTCAGATATGCCAATGAAGCTCTATCTGATGGATTCTGAGTGAAAAGTAGTGTAAAATTGGGAATTGGGAATACTGACTTTTTAAAGATTTGACATGTGACGCTTACACTTCGAGAGAGATTTTGCCACCCCTAGAGGGCGATATAGGGAAGGATCGTGCATAGCCCAGTTTATATCAAGAGCTTAATATGACTGATAGTTAACATTAATATTTGTGTAAACAACATGATCTACATATCTGACACAATATTACACATAATTAAAGGTACTCTCTGTGACACATGTGAAGGGTATGATGTACACATTGGAGTTTGTCAAACAACACATGCATGTGGCTTTTAGTAGTGAATCTTCAGGGTGTAAAATAACTGAAAAGCTTATCAAAATCCCAGCGCAAAGGATGTTGCGTCTTTAAAAACAGCCTTTGTCAGTTTGCAAGACTTCTTGTAGAATGTGACAGATCTACAAATCAGCGTTCATTCTGCCAATATAACGTTAATCTATGGGGTGGGTGAAACTGACCTCAGACCAGCATATGGGACAACTTTATTCCCTTACTACATTTGCACACACTGTACATATATTTTTCTATTGTGTTATTGACTGTACGTTTGTTTATCCCATGTGTAACTCTGTGTTGTTTTTGTCGCACTGCTTTGCTTTATCTTGGCCAGGTCGCAGTTATAAATGAGAACTTTTTCTCAACTGGCCTACCTGGTTAAATAAAGGTGAACAATTTGTAAGTCGCTCTGGATAAGAGCGTCTGCTAAATGACTTAAATGTAAATGTAAATGTAAAATGTTTAAAAAATCATTGCGCGTTGCGAGCGATGTACCCTGAAGCACCGATTACAGCGATTGGTGGAACGAGCTGCCACTCAAACTAACCATCCCCGCTGTTCCTTCGCAGGGGAAAACATTTTCGACGTCAGAACCTCTCAGTGGTGCGACGCACTGCCATCAAGCGAAACACGGGAAACATGTAACGCGCAAGTAGAAGCAATACACCATTGTATGTCATGGTATGTGAAGGTGTATAGGAATACGTCTTTCGTAGGTTAAATCTGATGCGTAAAAGAGCAGCAGAGATATTCGAAAAGAAGCGAAACCTGCTGCGTATAAAAGTGGGAGGAAAATAAACTTTTGGAGGTGCTGAAATGTTTTTGATTCTAACAGAAGAGGCGATTTATGTTAGGGGTGGGGATACAATTTAAGAAAGTGAAAGACGCTATTCTGTATCAATGCTAATTGACAGGCGCAACTTTAGGCGATGGCGACCCAGACGGAAGAGAAAGCGCACAGTGACCTAACGAATACGGGACAGTGAGCTAGGCCCATGGCTGTACAAGCCATTGAGACCCGCCCAACAATCGAATAATATCCCGGTGAACTTGGGGAAAGGGAAGAGATTGGACAGCTAGCTTTACGCAGCGCAACGAACTGAACATATACCCGGACTTCACTACAAGCAACTGAGAAGTGGAACTACGTCTGCTGTGCGTAAATTGGAGACGAGACGGCTTGTTATGATGAACAACGTTATCTAAAGGACGGCGATAAAGGTAAATACAGACAGTTGATGTGGCCAAAGCACTCTGGTAAGCTACTCCTACGGCAACACGGCTGCCTTATTTCACAGCAAAGCAAGAGACGGAGGGAGTGAACAATTTTGTCGTTTACATTTTCATATCTACCTTTTATCAGTATGGGCGAGAAAGTCGACTCGAGACGATCGACTCCAGTGGAGGGCTGTTTGGTCGACGGGGAGAGCAGCGACCTCAGCGTGCTGAACTGGGAACAAGTGCAGCGCCTGGACGCCATCCTGGCTGGGTCCATCCCCATCCACGGCCGCTGGAACTTCCCAACCCTGGAGATTAAACCGCGGGACATAGTCAAAGTGGTCCGGTGTCGCATGGAGGAGAAACGCATACATGTCCGGGAAGTCCGCCTGAACGGTTCCGCGGCCAGCCATGTTCTCCACGAGGACAGCGGTTTAGGATGGAAGGATCTGGACCTGATATTCTGTGCCGACATGAAAGGCGAACTAGAGTTTCAGACGGTGAAGGATATAGTTCTTGACGCTCTACTAGACTTCTTACCCGAGGGAGTGAACAAGGAGAAGATCACACCAGTGACCTTAAAGGTAATTAAACTTTTATTATCATTTGACATGATCATTTCAGATTCATACTGCTGGTTAATACAGTGTATTACGTAACAGTTTAGATGCGCAAATGTTTGTATGAACATTGAATGCTGCGTATTTTTTTGTATATTATTTTACTTTTTTAAACTAGGCAGGTCATTAAGAACAAATTCTTATTTTCAATGACAGCCTAGGAAAAGTGGGTTAACTGCCTTGTTCTGGGGCAGAACGTATCATGGCTGGCGTTACAATGCAACCAGTGAAAGTTATACTCCAGTATGAGAATGCAGTACATTCGTTTTACATCTTAATTTCCCCTCAATGAGCTTACTGCATGCAATAAGTTATGCATGCTACAGCAGCCTATAAATTACAGTTATGCCAATCCACATCGTATTAACATACATTTTTTTGCAGTGTGCTTGTGATGCATTCAGATTTCTCCCCTGGATTCTAAGCTGCATGGTGATAAGGCTGCAGATAGTAGAAACTGTGGTTTCCACTACAAAGAGGATTCAAACTAATCCAATTGGAACGGGATCCGCTCATTTACCCAGATACCTACTTACGCATGACCCGACACTAGAGCTGTCCAGCAGACCAAATGAGGGAGAAGATTACCTCTGTTCAATGCACAACCTATAGGGTGTTTCTCAATATGCATACTACCGTGCTCCACACTCATATTCTGAGTGCATTCTCCGAGGACGTTCTTGTGGAGAATACATAAAACAATACATTTGCGAAGCACTCACACTCCCCCTACGATATATCGTCAAAAATAATATCCCGATATGTAACTATATCAATGATTTCCCCCCCCCCTCATCACTAATAGATATGCTGTTAATACTATACTTAAGCAATAAGGCCGGAGGGGTTGTGTTGTCTGGCCAATATACCACTGCTAAGTGCCTGGATACAGCCCTTAGCAGTAGTATATTGGACTTTTTCCAACAATCCTCAAGGTGCCTTATTGCTATTATAAACTGTTTACCAATATAATTAGAAGAGTAAAAATAAATGTTTTGTCATACCCAAGGTATATAGTCTGATTTACAATGGTTTTCAGCCAATCGGCTTTCAGGTCTTGAACCAACCAATTCATAAAATATATTAAATCCATTAATTATATCTAATCTTTCATTTATTATTACAATTTACCATAGATATGTGTTCTTATGACTTTTGTTGTTGTGTTTTCAGGAGGCCTATGTGCAGAAGATGGTGAAGGTGTGTAATGACTCAGACCGCTGGAGCCTCATCTCCCTCTCCAACAACAGAGGCAAGAATGTGGAGTTAAAGTTTGTGGACTCTCTGCGTCGCCAGTTTGAGTTCAGCGTGGACTCCTTCCAGATTCGCCTGGATTCCCTTCTCCTCTTCTACGAGTGCTCCGAGCACCCCATGGCAGCCACCTTCCACCCCACCATCCTGGGAGAGAGCGTCTATGGTGATTTCTCCGCCGCCCTCGACCATCTACGCAAACGCCTCATCTGCACGCGGAGCCCTGAGGAGATTCGCGGTGGTGGTCTACTGAAATACTGCCATCTGCTGGTCCGGGGTTTCTGTGCGGCTTCCGGACCCGAAATGAAACTTCTGCAGCGCTACATGTGCTCCAGGTTCTTCATAGACTTCCCAGAGGTGGGCGAGCAGAGGAGGAAGCTGGAATCCTACCTCCAGAACCACTTTGTGGGTCTCGAGGACAGGAAATACGACTATCTGGCCACTCTGCATGGAGTAGTGCGGGAGAGCACAGTGTGCCTGATGGGCTACGAGAGGAGACAAACACTGGGCCTCATCTCCTCCCTGGCCCTTCGGGTCCTTGCCGAGCAGAATGTTATCCCCAACACGGCCAACGTCACCTGCTACTACCAGCCGGCACCTTACGTCGCAGACGGCAACTTCAGCAACTACTACGTGGCCCAGGTGCAGCACGTTTACCCGCATTACCCCCCTCAGCATTACCCACCTCAGCATTACCCACCTCAGCAGTACCCACCTCAACAACACCCTCCGTCACAGTATCCCCTTCCACACCATCCACCTCCACACCACCCCATGTACACTGCATGGATGCCCTGCAACTGAGTGTGTGTGGACACACACACATACACACAGTCACTCATGGAACAACAGGATTCTCATCCTAACGAATGGATAGATCACAGCATGATCATGGTTCCTCTCTGTATTCTGATAGAGAGATAAAGATAGGTGTAGTTTTGCTTTGGTTTCGAGCAGGATGGATGGGAGAGAAAAGGCCACTTGGATGTGGTCAGACCCTGGTGAGAAGGCTTTCATACAGGGCAGAAAGCCAGCTGTGGAGGAGAGGAGGGTAAAAAGAGGCGAGCCAGAAGAATGCTGATCTAAGATGATGCTGAGGTTGAAGCCAGGAGGCCAGTTTGTCCATGGCTATTTGCCAGGCCTAGAAGCCAGGCACCTTGCTGAACAACCAAGCACCCCCACAGAGTAACAAGTATAGGAACATTTGGCTTAGGGCTAAGTACTACCAGTGTTGATGCAGTGAAATAATGTACATAACCACTATCACGGTGGTTATGTTTTTACAAGCAGTGACTTGTATTTGAGACTCACGCTTGAATGTACATACACAGTATACTGCCTAACACTCATACATGTATACAAACACAGACACACTATTAAACATCTCACACCCCAGACATTACATACATTTACATAGGCACACACTGAGTGTACGGTGAAAGAAAGTGATCACAGAGAATACAGGAAGTTGTGTACATGTCCTGATTGGTTGGCTAATAAGACAGAGCGTTGACATTTCTCTGACCAGTGAAAACAAGAAGTGTGAGAGTCTGACCGCAGACAATGCAAAAGAAGAACTGGACATAGTTTACAAACCAAAGATCTATCTTGTCGATACCCACCATTTGGCTGATCATGGGGGAAAATATGCAATATGTATGTGAATATTTTGCTTTAAGTGCCTACATGTCTAAAAGGAAGAAATAGGTTGTTATATTTTGTCAATAAACCCAGGCCTGTTCATTTTAGACAAAGGACCATGGGCCTTTTTAAGGGTGATAGTGTGTTACCTGTGTAAATGAATGTATTTTGGACCAGAAAGGGACACAATGTGGAGTTGTTATTGAAGTAGAGGGACACGGTTGGGACCTTTGACTTGGTGTGTTTCATATCTCCCAACTCAAGAAAGTATAATTGGATGACGAGAAGGAGATGGGTTAGAGTGCAAAAGAAAGTAAGTGAGAGAAGGAGTTTACAAGGAGAGTATGTCAACAGAGCATACTGTAGGTGTTTTTACCAGTAGAGAGAGCGTCCTGAAAGTGTATTTCGGAAACATCTTTTAGAGTGTGTATGGGAAATGTGTTTTTTCACAAGGTGGAAATTGTCCTTTGCCATTTTCTTCTTTGTGACATTTCTAATGTTTTATTTGGGAGAGGTTTCCATGTGACGTGAGAAAGGGCGAGCGTGAGCATTTTCACCTGTGCAAAGTTTGCACCTGTAATCTTTTAAGTAATTAAACATAAAATAAAGAACAAAGTAAAGATTAAGAGAAGGATAACTAAGTTAACATCTCAATAAAGGTATTTTTTTTAATGATCTTGTATTGCCCTTATAAAGATGTTGGGTGCAAACTTTGAGCAGGTGAAAATATTGGGGTAAACTAACCCTATCAATGCAGACACCTCACATCATTCTATTAAACCTGTTCTTGGATATCTTATTTTTGTATCAATCTCTATTTTTTGTACATGTTGTTCGGCTCATGCCATAGTTTCTTGATTGCCTCGTTCCAAGAGGCTGTACAGAGTGTTAATGCAAGTGTGCGTGTGTGTTTGCATGTGTGGGAGAGTGTTATTTCAATCAAATCTCTGGTTTTCCCCAAATCCTGATTGGAGAATTCCCGGAATCAGGAAGGAATAAGCTGGAAATCTCGAATCCTCCAACCAAGAGTTCTGGATAAACATGGAATTTATTGAAAGTTACCAGAATTTTGCAAACCTAATGATGACTCATACACACAAGGTTAATGGTGTTGCTCATGTTACCTTTTTTTTCCTTTCTTTTTTGTTTTAAAAACATTATTTTCTAACTAACACGCAAACCACACCTAACATGCGTGCGTGAGCGTTGCAAAATAAATGTATGCATAAGTTATTCAATCATTTCACCCACACAGCCCCCGAACGAACGAGTGTCTGCATAGCCTGCTAAAATAGGACTTGGTTCTATCTGAGATGCTCCACGAGCTTCAAGTCCCCTCTTATTGGATATCCGGAAGATACAGACCCACTTGGATGCTTGAAAGGCAAACGAGGAGAGATGAATTATAGATGACTAACTAGGTATCCCTTTATATCTGTGGATTAATCATCGGAGTAGATTTTGTATGACTCTGGGTAATAACCTAATGTTCATCTCCCAGGACAAACTAACTAGCAACCGCTAGCTAGCTAAATGTCCATGAATGTTTAATGTATAATATAATTAATTGTCAGTTGATTTTGGTATTTTAACCCAATGTGTCTGGTTGGGACACGTGGCTGGTGTTGTCGGCATGTAAGAAAATCTTAGAGCCTTATTGTTGTGTAAATGTTTATTTTGATTGCCATCCAATATGGGGTTTGTCAAAGAGTTGGAAATAATGTTTAAAGCAAGTGTCTGAGATTAAATACTTTTATAATTAAATAGGAAGGAAAATAAATTATGCACTCCTGTAGTCAGTTATGAATACACTGAGTATACTAAACATTAGGAACACCTTCCTAATATTGAGTTCTGCCCCCTTTATCCCTCAAAACAGCCTCAATTCGCCAGGGCATGGACTCTACAAGGTGTTAAAAGCATTCCACAGAGGTTTTGGCCCATGTCGACTCTAATGCTTCCTACAGTTGTGTCAGGTTGGCTGGATGTCCTTTGGGTGGTGAACCGTTCTTGATATACTAGGGAAACTGTTGAGCGTGGAAAAACCCAGCAGCGTTGCAGCTCTTGACACAAACCGGTGCGCCTGGCACCTACTACTATACCCCGTTCAAAGGCACTAAAATCTATTTATCTTGCCCATTCACCCTATGAATGCCACACATACACAATTGAAGTCTCAATTTACGAAAGGCTTTCTTTAACCTGTCTCCTCCCCTTGATCTACACTGATTGAAGTGGATTTACCAAATTATATACAGTATTTAAATACTTAACTGTATGTCCCTCATCACCCATGCTCTTTCTGTATATGGTTCTTTTCTGCTCATTAATTCTCATTTCGATGCCAAACCCACCACTCGTGTGCATGGCCAGGGCTCTATTTTCATTTCATCCAACAAATGTATACGCCTTGAGTTTGCTAAACGGCATTGACACTTGGATTGGAACCAGTGCTTTGGTCAGAAGACATGAAAATAGAGCTGTTTGGCCACGCACACCAGTGGTGTGATTGGTGTCGAAATGGTGGAGAATCTTTGACGTTATGGCACTATTTTGATTCCACTGGTCCTGGGGCACTTATGGCCAATGGCATCATTAACTTTACCCAGTACCAGGACATTTTAGCCCCCAAAAATGGGTTGCCTAAAACTTGGCTGCAAGTGGATCTTCCAGCAAGACAATAAACAAGCACACATCTAAATCCACAAAAGAAATGGTTAATGGGCCACTAAATCACAATTTAGCAATGGCCATCTCTGTCTCCGGACTTGAAACCACTTGAAAACCTGTGATTTGAATTGAAGAGCCATAATTGCAGACAAAGGATATCAAGGACCTGGAAGGATTCTGTATGGAGGAATGGTCTAAGATCCCTCCCAATGTTTTCTCCAACTCAAAACATTTTAGAAAAAGGCTCAGTGCCATTATCCTCCCACGGTGAGGTATTGAAAACAGGTGTGTCAATCATTTTGACCCCTACCTTTTTGAGAAACAGTATTGCTTGTTAAACAAAATATCTTTCTCTGAGTAATTGCTTAGCATACAATTGAAGCGTCTGGAGAAGTTTGTTTGGTGCCCCCCCTGCGATTGAATGTAATAAAAGCTTAGACAAAGAGGCAGGGTCATAGTGATTTGCATTAGCAATACACATATAGAAATAGACCACAATGATTTTTATTTAACTAGGCAAGTCAATTAAGAACAAATTGTTATTTAAGATGACAGCCTAGGAACAGTGGGTTAACTGCCTTGTTCAGGGGCAGAACAACATATTTTTACCGTGTCAGCTCAGGGATTCAATCTAGCAACTTTTTGGTGACTGGCCCAATGCTCTAACCACTAGACTACCAGCCACCCCAATTTGTCAAACTCAACATATATGCCTCTGTGTGTTTTTGTTTGCAAGCTCAAATGGACAGTGAGCACCTCTAGATCACATTATAGCTCAGTATTTTTTATTATTAAATACAGTCATTTTTACTACTCTTTATCAACGGTGCACTTCTGTCACTCAGGCGCGTCATGCCTTTGTTTTTGAACATTCTAAGAAGAGGCCCGCCATAGTGGTGCCCAAAAGTCCACTAATGCCCAGTCATTCTGAAAGGGGGCTAATGACTTAATCTACGGTGAGTAATGTCACTATTCATGGGTTGCACGTTTCATTTATAATATTTTTGAATGTTCTCTTGAGGACTGATGTCTGACTGAAGGTTCTACTCAATACATTCTCAATGGGCGCTGATGAAGATTTAGTCTTAAGTGCAACATAGTGGCCTGGAAATACGATGACATTGTTAAAGTATGCAAATAATTCGTAGGAAACAACTTTGCCGTCATTATGATGTCGTCAAATGTACTTTAGAGAGATGGCAATGTTGCAGTTACTGAGCAAAGTTTGTCAAAAATGGCTCGCAATCTTAACGTTAGCTTGCTAAAATTCGGTGCTGTCCCCTCAAATTAGCTAGCTAGCTAAAGTTAACCTGCATCTAAAGTAAATCTGGTGACATCCCAATGATGACAAAAGGTTTTCCTATTCATTTTCCTCCTTTTGAAATTGTATCGTGTTTCCAAGCCCCACTATGTTACACTTAAGATGAAATCTTCATCAGCACCCATTGAGAATGTATTGAGTGGAATCCTTCAGTTCCACTCAATATCAGTCCTCAAGAGAAAGTTCAAAACAATATTATGACGAAACGTGCAAAAAAATAAGTAGTGTGACACGAATCCCTGTGGCTCAGCTTTGGCCAATGTTCCAATAGGGAGACTGCCCAATATGCTCGTATCAGATCAAGCAGACCGTGTAGGATTTCCCTTTCACAGACGTCATTGTCAGACGTCACCCACCATCACTGGGAGCATATGTCAAACAAAAGCCAGGTGTGTATCTACCAGTAACCGAAAGGTCGCTGGTTCGAATCCCAAGCCGGCTAGGTGAAAAATCTGTCTGTGCAAGGCTCCTGTGAGTCACTCTGGATAAATCTGTTAAATTATGTAAATGTAATGAACTTGAGTGTGGCACTCCCAGCAGAGCAACGTAGAGAAGAGGACTGAATGGATTTGCTCCAGGCCTGCGTCATACTAATGTAACCAGGACAGGCCTCCAGAAGTCACTCGCCCTGGTGAAAAACTGGCTCTCCTGGCACTCTTCTACTTTCCCCTTGTCTTTCTGTCATTTCTCAGAGGAGGAAAGGACAAAGGTAGTTTTTCCTCACACCTGTTGCATGAGGTGACTCTCGCTTCCCTCTCTCACTATGTCTGGTCCCTTTGGGGGTATTAGTGTGTATGATCACCAACGGTAGGGAACCAGGGCAATGTTATCCCCTGCTAAGAGGGAGAGTGGCTGCTAATTATAGTGCTGGCCATGATAAGGGCATTACCCTGTCGTCTGGGAAAGCTGATTTGTTCCTTTATAAGCTTTTGATCACGGTCTACTGTGGTTGCTGCAGGGGAATTTACTACCACTGTATTGATCATCACTCTGTTAGGTCACCCTGTCTCCCCTGCTGACTGAACCAGTTCACTTCCTTCTCAGGTGAACACTTAAAAGAAATGTTTCTTATGTTGCACAACACAGGACTGACCTAGATAGAGTAATACTGTAGGTGGCCTACATAGTACTGTGATAGTGTTACTAATCAGGTAGCTGTCCATTTGGTGATGGCGCAATAATGAGGTGATAAGTTTGCCACATTGTGATGTCACAGTGAAGATAATGACAGTCTAGGTCGTTATCAATAAAACGGCACAATTAGGTGCAGAGCATTCGATTTCCATGCTGGGGGGGAAGGAGACTCCCAGCTCCACTAAAATAACTGACATCTGCGTGCCGTTTTCAAGGGATTGCTAAATAAATGTTAACTATTTGGTTGTAATATTATCTGCTCTTGAAGAGCATAGTCAGAACTACAATTGTCTGCATATTTCATGCAAAACTATTGTGCACATTTAGCTCTATCATCAGAGTTATACAGGAAGTAACTGCCTGCTTTTCATGATCAGTAAACATCAACGATCTTGTAATTTCAGATACATGAGGGTAGCCTCAATATAAGGAGTGATATAAAATAAAGGTGAACTATACCTGACAAGTATGAGAGGTTAATTTCACATCCGTTGTGGCCAACCCTTGATTAAAAAAACAGTGGATTGTCCTGGTGTAGCAAAACGCCCCCCATGGGAGGCCAGTTTGGATTTGGCTTCACACCAATCAAAACATCCTAACCAAAACTTCCTTTTAGTTTCTGGTCCTGCAGTAGCTAGCTTGCTAAATCAGCCCTTTCGTAAGCCATGGATGGAGATGGTAATTTGGACTTGTGGTTTTGTCTTAATTCTCTGTACATGCCAATGTTTATGATGGCCATTCTGACCTAACCGTGAATTAATATATTGTACCACTGGCCTGTCACGATTGAAGTTCAATATGTAGCCTAGGTGTAGTCTAGTACTTTTAGGTTCACGTTAACTAGCTAGCTAACTTAGCTGGTTCATTGTTGACCATGCAAAGAAGTTATGCTAGCAAGCATTTTAGCTAGATAGCCTATGACAATAAAACCGAAAAGCTTTCTGTATGACAAAGCCAAAGACTGTTTTTCCAACATGAAAGTGCACACACACACACACACACACACACACACACACACACACACACACACACACACACACACACACACACACACACAGAAATTAGTACCATGGACAGCCGCATGATATTTAGCAACATTGATTGGACTAAATTGTTTTGGTATCTTTAAGTTTGTTTTCAGTTTTTCCTCATCAATCTACACACAATACCCATAAAGACAAAGCGAAAAACAGTTTTTTAGACATTTGCAAAAAATATCTTATTTACATAAGTATTCAGACCCTTTGCAATAAGCTCAGGTGCATCCTGTTTCTATTGATCATCCTTGATATGTTTCTACAACTTGATTGGAGTCCACCTGTGGTAAATTCAAGTTATTGGTCATGATTTGGAAAGGCACACACCTGTCTATATAAGGTCCCACAGTTGACAGTGCATGTCAGAGCAAAAACCAAGCCATGAGGTTGAAGGAATTGTCCATAGGGCTCCGAGACAGGATTGTGTCTTGGCACAGATCTGAGGAAGGGTACTGAAACATTTCTGCAGCATTGAAGGTCCCCAAGAACACAGTGGCCTCCATAATTCTGAAATGGAAGAAGTTTGGAACCATCGAGACTCTTCCTAGAGCTGGCCGCCTGGCCGAACTGAGCAATTGGGGGAGAAGGGTCTTGTTCAGGGAGGTGACCAAGAACCCGATGGTCACTCTGACAGAGCTCCAGAGTTCCTCTGTGGAGATAGGAGAAACTTTCAGAAGGACAACTTTTCTGCGGCACTCCACCAATCAGGCCTTTATGGTAGAGTGGCCAGACGAAAGCCAGAGGAATGGGAAAAACTCCCCAAATACAGGTGTGTCGATCTTGTAGAGAACATACCCAAGAAGACTCGAGGCTGTAATTGCTACCAAAGGTGCTTTAACAAAGTACTTATGTAAATGTGATATTTCAATTATTATTAAAAACAATTATTTAGCAAAAATGTCTAAAAAACTGTTTTTCTTTGTCATTGTGGGGTATTGTGTGTAGATTGATGATAAATAAACAAAAATGTGATCCATTTTAGAATAAGGCTGTAATGTAACAAAATGTGGAGAAAGTCAAGGGGTCTGAATACTTTCTGAATGCACTGTAACTTTGTTACATGCAATATTTGCTTTGTTGACTTAACTGGACAGATGTTGCTCTCTGTTTTTTTGATGAAACGTATGTGTAGTTGAATTTATTCCGTCACTGTGTGACTGTTTGTTGTCACAGACTTATTGTATACAACGCTGGCAAATGAACAAATGGGTTATAGAGCAAACAACATAGATTGTAATACATACATAGATTGTAATATGGATTTCTTACTGGCTTGGTTTGGCTTCCTCATTGTTTTTACCCATGCACTGCTACTACTACAGTAGATGGATATATCCAAATATTGTTTAATTTGCTTGCCATCTATAGTGGTGATGATGACCGTAGTCCAATTGACAACTTTACCAAGACGAGGACTTGCTGATGTCAAGCTCATTCCAAAAGCCTAATCTCTGATTAGTCAATCTTATGACATGTTGTTTGTTTAGCTAGCTAGCTAGATAAATGACAAACGGTTAGGCTACCCTCACATTATTTGCTGTATACTGATAGGGCTCTGATGATAGGGCTAAATGTAGAATAATCGGAAATGTGTAGATCTGACTGTTGCTCTTCCACAGGTGATGCTATTAAAACCAAATAGTCATAACATTTATTTAACAATCCCTTGTAAAACAGAATGTAGTTGTCAATGGTTTGCCGAGATCTGGGTCTCCTTGCCCCCCAGCAGCCAAATCGAAAGCTCAGCACCGTATTGTGACATTTTATTTATAACAACCTATTCTAAGTGGATTATGATTTTACAGAGACAGTGATAATTGGTAACTTATTGTGATGGCACAAAGAAAGGAATAAGAGGGTTTACCTAATTGTGATGTCGCAAAGACAGTAATGAGAATACCTCATTGTGATGTCATCAAAACAGGAATTAAAATTCCTCATTGTGATGAGAATACCTCATTGTAATGTCCCAAAGACGGCGATTAGAGTGCCTCATTTAATGTCATATGGACAGTGAGAAGAGTCAATAATGAGGGTACTTTAATGATGTCAAAATGAGGGTCACTTATTGTGAATGTATTGTGAGGTTCCCATTCAGAACTGACCAAATGTGATGATTATTAAGAGGCTGCAACTTAAATGCTTCTAAACAGTTAATCCTTTATATTTCCAGGGGAATATTTACTCCTCAGAACACTGGGTGAAACAGGCTTCTGTAGCAGGCGTAAAAGAAACGTTTGAGCAGCGTTCTGTTTCTGACGAGAGACAAAAAACTGTCTGGGGATGTTCTCTTCTGCACTATTCAACCAATCCAGTAAATGTGGAGGAGTTAAGATGGAGTGTCGCCTGGTTAGCTCTCCATTTCCCCTGAAAATCCTGCTGAGGGTGCTCAACAGAAGAAACGTTGAAATGCTCTGAAATAGAACTGAGCTGCTGGGACTTTCAGTTCCTGTGTCGGCACGCAGGATAGTTTGATTTACGTATTTGAAAAATGAATACCGAGACTGAACTAGAAACCCTCACATCTGTGGGCTGACTTCAAATGAGAAATTCAGAGAATAAGACAAAAATAACACTGAAACAACAGTGGGGGGAAAACTATCCATCAGCAATGAAATCAGTCATAAATGATTCAACGGTCTCCTGATGCACTTCGTTTTTTAGATATCAGGACAACATTAATCATAATAATCATTTATTCAACTTTTATAGCGCTATTCATTACATACAGAATCTCAACTTGAAGCGCAGGAAATGTTTCTTCAGACATATCCTACAGCGATGTACAGTATATAGCCCATATATCACAGAAAGACTCCCATGTACCTGATTACTCAAGTGCTTTTCTGTATTCAAACTCCCTCCTTTAACATACAGAGTTCATGACTGTGGTCTCATGGGGTTGGAGTCACAATGGACTGAGTCACAACACTGATTACAGCTTCGTCTTTTTGGCCCACTTGTAAAGATCATTAATTACTTTATTAGGGGTCTAGTGGTTGTTGACCTTTGATTATCAAGGGTGGGTTTCTATTATCATGGCTGTTACGTCTCAGCAAACTAGGTCATCACACACACATCACAGATGGCTTATAGTAGTGCTATCTGCACCATAGATGTGCTGATACACTCTATGAGGTCGATCTATCACCTACTGTATGATGCAGGTTTTGACCCCAGGGGTCAATTTATTAATGATGCACTACAAACTCTTCTTCTTTCTATCATCTGGCTTGACACTCACCTCAGCGTTGTATTCTGATTGGCTAACGGAGTTGTGGCTGTCATCATTGGTTACATTGGTATGCGCAGGGAATCCTAATTCTTAAACTTACTCCTGTGTCTCCTCTTATGGTCCAATCATTGCAGTGTCATTGCAACCAAAAGTAAAATTCTGTGTACCATTGCATTAAGAAGGCCATTTAGCTAGACGACTAATACTGCACTCCAGTTAGTCAGGTCTATTTCTCTCAAAGTCACAGGACTGAGGGGGAAAATAAGTGAATAAGAAAGAGTTGGAACATGATGTATTCTTGTTTATCCAAACCCAGTAAATCAGAGAGACTAAAGGATCCTAATGTTGTAGAGCCAGTCTCTTGTCTCTTAATAATCAATGTGTACAGGAATCTTTAATCATGTACACACGCAAAAACACTCACACATTCCCATGCATGTGCACACACACACACACACACACACACACACACACACACACACACACACACACACACACACACACACACACACACACACACACACACACACACACACACACACACACACACACACACACATCCAGTCTGGCCAGTTTTCAATCCTCCCAGTTGGACCAGCACCAGTAGTCCATCCAACATGACCCAGCCAATGTCAAAGGTCAGAGACTAAATCAAACAACGGCGGGGTGAAACTGAGAAACAGCTCTGCTTGTGTGTGTGCTACATTGATAAGGAAAACTGAGGGAGGGTGTCTCATTTTTAGTTAAAACCATCTGTGAATATTGTTGCTTTTGCAGATTATTTTGTTCCAGTCATTGGCTAAATATAACCTGGTTGATTATTAGGCCATTTTAAAAACAATGGAAAATTACACATTTTTCTCTTCTCTATACAACTAAGTTAGAGAACTTTCCCAGCATCCATTCCAAATAACTGCCTTTGGTTTTAGTAATAAATCATTCATAATCTGGTGTGTTTGTGCCTGATGATAAATCTTTTGGCAGGCGAACCAAGTGCCTGAGCACAAATCATCGCTTTCTTATAAAAACGTATTTTCAGGAAATGGAACAACTTCCATGTTTTACCCTTAACAAACATACAATTTAGACATTTCAGAAGCTGTACAGTGGGGAGAACAAGTATTTGATACACTGACGATTTTGCAGGTTTTCCTACTTACAAAGCATGTAGAGGTCTGTAAGTTTTATCATAGGTACACTTCAACTGTGAGAGACTCAATCTAAAACAAAAATCCAGAAAATCACATTGTATGATTTTTAAGTAATTATTTTGCATTTTATTGCATGACATAAGTATTTGATACATCAGAAAAGCAGAACTTAATATTTGGTACAGAAACCTTTGTTTGCAATTACAGAGATCATATGTTTCCTGTAGTTCTTGACCAGGTTTACACACACTGCAGCAGGGATTTTGCAGCTCCCTCCAAAGATTTTCTATTGGGTCCAGGTCTGGAGACTGGCTATGCCACTCCAGGACCTTGAGATGCTTCTTACGGAGCCACTCCTTAGTTTCCCTGGCTGTGTGTTTTGGGTCGTTGTCATGCTGTAAGACCAGCCACGACCCATCTTCAATGCTCTTAGTGAGGGAAGGAGGTTGTTGGCCAAGATCTTGCGATACATGACCCCATCCATCCTCTCCTCAATACGGTGCAGCCCTACTGTCCCCTATGCAGACAAGCATCACCAAAGAATGGTGTTTCCACCTCCATGCTTCATGGTTGGGATGGTGTTCTTGGGGTTGTACTCATCCTTCTTCTTCCTCCAAACACAGCATCTTGAACTTCTTCCATTTTCTAATAATTGCGCCAACAGTTGTTGCCTTCTCACCAAGCTGCTTGCCTATTGTCCTGTAGCCCATCCCAGCCTTGTGCAGGTCTACAATTTTATCCCTGATGTCCTTATACAGCTCTCTGGTCTTGGCCATTGTGGAGAGGTTGGAGTGAGTTTGGTTTAGTGTGTGTATACGTGTCTTTTGTACAGGTAACGAGTTCAAACAGGTGCAGTTAATACAGGTAATGAGTTTCATAAAGCTTCATAAAGAAAAACTAACAGGTCTGTGAGAGCCAGAATTCTTACTGGTTGGTAGGTGAGCAAATACTTATGTCATGCAATAAAATGAAAATGAATTCCTTAAAAATCATACAATGTGATTTTCTGGATTTTTGTTTTAGATTCCGTCTCTCACAGTTGAAGTGTACCTATGATAAAAAATTACAGACCTCTACATGCTTTGTAAGTAGGAAAACCTGCAAAATCGACAGTGTATCAAATACTTGTTCTCCCCACTGTATGAGAATACAGTTTCTTGGTTCTAGACTCAGAAAATTGAGGGGAGTTACTGCAACAATGAAAATATGGAGTTACAAGGTTTTCATTAGACAGTGACGCAGGTTTGGGTCCTGCAGCAGATTAATTTGAGAGGAGGCCATTAAAGTGACTGGCTACTCTTTTTAATAGGAATGAACAGACTGGGCATAATCAATTCTAAATCATTTTGTAGATTTATCCACTTATACTGAGAGCCTGGGGCTGAGGCCTGAATAAATATAAAATCACTCCAGACAGAGAGCATGCACACACACACAAATATGATTCTTCCTTGAGTGTCCTTCTCCATGAAGATTTCATCGACACACACACTGGCACCGACATACGATGTGCACGAGCTCGTGTGTGTGTACCACATCTATGCCAGATCAGTGATTTATCACAGGCTTTACTATAACAATACTTCTGATTCCTCCTGATGCCAGTGCTCTGTCACTGTGTGTGTCTCTGTAATTCTCTATTATGGGCCAGATGGAAGGGTCCTCCTCGTTGCAAAATAACATCTGCTGGGAGAGGAAAAACACACAGATGAGAAGATGAAGAGATGAAAATGTCCCAATCCCCCTATTGCTTGACAGAGACACTAATATAGACGAAAGGATGTAAGCCTAGAATATTAAATATTAATATCCATATTAAAAATCTGTTCGAAGCTTACGGATATTAGCACATGAAGAACTTTCCTAAAAGTCATCCAGATGCACACACAAATCATTGCAACTGATAGTCAATGAGAAACCTAATACTTTATCTCATAAAGTACCTAATACAGTAGTAACATTTATTTGAGACATTCATAGTATGAAGATGGTTAATTTCCCAAAAAAATTACAGAGCCAAATCTGAACTTAATATCTTGATATCTGTCTTTTGCGACTCTTGTGCGATTTGAGTTACACACAGATTTCAGTTTGAAATTAGTAACATATTTCCTGATGTCTCTGGAGATCTTGTTCAATTTCGACTTGCCTGTCAGTGCCCAGACACAGTACGTCAACCATTAAAACAACACACCTTAAAAATATAGTTTTCTTTGGATCTTTTCCCTCGTGTCTGGCTCCCCCTGGACTGCAGCAGTGTGTGTGTGTGTGTGTGGTGTGCGTGCACATTCACGTGTGTGTGACATAGGTGGAATTTCCACGGGGGATGCAGGGACATGTCCCCCCCCCAATATTTTGTTCAATAAAAGCAATGGCAAAATGTGTAGAATTGCAGGAAATTAGCTTTAACGGTCGACTTTGGCACGAAAACGATCAAACTCCCCCTCTTTCTAAATTTTAAAACAGAAATGGGGTGTCCCTTTTGTGATTAATCTATGTGTCATTCTGGCCATGCGCTGCGACCAACGTAACTAGTTTGTTAGTTAAGCTAGCCACTTGTAGCTAGCCAGTACATAGGTGCTGGAAGTAGTTTGGGTTGGAGGTACTGCGGGATTGTATTTTTTTTTACCCACGCTGCAGTTGGCTATATATATATAGGCCTTTAATAGTCCTGTATTAACATATATATCCTTTAATAGTCCTTAATACAGGATATATACCTTTTAATAGTCCTGTATTAACATATATATATGTGTTAATACAGAGTCCTGTATATGTTAATACAGGACTATTAAAGGCCCAGTGCACTACTATTGTGCAAACAAAATAAAAATCTAATATTATTATTATTTATTTTTGTAAATATTCTGGTTTTCAGGGGGTGCTGCAGCAGTTTTTTTTCTTCTATAAAATATGACCTAAAATTAATTACCATATGAGTGATATAGTTCTCCTTCCAAAAATTGTAATTAAGTTAGAATGGTGTGGGAGTGCCCCACACCATTCTTAAAAATATTAACGCAAGTAGACTGCTGATTGGCCAGCTCATCCTCCTCGGGAGGGATACAGTGTATTACATTCCTATATGAGCTAAATATGCTAATGTAAATTGAAAGCAATTCCCCTACTATTTTTTATAGTACTAATGTTTAGGATACAGTGCCTTTAGAAAGTATTCACACCACTTGACTTTTTCCACATTTAGTTGTGTTACAAAGTGGGATTCAAATTGATTGAATTGTTGATGTTTTTTGCTTAGCTCTATTCCGTTTATTTTTATCCTAAAAAACGCCCTAATCTTTGCCGATGACAAGCATACCCATAACATGATGCAGCCACCATTATGCTTGAAAATATGAAGCGTTGTAATGATCTTCGTCTGTTGTTTGAAGAGAGTCAGACCGAAATGCAGCGTGTAGGTTACTCATGACTTTTAATGAAGAAAATGCGGTACATGAAATAACTGAAGAAGAAAACAACAAACGAGTGAAACTAATTACAGCCTATCTGGTGACTAACACAGAGACAGGTACAATCACCCACGAAATACAACGCGCACTCAGGCTGCCTAAATACGGTTCCCAATCCGAGACAACGAGAATCAGCTGACTCCAATTAGGAATCGCCTCAGGCAGCCAAGCCTAACTAGACACACCCCTAATAATACACACTCCCAATTAATACAAACCCCAATACGAAATACAACATATAAACCCATGTCACACCCTGGCCTACCCAAACATATAACAAAAACACAAGATACAATGACCAAGGCGTGACAAGCGTGGTACTCAGTGATGTGTTGTGTTGGATTTACCCCAAACATAACACTTTGTAGTCAGGACAAAAATTACATTTCTTTGCCGTATTAAGTTTCTTAATGCAAACAGGATGCATGTTTTGGAATATTTTTATTCTGTGCAAACTTCCTTCTTTAAACTATTTTTTAACACAGATTTTAGTATTGTGGAGTAACTGCAATGTTGTTGATACACCTTCAGTTATCTCCTATCACAGCCATTAAACTCTTTAACTGTTTGAAAGTCAGCATTTGCCTCATGGTGAAATCAACTGAGTTAGGAAGGGCACCTGTATCTTTGTAGTGACTCTGTGTATTAATACACCATCCAAAGTGTAATTTTTAATGGCACCATGCTTCATTCTATAGCTAGATGACTACTCATATCTCCAGGAGAGATAAGTATAATTTTGGTCTTTATCTGTTATTGTATAGTCTACTTTAAGGGCTGCCTTTCTTCCCAGTAGCCTACTTGGTGTGTGAACCCCTAACGGCTCATAACTTGCAAATAGTTGTTGACACATCAACCATGATTAAGGGGCAGGGCAGTTTGTGTCTTGTTTTGGTAATCAGTGGCTGTATTGGAAGGGGAGTGGTTTCACCTCTCTTGGGCAATTAGAAATTAGTACTTCAGTCTCCCCTAGTTTCTCTGTGGCAGCAAAAGCGGTGGTCATCTCAGTGGCGGTCTCATCAGCAAAGCTAAGACCATCGCGGAAACAAAGACTGAGGACATTCTTTGAGGAAGGAAAGAGAGGAAGGCTCCACACCACTCTCTCACTTGAGTATTTTACCTAGTTATTTTCTGATGATCTAATTTATTCTCTTTTGTAGCTGGAAACTGTGTGTATTTTCTATACCTGTTCGCTCCTCTCCCTGTAGGCTTTACAGATGCTCCCCACTCATTGGCTGCAACCCTTCTAATTTAGTGTACACTGTGCACACAACCATTTGGAATTCTGAGCCTTTGGCAGCGTTTGGAACTGGCAATCTGCGGTCAAGAACGTTGAATTAATCTCAGCCTATGCTGCCCTTCAGTCCCTTGACCCTTTGGCCCTGACGGAGACATGGATCACCCAAGAGAGCACTGCTTCTCCAACTGCTCTCTTCATCTGACTATGTTTTCTACTATAGTCCAAGAGCATCTGGTCATAATGGTTGTGGCACAGGTCTACTCAATTCTCCTAACTTGAGATTTTCTCTTTTCCCTCTCTCTCACCTGTCCATTTTCTCATTTGAATTCCATACGGTCACTTGTCCACTCAAGCTTAACATTGTTGTCATTCATCACCCACCAGGTGAGTTTGACACCTTGATAAGCTCATTTCCTGATGATGGCTCACCCCATTTCGTACTTGGCGACTTCAACCTCCAGACATCTGCCTTTTGACGTCACCCTTTCCCAATCCCCTTCAACTCACAAGGCAGGCAATACGCTTGATCTCATCTTTACTAGAGGCTGTTCGCCTACTAATCTTACTGCAACCCCCCTCCAGGTCACTGATCGCTACATTCTTTACCTTTCTGTCTCCCTTTCCTCCAATCCTAGCCACTCAGCCCCTAACAGATGGTCATGTGCCATCGCAATCTTTGCTCTCTCCCCCACTACTCTCTCCTCTTCTATCCTATCTCTCCTTTCTGCTAAATCCTTCTCCCGTCTGTCTCCCGATTCTGCCTCTTCCACCGTACTCTCCTTCCTTTCCGCATCCTATGACTCGCACTGTTCCCTTTCTTCCTGGCCGGCTTGGCCCACCCCTCCTACTCCACGGCTGAGTGACTAATTGTGAACTTACAGAACAGGGCTGCGGGCAGCTGAGCAAAAATTTAGAAAATATAAACTTCCAGAGGACCTATCATCCTTTTACTCTCTCCTCTCTACCTTCTCTTCCTATGTATCCACTGCTAAAGCCAGCAAGTTTTTTTATGCATGTGTTGTGAGAACATTCTCTCCATTCCAGAATGTGATTGTTACGCATTTAATTCGCGCTGACCTCAAACCAAGGCACGCAGAATGTTTTTATTTTTAGGCTGTTCAACTTGTCGATTTCAAATTATTTTCTAACATTGTTTTTATTTTCTAAGAACAGTTTGAATTGAGGTGTGTTCCGCCTCCTCATTAATTCACATAAAACTAATCATTTTTACTTTTACATTTTTTTTTTACATTTCTGACCAGGACAAAATTCCCCAAGCACTTCGCAATTGTTTGTGCAGTTCAAGTCTGCAGACATTTATGCATGTCCCGTCAGAACAGGATCTGCACACGTGTTCACATTTTCCGTCTGTTGCCGCATCGCAGTCATTGTTATATTCGTTACCAATAATAACTTTGGAAATGTGTTCGTTTCTATCAAAGTAAGTGCCTTATTATGTTATCATAGGTTCTGTATGTCGTGTTATGTTGTTTCTACTGTAGTTTAATATGTATGGAGCATAGTATATGTCTATATTCCTTATAACCGCAGACACGCAAGGTAACGTTACTCATTCCATAACCTTTATGGTGTTATATTCAATCATGCTTATGTAGCTAGCTACATTATTCTATTGGTTATGTAAAACAATGCTAATTGCGTCAGAGAAGTATTAGATTGTGTTGTATTTTGAAGCTACACTGGCCTTACGGCTCCCAAGTGGCGCAGCGGTCTAAGGCACAGCATCTCAGTGCTAGAGGTGTCACTACAGACACTCTGGTTCAAATCCAGGTTGTGTTTCTATCAAAGTAAGTGCCTTATTACGTTAATAGTTTTTGTATGTGATTTGCAAGTGAACTGTACGTCCAGTTACAAAAAAGACCTTCAGTAATCATCTCACCTGTTTGTTGGCTGTGAACTATATGGTCATTGAGGGCAGCGTTGATCAGATGCCGGCATCCCCTTCCTGTTCGACCTGACTGTGCCACAGGCACCTGTGCTGTTGGAGAGCAGATGCTGGAAGAGTGTGGAACTACTGTAACAATTGTTCACATACAAAGTGTGTCCCTTGCTGAGATGAGGAGCCAACATGGTCATCACCGTGGACCTGGATACTCCAAACCCCTCATAATGTTGGATGTCAGTGGTGGACCCTGTGTAAACTATAATGTCCTGGACAAATCCTGTCTTCATGTCATTCTTTCCTCAGTTAGCGCTATGACAAATGAAGCCTCCATTTTTCCGGTTTGGATGATTGTGTTGTGCTGTAGATACTTCTGTGAATGTCTGAACATTGCATCCAAAAATAAACTGCTCACATTCTGGACATAACTATGTAAGGACTGTGTTTGTGCAAAATGTTTCTGAAAAAACAGTGTGGCCGGCTCAAATGCTGATTGTTGCGTCATTCAAAACTGACCGTTCTAAATAAGCGTTCTAATCACACCGGTTTGATCTTATGCTACAGGGACCACTGTAGAATGTTCACACCTGTGTCATGGTAAGTCTGAAAAGGTTAATCCTCCACCCCCTACCACTCTCCTCCTTACCTGCTAACAACTTTGCTAACCACTTTTAAAATAAGGATGACGACATCCGCTTCTCATTCAGTAAACCTATTGTGTTCACTGGTCCCTCTTACACAGAACTACCCTATGCCTTGACCTCTTTCTCTCCTCTCTCTCCAGATGAATTCCTGCCACTAGTAAGATCAGGCCACCCGACAACGTGCCCGCTCGACCCCATCCCCTTCTCCCTTCTCCAGACCATCTCTGGAGATCTTCACACTTCCCTCATCAACTCATCCCTGACCACTGGCTGCATCCCCTCTTACTTCAAAATGACTCGAGTTGCTCCCCTCCTCAAGAAACCAACATACAATATCAAAAACTATCATTTATTTTCTTTCCAAAACACTTGAGCGTGCTGTTTACGATCAACTCTCTCGTTATCTCAGAACGATTTTCTTGACCCTAACCAGTCATGCTTCAAGACGGGTCACTTAACTGTGACTGCTCATCTCTGTGTCACGGAGATGACAAAAGCTGACTCTCTTTCCTCATCCTCCTAGATCTATCCACTGCCGTTGACATCATGAACCATCAGATCCTCCTGTCCAGCCTCTCAGGGCTGGGCGTCTCAGGCTCTGCACACTATTGGATTGCATCCTACCTGGCGGGTCGCTCCTACCAGGTGACATGAATAGGATCTGTGTCTGCACTACATACTCTCACTACTGGTGTCCCACAGGGCTCAGTTTTAGGCCCTCTCCTCTTCTAATTATACACCAAGTCACCCGGCTCCGTCATATCCTCACATGGTCTCTCCTATCATTGCAATTAGGATGACAACTAATTTTCTCCTTCCTCCCTTCTGACACCCAGGTGGCAACATGCATCTCTGAGTGCCTGGCAGATATCTCAGCTTGGATGTCGGCCCACCACATCAAGCTCAACAAGATGGAGCTGCTCTTCCTCCCGAGGGAGGCCTACCCACTTCTCCATCTCCCTTCCAGAGTGCAAAGAACCTTGTCGTGACCCTGGACAACATCCTGTCATTCTCAGCAAACATCAAAGCAGTGACCCTGGGTCTCGACCCCGCCCTGTGCAACTGGGTACTGGACTTCCTGACGGGCCGCCCCCAGGTGGTGAGGGTAGGCAACAACATCTCCTCCCCGCTGATCCTCAACACGGGGGCCCCACAAGGGTGCGTTCTGAGCCCTCTCCTGTACTCCCTGTTCACCCACGACTGCGTGGCCACGCACGCCTCCAACTCAATCATCAAGTTTGCGGACGACACAACAGTGGTAGGCTTGATTACCAACAACGACGAGACGGCCTACAGGGAGGAGGTGAGGGCCCTCGGAGTGTGGTGTCAGGAAAATAACCTCACACTCAACGTCAACAAAACTAAGGAGATGATTGTGGACTTCAGGAAACAGCAGAGGGAACACCCCACTATCCACATCGATGGAACAGTAGTGGAGAGGGTAGCAAGTTTTAAGTTCCTCGGCATACACATCACAGACAAACTGAATTGGTCCACTCACACTGACAGCGTCATGAGGAAGGCGCAGCAGCGCCTCTTCAACCTCAGGAGGCTGAAGAAATTCGGCTTGTCACCAAAAGCACTGACAAACTTCTACAGATGCACAATCGAGAGCATCCTGGCGGGCTGTATCACCGCCTTATACGGCAACTGCTCCGCCCTCAACCGTAAGGCTCTCCAGAGGGTAGTGAGGTCTGCACAACGCATCACCGGGGGCAAACTACCTGCCCTCCAGGACACCTACACCACCCGATGTTACAGGAAGGCCATAAAGATCATCAAGGGCATCAACCAACCGAACCACTGCCTGTTCACCCCGCTATCATCCAGAAGGCGAGGTCAGTACAGGTGCATCAAAGCTGGGACCGAGAGACTGAAAAACAGCTTCTATATCAAGGCCATCAGACTGTTAAACAGCCACCACTAACATTGAGTGGCTGCTGCCAACACACTGTCATTGACACTGACCCAACTCCAGCCACTTTAATAATGGGAATTGATGGGAAATGATGTAAATATATCACTAGCCACTTTAAACAATGCTACCTTATATAATGTTACTTACCCTACATTATTCATCTCATATGCATATGTGTATACTGTACTCTACATCATCGCCTGCATCCTTATGTAATACATGTATCACTAGCCACTTTAACTATGCCACTTTGTTTACTTTGTCTACATACTCATCTCATATGTATATACTGTACTCGATACCATCTACTGTATGCTGCTCTGTACCATCACTCATTCATATATCCTTATGTACATATTCCTTATCCCCTTACACTGTGTATAAGACAGTAGTTTTGGAATTGTTAGTTAGATTACTTGTTGGTTATCACTGCATTGTCGGAACTAGAAGCACAAGCATTTCGCTACACTCGCATTAACATCTGCTAACCATGTGTATGTGACAAATACAATTTGATTTGATTTGATTTTGATTATAAGTTGCTAATCCAGGCACTTGTCATCTCCTGTCTGGTCTACTGCAACTCGCTGCTGGCTGGGCTCCCCGCTTGTGCCATCAAACCCCTGCAACTTATCCAGAACGCTGCAGCCCGCCTGGTTTCAACCTTCCCAAGTTCTCCCATGACACCCCGCTAATTTGTAAAGATTTCTGAAAACATATTTCCACTTTGACATTATGTATCAAGGCACAAGGCGAGACCCAAATGTAGACACAGGAGGCAAATGGTTGTAGTCTTACAATGTGTATTAATCCAAAGCGGTAGGCAAGAGAATGGTCGTGGACAGGCAAAATGGTCAAAACCAGATCAGAGTCCAGGAGGAACGAAGTGCCAGACAGGCTCATGGTCAAGACAGGCAGAATGGGCAGGTACAAAGTCCAGAAACAGGCAAGGGTCAAAACCATGAAGATTAGAAAAACGAGAATGCAAAAAAACAAGAGAACGGGAAAAACGCTGGTTGACTTGGAAACATACAAGACGAACTGACACGGAGAGACAGGAAACACAGGGATAAATACACTAGGGAAAATAAGCGACACCTGGAGGGGGTGGAGACAATCACAAGGACAGGTGAAACAGATTAGGGCGTGACATTATGGGGTATTGTGAGTAGATCATCGACACACAATTTACATTTAATACATTTTAAATTCAGGCTGTAACACAACAAAATGTGAAAAAGATAAGGGGTGTGATTAATTTCTCAAGGCAGTGAAGGAGGCCAGTCCCATATAGGCTAAAATTCCCTTTATTTGTAATTTTATTCTGTTGATGGCTGTTTACACTACTGAATTGGTCTCCCAGGGAGGACTTGGCCTACAGGCCATGATTCATTTTTGAAAATCAAGATTATAGACTGCCTTTTTTGCACATACCCTCTTTTCTTATGTTTTTATATACACTCCCGAGTGGCACAGCGGTCTAAGGCACAGCGGTCTAAGACACAGAATCTCAGTGCAAGAACGGTCACTGCAATCACTGGTTCAAATCCAGGTTGTATCACATCTGATTTGCCCAAAGGGCCGTGCACAATTGGCCCACTGTCTGCGGTTATAATTTGTTCTTAACTGACTTGCCTAATTAAATAAAGGATACTATATATATATATATATATATAGTGTAGAGCACCTAATTGAGGGTACACCATGTTTAAGGTAATTTAACATCTTGCGTCGAGCCATCCCGGATCCGGAATCGTGAATACAGCCTCAAGCTCATTACCATAACGCAACATTAACTATTCATGAAAATCGCAAATGAAATGAAATGAATCTATTTGCTCTCAAGCTTAGCCTTTTGTTAACAACACTGTCATCTCAGATTTTCAAAATATGCTTCTCAACCATAGCAAACTAGCATTTAGCATTTTGCGTTTAGCGTTAGCATTTAGTGTTAGCATTTAGCATTAGCATTTAGCGTTAGTATTAGCAGGCAACATTTTCACAAAAACCAGCAAAAACATTCAATAAATCATTTACCTTTGAAGAACTTCAGATGTTTTCAATGAGGAGACTCTAAGTTAGATAGCAAATGTTCAGTTTTCCTGAAAGATTAGTTGTGCAGGAGAAATCGGTCCGTTTTCTGCGTCATGTTTGGCTACCAAAAAAAACCTCAAATTCATTCATCCAAACGCCAAACTTTCTTCCACATTAACTCCATAATATCGACTGAAACATGGTAAACGTTGTCTAGAATCAATCCTCAAGGTGTTTTTCACATATCTCTTCATGATATATCATTCCTGGAAGTCTCCTCTCTGTCTCAATCACATGGATGAATGCGAGCAGCTTGGAGATTACGCAACAATTTCAACAAAGGACAGTGGGCGGACCCCTGGTAAATGTAGTCTCTTATGGCCAATCTTCCAATGATATGCCTACAAATACATCACGGAGAAACGATAGAAAGGGCAGGCTAATTCGTGGCGCTTTCACAGCCATATAAGGAGACAATGGAAAACAGAGCCTCAAAAATAATATAATAATATAATAATATATGCCATTTAGCAGACGCTTTTATCCAAAGCGACTTACAGTCATGTGTGCATACATTCTACGTATGGGTGGTCCTGGGGATTGAACCCACTACCCTGGCGTTACAAGCGCCATGCTCTACCAACTGAGCTACAGAAGGACCACAAAATCCTGCTCATTTCCTGTTTGAAGTTGCATCTTGGTTTCGCCTGTAAGATCAGTTCTGGGGCACCCACAGATAATATCTTTGCAGTTTTGAAAACGTCAGAGTGTTTTCTTTCCAAAGCTGGCAATTATATGCATAGTCGAGCATCTTCTTGTGACAAAATATTGCGCTTAAAACGGGCACGTTTTTTTATCCAATAATGAAATAGCGCCCACCTAGCTTCAACTGGTTAAACCATATTGCTAATAATAATGAAGATAATGTATCAAGAGCTATTACTCCTACAGCCATCCTATTTCACTGTTTAGGCGTGCATATCTGTTATATCTAGACTTTTATTTCATTTCCCACCCTAACTCATCAAGTCTACTTACTTACATTTTAAAGGTCTGAAGGGGTAAATGGTTACTTATTTGGTGTTTTAGTTTATTTATTAATACTGTACCTTAAGTGCTAAAAATATACATATGTTTCTTAACTGCTTTTGGACTGGGGGGCAGTATTGAGTAGCTTGGATGAATAAGGTGCCCAGAGTAAACTGCCTGCTACTCAGGCCCAAAAGCTAGAAAATGCATATAATTAGTAGATGTGGGTAGGAAACACTATGAAGTTTCTAAAACTGTTTGAATGATGTCTGTGAGTATAACAGAACTCATATGGCAGGCAAAAACCTGAGAACAAAATCCAACCAGGAAGTGGGAAATCTGAGGTTTGTAGTTGTTCAAGTGATTGCCTAGCTACTATGAAGGGGGAGCGAATAAGAGCTGTTTGACTGAGGTCTGGCAGAATGCCACGAGCAAATTCACGCGCTCAGCCGTGAGAGCGAGCTCCGTTCCTTTTCATTTCTAAAGACAAAGGAATTGTCTGGTTGGAGTATTATTGAAGATTTATGATTAAAAAAACATCCTAAAGATTGATTATATACATCGTTTGACATATTTCTACAAACTGTAATGTAACTGTTTTGACTTGTCGTCTGAAAAAAGTGCCCGCGCCTTGTGAATTTGGATTTGTGAACTAAACGCGCGAACAAAAAGGAGGTATTTGGACATAAATTATGGACTTTATCGAACAAAACAAACATTTATTGTCGAACTGGGATTCCTGAGAGTGCATTCCGATGAAGATCATCAAAGGTAAGTGAATATTTATAACGCTATTTCTGAGTTTTGTGACACCACTCTTTGGTTGAAAAATGGCTGTATGTTTTTCTGTGGCTAGGCGCTGACCTAACATAATTGCATGGTGTGCTTTTACCATAAAACTCTATTTAAATCTGACACAGCGGTTGCATTAAGGAGAAGTTTATCTTTAATTGTGTGTTTAACACCTGTATCTTAGATCAATGTTTATGAGTATTTCTGTAATTTGACGTGGCTCTCTGCACTTTCACCGGATGTTGCTGAACATAACGCACCAATTTCAAATTAGGTTTTTGGATATAAAGATGAACTTTATCGAACAAAACACACATTTATTGTCTAACATGGAGTCCTGGGAGTGCCATCCGGTGAAGATCATCATTCTTTTGGTGTTTTTCATAGGACACTAAAGAGGCCTTTCTATTGACTAAGTTTTCATATCTGTGAACTTAATTGCCTTCCTTCTGTAAGCTGTTAGTGTCTTCACGACCGTTCCACAGGTGCATGTTCATTAATTGTTGATGGTTCATTGAACAAGCCTGGGAAACAGTGTTTCAACCCTTTAAAATGAAGATCTGTGAAGTTATTTGGATTTATATGAATTTTCTTTGAAAGACAGGGTCCTGAAAAAGGTACATTTCTTTTTTTGCTGAGTTTATGAGCTTATCAACTCTAAAGATAGCAATTAAATGTTCAATAATACCATTATTTTTTAAATATAATGTCAATGCTAGCTATTCTCTCTTGGAATTGAAAGGCCTTAATAGTCCTATTAAACTGTCTTGATATCCTTGATTTCCTATTGGAAATGGACAGCTTATGGTGCTGAAAGTAGGCTAATTCGAGTAGGTATAGTTCATTTCAACCGTCTTCATCTTGCGTGCGAACTGGCCTATAGCCTATGTTCTGTTCAGTTTGAGAAGGAGTGAGCGAAGATGAGTTGTAGGACCAGAGGTCAACTTTGATTGTTTGCTACTACTATAATTTATTTTATTAAAAACAATATGTTTTTTGCTTATTATGTATACATCAGAGTTATTGACATCACAATAAGCCATATTCAAGTAACTTAATTTGTGGTGCTGAAGCAGCCGCGGCTCAATCAATCGGAAATGGACAGCTCATGGTGCTGAAAGTAGGCAAATTAATTTAATTATTTAACCGTCTTTATTTTAATTAGACTTTATACTAACAACAACAGGGTTTTGTGTTGGGCCCTATTTCTCCCTATTTAAGAAATCAGAGGCAGGCCTACCTGTTGACAGACAAAATTAGGCTATAGACTGCTATTTCCATACTGTAGTGTCAGTGAAGGGCTGTTAAGTTAAAACCAAGACTTGAATTGAGGGTGTATGAGAGGGTATGCCATAGTCCTACTTGTTTTTTTAATACTTTTTTTGGCCCTTTTTTCTCCCCAATTTCATGGTATCCAATTGTTTTAGTAGCTACTATCTTGTCTCATCGCTACAACTCCCGTACGGACTCGGAAGAGACGAAGGTTGAAAGTCATGCGTCCTCCGATACACAACCCAACCAAGCCGCACTGCTTCTTAACACAGCGCCATCCAACCCGGAAGCCAGCCGCACCAATGTGCCGGAGGAAACGTCGTGGCCGGTTACGACAGAGCCTGGGCGCAAACCCAGAGTCTCTGGTGGCACAGTACAGCGCCCTTAACCACTGCGCCACCCAGGAGCATAGTCCTACTTTTTATTCAGGAAAATGGCAAAAATAAATCTTATCAGATTATATAAAATGATCTACAGTATAAAATAGCTTTGATCCGTGATGCTTTATGCTAGAAACAAGCTATAAAATACCCGGGATAGTCTCTGATGCATATGGGGATATTATTGTTTTGTTTCTTTGACATTCAGAGGCTGAGCTAAATCCACTTATAGCTGAGGAGACACATTTTTTAAAATGTAATTCTGTCACTATTAACTGACTAAGCTATTCCCTGTACAATATAATATTTTAAAACCCAGGCAGCTTTTAGGGAAACACCTTCTCTCATTGGGTTAAGCCACAGAAGAAGAGTAGACATCAGTTAAAGCTTTCATTTTTCTGCGTCGGTAGGCCTACTCTGTCTGGGGTGGAAAGGTAGGCCTAACTTTTGAAAGTACCATAATCAGATTCCGAACGAAGTCTCTGTTACGTTCATTCGTTTAGAGATGGATTGGACCAAGGTGCAGCGTGGTCAGCGTACATCATTTTATTAGATTAACACGAAACAAAAATAACAAATTACCAGTGAACGAGAAGCTATATGCAGTGCAAAATGCAACTACACACAAACAAGATCCCACAAACTAAAGGTGGAAAAAAGGCTGCCTAAGTATGACCCCCAATCAGAGTCAACGATAGACAGCTGCCTCTGATTGGGAACCATACCCGGCCAACAAAGAAATAGAAAAACTAGAATGCCCACGATCTAACCCCAATCTAACCAAATAGAGAAATAAAAAGGCTCTCTAAGGTCAGGGCGTGAAAACTCTGGACCGCAGACTGTCGCTGGAGGCTCTGGACTGCCGACCATCGTTGGAGGCTCTGGACTGCAGACTGTTTCTGGAGATTCTGGACTGCAGACCGTCTCTGGAGACTCCGGGCCATGAATCATCACTGGAGGCTCCGGGCCATGGATCATCACTGGAGGCTCCTGGCCATGGATCATTACTGGAGGCTCCGGGCCATGGATCATCACTGGAGGCTCCGGGCTATGGATCATCACTGGAGGCTCCGGGCCATGGATCATCACTGGAGGCTCCAGGCAAGGGATCATCAAATCAAATCAAATCAAATGTATTTATATAGCCCTTCGTACATCAGCTGATATCTCAAAGTGCTGTACAGAAACCCAGCCTAAAACCCCAAACAGCAAGCAATGCAGGTGTAGAAGCACGGTGGCTAGGAAAAAGTCCCTAGAAAGGCAAAAACCTAGGAAGAAACCTAGAGAGGAACCAGGCTATGTGGGGTGGCCTTTTCTGGCTGTGCCGGGTGGAGATTATAACAGAACATGGCCAAGATGTTCAAATGTTCATAAATGACCAGCATGGTCCAATAATAATAAGGCAGAACAGTTGAAACTGGAGCAGCAGCATGGCCAGGTGGACTGCGGACAGCAAGGAGTCATCATGTCAGGTAGTCCTGAGGCATGGTCCTAGGGCTCAGGTCCTCTGAGAGAGAGAAAGAAAGAGAGAAAGAGAGAATTAGAAAGAACACACTTAAATTCACACAGGACACCGAATAGGACAGGAGAAGTACTCCAGATATAACAAACTGACCCTAGCCCCCCGACACATAAACTACTGCAGCATAAATACTGGAGGTTGAGACAGGAGGGGTCAGGAGACACTGTGGCCCCATCCGAGGACACCTCCGGACAGGGCCAAACAGGAAGGATATAACCCCACCCACTTTGCCAAAGCACAGCCCCCACACCACTAGAGGGATATCTTCAACCACCAACTTACCATCCTGAGACAAGGCCGAGTATAGCCCGCAAAAGATCTCCGCCACGGCACAACCCAAGGGGGGGCGCCAACCCAGACAGGAAGATCACATCAGTGACTCAAGCCACTCAAGTGACACACCTCTCCTAGGGACGGTATGAAAGAGCCCCAGTAAGCCAGTGACTCAGCCCCTGTAATAGGGTTAGAGGCAAAGAATCCCAGTGGAAAGAGGGGAACCGGCCAGGCAGACACAGCAAGGGCGGTTCGTTGCTCCAGAGCCTTTCCGGTCACCTTCCCACTCCTGGGCCAGACTACACTCATTCATATGACCCACTGAAGAGATGAGTCTTCAGTAAAGACTTAAAGGTTGAGACCGAGTTTGCATCTCTTACATGGGTAGGCAGACCATTCCTTAAAAATTGAACTTTATAGGAGAAAGCCCTGCCTCCAGCTGTTTGCTTAGAAATTCTGGGGACAATTAGGAGGCCTGCGTCTTGTGACCGTAGTGTACGTGTAGTTATGTACGGCAGGACCAAATCAGAGAGATAGGTAGGAGCAAGCCCATGTAATGCTTTGTAGGTTAGCAGTAAAACCTTGAAATTAGCCCTTGCCTTGACAGGAAGCCAGTGTAGGGAGGCTAGCACTGGAGTAATATGATCACATTTTTTGGTTCTAGTCAGGATTCTAGCAGCCGTATTTAGCACTAACTGAAGATTATTTAGTGCTTTATCCGGGTAGCTGGAAAGTAGAGCATTGCAGTAGTCTAACCTAGAAGCGACAAAAGCATGGATAAATTTTGCATCATTTTTGTACAGAAAGTTTCTGATTTTTGCAATGTTACGTAGATGGAAAAAAGCTGTCCTTGAAATGGTCTTGATATGTTCTTCAAAAGAGAGATCAGGGTCCAGAGTAATGCCGAGGTCCTTCACAGTTTCATTTGAGATGACTGTACAACCATTAAGATTGTCAGATTCAACAGAATATCTCTTTGTTTCTTGGGACCTAGAACAAGCACCTCTGTTTTGTCCGAGTTTAAAAGTAAAACGTTTGCAGCCATCCACTTCCTTATGTCTGAAACACATGCTTCTAGCGAGGGCAATTGTGGGGCTTCACCATGTTTCATTGAAATGTTCAGCTGTGTGTCATTCGCATAGCAGTGAAAGTTAACATTATGTTTTCGAATGACATCCCCAAGAGGTAAAATATATAGTGAAAACAATAGTGGTCCTAAAACGGAACCTTGAGGAACACCGAAATTTACAGTTGATTTGTCAGAGGACAAACCATTCACAGAGACAAACTGATATCTTTCCGACAGATAAGATCTAAACCAGGCCAGAACTTGTCCGTGTAGACCAATTTGGGTTTCCAATCTCTCCAAAAGAATGTGGTGATCGATGGTATCAAAAGCAGCACTAAGGTCTAGGAGCACGAGGACAGATGCAGAGTCTCGGTCTGATGCCATTAAAAGGTAATTTACCACCTTCACAAGTGCAGTCTCAGCGCTATGATGGGGTCTAAAACCAGACTGAAGCATTTCGTGTACATTGTTTGTCTTCTGGAAGGCAGTGAGTTGCTGTGCAACAGCCTTTTCTAAAATTTTTGAGAGGAATGGAAGATTCGATATAGGCCGATAGTTTTTTATATTTTCTGGGTCAAGGTTTGGCTTTTTCAAGAGAGGCTTAATTACTGCCACTGGAGGCTCCGGGCAATGGATCATCCCTGAAGGCTTGGGCAATGGATCATCACTGGAGGCTCCGGGCCATGGATCATCACTAGAGGCTCCGTGATATAGATCATCACTGGAGGCTTCGTGCCATGGATCATCACTGGAGACTTCTTCTGTTTTTTGCAAACAAGACATACTGATTTGCCATTGTAGAAATATGATAAGAGGCTTATCTCTCTGTCCATTCTTAGCCTGTAATTTCGGTAAAAGATTTTGCTAATATGTAAAATGGCATAGAATCGCATTGTCTGACTGCAAATACGATGATAGATTCATGCAATGCTTTTACTATGAAGGATATCTTTCCACACCTACTTTTCCCCACGGTGGTCTGCAAACCCACAACCTTCTGGCCCACAGCCCTGTGCACTATCAAATTCCCTGCACTGCCATATAATGCTTACAGGACAAAGGACACTTTCTAAAACTGCATATATAATGCTCTGGTCTGTTAAAGAAATGAGGTTAAATGGTAGACATGTTCTCTGTTATCCACTTTATGTTTGAATTATTATTTTGGGTATAGGGGAGGGTCACTTGTTTTTTTCCCTAAGCGTTCGGGAAGGTTTAGGTAAAATATATTTTGCTGAAGGGAGGGCCATCCATTTTAATTTCAGAGCGTTCCAATGTTCTCCACATAACACTTATTATAAATAACGCTCACTCTCATACCCAGAAAAACTCACAGCTGTAATTGCTGCCAAAGGTGATTATAACATTATTGACTCAGGGGTGTGAATACTTATGTAAATGAGATATTTCTGTGTTTCATTTTCAATATATTTGCAAACATTTCTAAAAACATATTTTCACACTGTTATTATGGGGGATTGTGTGTTGATGGGTGAGAGAAAAAATATATTTAACCCATTTTGAATTCAGGCTGCAACACAACCAAATATATAGAATAAGTGAAGGGGTATGAATACTTTCTGAAGACACTGTAAAGACTTTATGTATTTCTTACTGTTGCTTTGAGTGGCAGCCTATGGGTACATGTTTTATAAACGTATAAAGTAAAATGGATAATGTACCTGTGACCCCCCCCTCAACAAAAAAATGACAAAAAAAGAAAAGTGAAACAGCAAATGAGACCACAAAAACTAAACAGTACATGTAACCACAAAACATCAACCAAGAGCCAGAAAATAGGCACATTTTAGTAGTCGACATATTAGCATTTGACAGAAAAACATGGAGACAAGCCACGTCTATGGTGTATTGGCTTGGTGCTTGACTTCACACTGCCAAACACACACACACACACACACACATCCTGCTTTGATGGATAGTGTGTGTGAACTAAGCCTTACTCTATTGGATAAGTCTTACCCAACTTAGGGGATGTTTTCCTTCTGGAACGCTCTTTTACGTTTCTGTGTCTTATACGTGCTTATCCAGACCTTCAGACAAGAGTCCGGTAGTACCTGAGATTTATCAGAAGCAGCTCCCTTATAATGGCTGGAGGCACGTACCTCTCTCTGTCTCTCTCTCTTTTCCGCTACCATGTCAAATGTCTGTGTTTTAACAGGGAAACGGCAAACATCTAGCAGACACTATCATTAATCTTTGTAAGATCTACCAAAATCAGCTTTTATTAATCCAACACTTACTGTGACAAATACTACACCAAATTTTCTGTAAGGCTCTGGGCTCTGGCGATCCAATGGAGCATCACTGTTTAAGCTCAAATTCCCCTCCCTCCAATGCTTTGGTCTCCTCACGCCCTCCCTTCTTTTCTAGAAACCGGTTTATTTGGTATTTTTCTATGTCTGTCTGAGAAAGGTTTAATGACCTGGGTTAACCACAATGATGACAGAATGTAGCTGTTGTAATACTAGAGAGATTCTGCTACACATTCTGTCGATCACTGACCACATTTAGTATGCCTGTCTTGGCTGTCTGTGTTTGTGGGTGAGGACCTGAGGATCTGAGCCCTGGGACCTGAGGACCCAGGACCTGAGCCCTGGGACCTTGCCTCAGCACTACCTGGCCTGATGACTCCTTGCTGTCCCTAGTCCACCTGATCGTGCTGCTGCTCCAATTTCAACTGTTCTGCCTCTGTCTCTAACTCTGAATGCTCGGCTATGAAAAGCCAACTGACATTTATTCCTGAGGTGCTGACCTGTTGCTCCCTCTACAACCACTGTGATTATTATTGCGAACAGTCAGTATCTAAATAATATGTGTGAAATGCTTGATAGTGTATGTGATGTAAACAGAGAGGTCTACTTTCTTGGGGACCTGAATATTGACTGTTTTTCATCAAGCTTTCCGCTCAAGAGGAAGCTTCTACCTGTAACAAGTGCCTGTAATCTGGTTCAGGTTATTAATCAACCTATCAGGGTGTTTACAAACACTACAGGAACAAGATCCTCCACATGTATCAATCACATTTTTACTAATACTGTAGAACTTTGTTCTAAAGCTGTATCCGTACCCATTGGATGCAGTGATCACAATATAGTGGATATATCCAGGAAAGCCAAAGTTCCAACAGCTGTGCCTAAAATAGTGTATAAGAGATCATACAAAATATTTTGCTGTGACTCTTATGTGGATGATGTTAGAAATATTAGTTGATCTGATGTGATTAATGAGGAGCATCCAGGTGCTGCACTTAATGAATTTATGAAATTGCTTTTTCCAATTATTGATAAACATGCACCTGTTAAGAAATGGACTGTTAGAACTGTTTAGGCTCCGTGGATTGATGAGGAATTGAAAAACTGAATGGTTGAAAGAGATAGGGCAAAAGGAGTGGCTAATAAGTCTGGCTGTACATCTGACTGGCTGACTTACTGCAAATAGAGAAATTATGTGACTAAACTCAACAAAAAGAATAAGCTTTATTATGAAGCCAAGATCAATGATATAAATAATGATCCATTTTTTTTAACCTTAAATGAAAGTATGGGCAGAAAGACAAATTCAACTCCATCTTTCATCAAATTTGATGGCTTATTCATCACAAAACCATTTGATGTTGCCAATTATTTAAATTATTATTTCATTGGCAAAGTGGGCAAACTTAGGCAGGAAATGCCCACAACAAACAATGAGCAATTATACTCGTGCACAAAAAAAACAAATAATGAAAGAAAAGCAGTGCAAGTTAGAATTTTGTAAAGTTAATGTGGGAGAGGTGGAAAAATTATTGTTAACGATCAATAATGACAAACCTCCTGGCATTGATAACTTAGATGGAAAGCTACTGAGTGTGGTAGCTGACTCTATAGTCACTCCTATCTGTCATATTTTTCATCTGAGCCTAGAGGAAAGTCTTGTACTCAGGCCTGGAGGGAAGCCAAAGTAATTCCGCTACCCAAGAGTGGTAAAGCGGCCTTTACTGGTTCTAACAGCAGACCTACAGTATAAGCTTGCTCCCAGCTCTTAGTAAACTGTTGGGAAAAAAATGTGTTTGACCAAATACAATGCTATTTCTCTGTAAACATATTATCAACAGACTTTCAGCATGCTTATAGAGAAGGGCACTCAACATGTACTACACTGACACAAAGACTGATGTTTGTTTGAAAGAAATTGATAATAACAAGATTGTGGGAGATGTACTGTTAGAGTTCAGTGCAGCCTTTGATATTATTGACCATAACCTGTTTTTGAAAAATAATAGGTGCTATGGCTTTTCAACCTCTGCCATATCATGGATCCAGAACTATCTATCTAATAGAACTCAAAGTTTTCTTTAATGGAAGCGTCTCTAATGTCAAGCATGTAAAGTGTGGTGAACCGCAGGGCAGCTCTCTAGGCCCTCTACTCTTTTCTATTTTTACCAATGGCCTGCCACTGGCATTAAACAAAGCATGTGTGTCCATATATGCTGATGATTCAACTGTTTACACATCAGCAACCACAGCTAATGAAGTCACTGAAACCCTTAACAAAGAGTTGCAGTCTGTTTTGGAATGGGTGACTAGTAATAAACTGGTCCTGAACATCTCTAAAACTAAGAGCATTCTATTTGTTACAAATCATTCCTTAAGTGCTAGACCTCAGCTTAATCTGGTAATGAATGGTGTGGCTGTTGAACAAGTTGGGAGACTAAATTACTTGGTGTTACCTTAGATTGTAAACTGTCATGGTCAAAAAAGATTGATTCAATGGTTGCAAAGATGGGGAGAGGTCTAGCCATAATAAATAAATGCTCTGCTTTTTTGACACCACACTCCAAAAAGTTCTGCAGGCTCTAGTTTGATCTTATCTTGATTATTGTTCAGTCGTCTGGTCCAGTGCGGCAAGGAAATACCTAGTTAAGGTGCAGCTGGCCCAGAACAGAGCGGCAGAGGGCTGATATAAATACTATGCATTCAAGTCTCTCTTGGCTAAAAGTTGAGAGGAGACTGAGTGCATCACTTCTTCTTTTTATAAAAAAACATGAATGTGTTGAAAATCCCAAATTGTTTGCATAGTCAATTTATACACAGCTCTGACACACACACTTATCCCACCAGACATGCCACCAGGGGTCAAGAAAACATACAGTATTATATAGAGCCCTTAATGCATGGAACTTCATTCCATCTCATATTGCTCACATAAACAGCAAACCTGGTTTCAAAATAACAGATAAAGCAACACCTCACAGCCCAACACCTCTCCCCTATTTGACCTAGATAGTTTGTGTGTATGCATTGATATCTAGGCTACGTGTGCCTTTTTAAAAATGTACATAGTTCTGTCCTTGAGCTGTTCTTGTCTAATGATGTTTTGTATTATGTCATTCTGTATTATGTTTCATGTTTTGTGTGGACCCCAGGAAGAGTAGCTGTGGCTTTTGCAACCAAAAATACCAAACATTTCTTCCTAGGTTCCTGCTTTTGTAGGGAGTTTTTCCTAGCCACCGTGCTTCTACATCTGCATTGTTTGCTGTTTGCTGTTTGCGGTTTTAAGCTGTGTTTCTGTATAGCACTTTGTGAAATCGGCTGATGTAAGAAGGGCTTTATAAATACATTTGATTGATTGACTGAAGAGTGGGGGATGAGGCAGAGGGAGGAAGAGAAAAAATGGGCAATGAAGTTCAGGGAGAGAAAGGAGTGGGTGGGGTGGTAGGGTTTGGACAGAGGGGAGAGAGAAGAGGGGATCAATGCATGTGGAGAGGTAAGGCAGTGAGGAGAAGGAAGAATGTGTTGACTTATTAACAATAGGGTCTGATGTCTTTGATCATTCACTATAACAACTTCAACTCCTTGACAGGCCATAGGCAAAGACAGGACATAAAATGTGTGTGTGTGCCTGTGCATGCTTGAATATATTTACACACAGCAAATATAATTCCTGTATGCCCAGTGACTAATCAACTTCAGTTTTCAAAAGAACTGCTAGAAAGAGGATCCTCAAAAAGAGTGTCAGATTACAAACACTTGTCTTAAAGCTGAACTGCGTAACCATGCGTGTACAGGTTTTCATCTGGCAAGAATGCAGTATTTTTTCAAGATTTCAACACAAATACTGAAGATTATAACATAATTGTTCTTAACCAGAGAGTGGAAATACAGGCAAAAATACATAACCACATACTTTAGCTAGCTGGCTACCGATCTGATTCTACTCCAATACTTGACAATGGTGGGTATGGAAACACGGGCTTTCGAGCCATTGATGTCGATTTATTACTTTCAAAACTGAAAAGTAATATTATGAAACCCAGTTCAGACACAACTGCCGACATGAGAAGAGACAAGATTAACTAGCTAGGTAGTTTTAGAATATTGTGTTGTACAACAGCTGACTAAAGACAGTGCATTCGGCTCAAGAATAGGAGACGTGCAGTGCCTCTTTCAATGATTTGCTGAAACTTTGAAACAAAGTTTCCACTTGTTGTAGCTTTCCCACTTGTTGTAGCAGGGTGTTGTGGCAAACAAGTGTCATGAAATACATGTACCAGAAACAGGGTACACTTTGTGACTTGTCAGATAAATATCTGAATGCTCGGCTAGCGACAGGGCCTTCAGAAAGTATTAACGCCCCTTGACTTTTTCCACATTTTGTTGTTACAGCCTGAATTTAAAATGGATTACATTTAGATTTTTTTGTCACTGGCCGACACAGAATACCAGATAATGTCAAAGTGGACTTGTGTTTTTAATATTTTTTACAAATTAGTCATTTTTACAAATTAATAAAAATTAAAAGAAAAAATGTCCTAAGTCAGTAAGCATTCATCCCCTTTGTTATGGCAAGCCTAAATTAGTGCAGGAGTAAAAATATGCTTAACAAGTCACATAATAAGTTGCATGGACTTGTGTGCAAAAATAGTGTTTAACGTGATTTTTGAATGACTACCTCATCTCTGTACCGCACATCTGTAAGGTCCCTCAGTCAAGCAGTGAATTTCAATCACAGATTCAACAACAAATACTAGGGAGGTTTTCCAATGCCTCGCAAAGAAGGGCATCTCTTGGTAAATGGGTAAAAATAAAAGCAGACATTGAGTATGCCTTTGAGCATGGTGAAGTTATTTGATACACTTTAGCCTGGAGAGTTCTCTAGTAGGTGTACCAAAACATTCAAGGGCCATTTTCTGAAAAATGGGGTTACAAGTTTATCAACTTTCAAAGCAGTATTACTTTCCCATAGTTACTCAACAGCTGTGTATGATGTGCTGTCTGTTGCCGATCATCATTCTCCCAAGTCATCCTATGGCCACATAGGCCTATGCGCCCAGCAGGCCCATGTTATTCAGGAAAGCTTAAAACGCATTCTGTCTCCTTTCTGACCTGAGTAGCTATTCCTAGACCTAGACCCTGATGCTTTAACCTCTCTTGGGTAGGGGGCAGTATTTTCACATCCGGATGAAAAGCGTGCCCAAAGTAAACTGCCTGTTACTCAGGCCCAGAAGCTTGGATATGCATATAATTGGTAGATTTGGATAGAAAACACTCTAACGTTTCTAAAACCTAACTTAAAATTATGTCTGTGAGTATAACAGAAATGATATGGCGGGCGAAACCCAGAGGACCATCATTATTTTTGATCTTATTTTATGAGGCGGAAGAGTGTGCAATTTTCTTTACAGTACAAGGGGAGTGTCATGTGAAAATATTTTTTTACATTGGGGAGGGGAGTAGAGTGCACCTTGAGTATATCTGACTCTATACCTGACTCTATCTCCTCTTTTCTCATCCTCCTAGATCTATCTGCTGGCTTCAACACAGGGAACCATCAGATCCTCCTCTCCGTGCCTCAGGCTCTGCACACTCTTGGATTGCATCCTACCTGGCAGGCTGCACCTACCAGGTGACATGGAGAGGATCTGTGTCTGCACCACGTACTCTCACTACTTGTGTCACCCAGGGCTCAGTTATAGACCCTCTCCTCTTCTCTCTATACACCAAGTCGATCAGATCGGTCATATTCTCACATGGTTTCTCCTATCATTGCTTTGCGGATTACACTCAACTACTTTGCTCCTTCCCCCTTCTGACACCCAGGTGGCGACACGCATCTCTTCGTGCCCGGCAGATATGTTGCTTCCATCTGGCAACTCTACCATAAAGGCACTGCTCCCAAGTGGAGCAGCGGTCTAAGGCTCTGCATCTCAGTGCTAGAGGCGTAACTACAGAGCTTTGTTTGATTCCTTGCTGTATCACAAGCGGCATTGATTGGGAGTCCCATAGGGCAGCGCACAATTTGCCCAGCGTTGTCCGGGTTAGGGGTTGGCCGGGGTAGGCCGTCATTGTAAGGAAGAATTTGTTCTTAACTCACTTGCCTAGTTAAATAAAATAAAAATGTCAATAAAATATCTCAACTTGGATGTCGGTCCACCACCTAAAGCTCAACCTTGACAGGACGGAGCTGCTTCTCCCGGGAAGGCCTGCACACTCAATTCCAGCTCCCCCAGAGTGCAAAGAACATAGGCTGGACCCTGTCGGTCTCTGTAAATATCAAAGCAGTGACTCGTGCCTGTAGGTTCATGCTCTATAACATCCGTAGAGTACGACCATACCTCACACAGGAAGCGGCGCAGTTCCTAATCCAGGCACTAGTCCTGTCCCGTCTGGACTACTGCAACTCACTGTTGGCTGGACTCCCTGCTTGTGCTATCAAACCCCTGCAATTTACAGTGCATTCGGGAAGTGCTTCAACAAAGTACTGAGTAAATGGGGGTCTGGAGTGAAAACGTTTGGGAACCCCTGCACTACAAGACCATGGTACTTACCTCTGGAAAAGCAAGGCAGGGCAGCTCCCGCTCAGCCCAGTCAAATCTCTTCTCAGTCCTGGCACCCCAATGTCTGAACCAGCTTCCCCTTGAAGCTAGGACAGCAGAGTTCCTGCCCATCTTCTGAAAACATCTAAAACCCTACCTCTTCAAAGATGATCTTAAATAATCTTCTTCCTCACCTCGACCCCCCCCACACACACAAAAAAACTGGACAAGCACTTGCAGTTGACCCCCCCTTCTAACGCTGATAGTTATTTTAATGTGGAAAAATGTACCTTCTATGCCTGTGTAACCGGTGTGAAATGGTTAGCTAGTTAACAGGGTGCGCGCTAAAAGCGTTTCAATCAGTGATGTCACTCGCTCTGAGACCTTGGAGTAGTTGTTCCATGGCTTTTGTGGAGCGATGGGTAACGATGCTTTATGGGAGGCAGTTGTAGATGTGTGCAGAGGGTCGCTGGTTTGAGCCCAGGTAGGGGCGAGGAGAGGGACGGAAGCTTAACTTTTACATTGATGCTGTTGACCCGGATCACTGGTTGCTGCGGAAAAGGAGGAGGTCAAAAGGGGGGTGAGTGTAATCAATGAGAAATGGATAGCTAGTTAGCGGGGTGCGCGCTAATAGTGTTTCAATCAGTGAAGTCACTCGCTCTGAGACCTTGAAGTAGTTGTTCCCCTTGCTCTGCAAGGGCCGTGGCTTTTGAGGATCGATGGGTAACGATGCTTCGTGGGAGGTAGTTGTAGATGTGTGCAGAGGGTCCCTGTTTCGAGGCGAGGAGAGGGACGGAAGCTTAACTGTTACACCTGTGATATGTGGTTGTCCCACCTAGCTATCTCATGATGAACTGTTGCTCTGGATAAGAGTGTCTGCTAAATTACTAAAATGTACAAAAAATAATCGTTGAAAATGCAAGTCTGCCAATGTCCAAAATATCTTATGTGTGTGTATGTACAGCCTTAAAGTTTGCCTATAGTTCTGCTTCGTTGCTATTGAACAGATCTGAAAAGCACAAAGAGGCTGGTTGCAGAGCATTACAATTTACAGCAGAGAATTTAGGAAGACGAACTGCATGCTAAAACATTTATTCTCTGTAGCACAGTACATCAAGGCGGCGCTGCGATCGCGCTGGTCAGGCCTTTCAAGCAGACCATGTCCATCTAACCGGGCATGTACACATGTTGTTCTAAAGCAGACATGAATAAGGATAGGAGGATACGTTTCCCATTGAAACTCTGACTTTGTCTAAAGGTGGTTATGGCTAACCATAGCAGTTTGGTTGGGTTAAATTAAAATAGTTTTTTCATGCAATGCACACATGGTGCACGTCCCAGGAGAAAGTATTTGCTTATTTGAATAATCAAATGTTCAGATAAATGGTTTGGTTCAGGCACAAAAGGGAAACTTTGTGTGGGTAGCTGGTGGAGAGGAGGTATTTGGATAAAAGCTAAAACGTCAGGAGCAATTTGTTCTGGTGGATAACCGGGCAGATCAACAGTGTTGTTGGTTTGCACATATTGTACCATAAAAAGGATATGAAAACAGGAAAAGGTGCAGGAGAGGCTTTCTCCTTTCAACTCAAGTTCATTGTTCAGAGTTCAGTACATGCACAAGACTGACATGACATATACATACGGTGGGGTTGAGTGGGAAAGCCACTGATCTCTGTGCCCCTGTAATGATAGACGTGCTACCTTGTCTGTGGACTCATGATTGACCCTGCCTAGGGGACAAAGGTAGGGGTCATGGGTGAGCCGGAATAAAGAGTCAAAGTCAGGTCAGAGAAGGACATAAAGTATGGAAACTGCACCGTCAGCAGCGAGAGAGAGACAGAAAGAGACAAAGAGAGAGAGAGAGAGAGAGAGAGAGAGAGAGAGAGAGAGAGAGAGAGAGAGAGGAAAGCCTACAGAGACTGAATGCCAGCTCTCTCTAGGAATTTGGGAGTGGTTACATTTCTCCAGACCCATTTCTCTGCTTTTTTTTGTACAGAAATAGGGGCGGGGAGGCCTTTGTTATTGTTTCAATTGCTGATTGCCGCTTTAAGGGGTGTGTGTTGCATGACAAAGCAGAAAACCAAGGTTTGTGTTTAAAGTGCCTCTCTTGAATCGTAGTCAGTTGTAAACAAACAACACACACACATCACACTAGCACACACAGATCTCCTATGTTGGTGGTTGAATTAGATATAGATTCAATAACTGTCCCACTCAGCTCACACAATGAGCCCCTCATAAATCCATTCTAGTGAGACAGATCCCACCTTTCAGCCAGCTGAGAAGACAGAGAGAATAGAAAGAGGGGGAAGGGGGAAGGGGGAAGGGGGAACTGTTTTACCGCCTGTGTTCGTAATGGCTACTCAGTGAAACAACCTGTCCTGATTTGTCATAGACGCTTACTAAAAAAAACTTTAATGAACAAGCCTTCCTTCATGAACTGCCTTCTGTAAAGTGGTATAGAATCAGCTGTCAAAGACGATTGGACCTTCTTTTTTGATATATTTAGTGTATTGTTACCAAACAAGCCCCCATAAAGAAAATGAGAATTAAAAACTGGTTCAGCCCCTGGTTCGACAACCATACTTGTTCAGGCAAACAAGAAATAAGTGCACTCAGGCTATACGGAAGGCCAAAGTTAGTTACTTTAAGGAGCAGTTCTCTCTCTGTGTGTCTAACCCCAAGAAGTTCTGGAAAATGGTTAAAGACCTGGAGAATAAACCCTCCTCACATCTTTCACAGCTCCTCACTGCTCTTAAATGCTAGTAAAACTAAATGCATGCTCTTCAACCGTTCGCTGCCCGCACCCGCCCGCCCGCCTAGCATCACTACTCTGGACAGTTCTGACTTGTGTGAATATGAATATGTGGACAACTTCCAATACCTATGTGTCTGGCTAGACTGTAAACTCTCCTTCCAGACTCATATTAACTTCTTCGAGATAGGGAGCGCTCTTTTAATTTTTGGATAAAAAACATTCCTGTTTTAAACAAGATATTTTGTCACGAAAAGATACTCGACTATGCATGTAATTGACAGCTTTGGAAAGAAAAAACTCTGACATTTCCAAAACTGCAAAGATATTATCTGTGAGTGCCCCAGAACTAATGCTTCAGGCGAAACCAAGATGAAGTTTCATACAGGAAATGCCCCAGATTCTGAAGGCCCTGTGTTCCAATGTCTCCTTATATGGCTGTGAATGCGCCAGGAATGAGCCTGCCCTTATTGTCCCAAGGTGTCTGCAGCATTGTGACGTATTTGTAGGCATATCATTGGAAGATTGACCATAAGAGACTACATTTACCAGGTGTCCGCCCCGTGTCCTGTGTCGAAATTATTGCGTAATCTCTAGGTCCATGCGTGTTCCATTTCTTCAGAAGACAAAGGCAACTGCCACGAAGGATTTATCATCGATAGATATGTCAAAAACACCTTGAGGATTGATTCTAAAAATTTGCCATGTTTCTGTTGATATTATGGAGTTCATTTGGAAAAAAGTTTGCGTTTTAATGACTTAATTTTCTTTTTTTTTCTTACCCAAACGTGATGCAGAAAACGGAGCGATTTGTCAACACAAATAATCTTTTTGTAAAAACTGAACATTTGCTATCTAACTAACTGAAAGTCATTGAGAATTTTGCAATCATTTTTCAAGCCCAATTTTTCAGTTTTTGATTTGTAAAAAAGTTTGAAATGTCCAATAAATGTCGTTCCACTTCATGATTGTGTCCCACTTGTTGTTGATTCTTCACAAAAAAATACAGTTTTATATCTTTATGTTTGAAGCCTGAAATGTGGCAAAAGGTCGCAAAGTTCAAGGGGGCCGAATACTTTCGCAAGGCACTGTAACTTAACTATTCATAAAAATCGCAAATGAAATGAAATCAATATGCTAGCTCTCAAGCTTAGCCTTTTGTTAACAACACTGTCATCTCATATTTTCAAAATATGCTTCTCAACCATAGCAAAACAAGCATTTGTGTAACAGTATTGATAGCTAGCGTAGCATTTAGCGTAGCATTTAGTGTTAGCATTCAGCAGGCAACATCTTCACAAAAACCAGAAAAGCATTCAAATAAAATAATTTACCTTTGAAGAACTTCAGATGTTTTCAATGAGGAGACTCTCAGTTAGATAGCAAATGTTCCCAGCCCCCATCCCCACAGGAGGCCATTTGCCTTTTGATTGGCCATCATTGTAAATAAGAATTTGTTCTTAACTTCTTGACGCTACCCATCCCTGTCGCGGGATCATTTTCGTCAGCAACCGCTGAATAGCATAGCGCAACAGTCAAATAATACTACTAAAAAATATTAATATTCATGAAATCACAAGTGCAATATTGCAAAACACAGCTTAGCCTTTTGTTAATCCACCTGTCATCTCAGATTTTGAAATTATGCTTTACAGCGAAAGCAATCCAAGCGTTTGTGTAAGTTTATCGATAGCCTAACATAGCATTATGTACACTTAGCATCAGGAAGCTTGGTCACGAAAACCCGAAAAGCAATCAAATGAACCATTTACCTTTGATGATCTTCAGATGTTTTCACTCATGAGACTCCCAGTTACACAACAAATGTTCATTTTGTTCCATAAAGATTATTTTTATACCCAAAATACCGACGTTTGTTTGTCGCGTTATGTTCAGAAATCAACAAGAAAGAACGGTCACGACAACGCAGACGGAAATTCCAAATAGTCTTCATAACGTCCACAGAAACATGTCAGATGTTTTTTTATAATCATTCCTCAGGTAGTTTTTAAAATATATATTCAATAATATATCAACCGAGTGTGTAGGTTGTTCAATAACAGCGGGAGGAACAATGGCGGCTTTACTCTGTAGCGCAAAAACTCACTCTGAGAGCCCCCACCTATCCACTTACGCAATGTAATCTTTCACGCTAATTTTTCAAAATAAAAGCCTGACATTATGTCTAAAGACTGTTGACACCCTAGGGAAGCCAGAGAAAAAGGAATCTGGTTGATATCCCTTTAAATGGAGGATAGGCATGCAAAGGTACAGAAGGGTTTCAAAATAAGAGGCACTTCCTGATTGGATTTTCATCAGGGTTTCGCCTGCAATATCAGTTCTGTTATACTCACAGACAATATTTTGACCGTTTTGGAAACTTTAGAGTGTTTTCTATCCTAATCTGCCAATTATATGCATATTCTAGCATCTGGTCCTGAGAAATAGGCCGTTTACTTTGGGAACGTTATTTTTCCAAACATAAAAATAGTGCCCCCTAGCTTCAAGAGATTCAATTACTTGCCTAGTTAAATAAAGGTTACATTTTTTTTAAATAAAAAAGAAGAAGGCCATAAAAATAGTTAAAGACTGTTCTCTCTGCTACCGCACCGATGGTACCAGCAGGACCCTGAACAGCTTCTACCCCCAAGCCATAAGACTACTAAATAGTTAACCAAAAAGCTAGATAAAGGGGAGGTAATGGAGTCCAGGTGTGCCTAATGATGAAGCGCAGGTGCGCGTAATGATGAATGCCAGGTGCGTGTGATGATGGTTCCCAGGACCGGTGGTTAGTTAACCAGCATGTCAAACGCTGGAGGGGAAGAGCAGGAGTAGATGTGACAATCTGCATTGACCCTCTTTGCACTAACTCTTTTGACTCATCACATACGTTGCTGCTACTGTTTATTATCTATCCTGTTGACCAGTAACTTTACCCCTACCTATGTCTACCTCAATTACCTCGAACGCCTCCACATCGACTCTGTACTGGTACACCGTGTATATAGCCAAGTTATCATTGCTCATTGTGTATTATATTCCTTGTTTTATATATTTTTCTCTGCATTGTTAGGAAGGCCCAGAAGTAAGCATTGCACTGTTAGTCTACAACTGTACATTTTGTTTGATTTAGATATTTAAGAGAAAATGAAGTACGCTTCAGCTCGTTTTCACATTGTCCTTACAGTCATAGTTATGGCTTATTAAATGATTTGTTTGTGGGTTCTTTTTTACATTGATTTGCTCATCGGGATGAAGAGCGGGAGGAGACAGAGGGAAAGAAAGGGAAGAGATGGAGGGAAAGCGAAAAACAAGTGGGGGCTTTGATGATCCCTTTTATGGAGTGTCACTGGTGTGAGTGTGTATGTGCATGCATGTCCATGTGTGCGTGTGTCAGTAATTTTCCCATAGTCTTATCTTAGCCATCTGAGAACAGCTGGGCAGCAAGCGTCTGGCTCTGTGAGAATGAGATAGAGCGAGGAAAGGTTGGGGTTAGGGCAAGGACAAAGGTACTGTAGTTTGAGGTGAGACTTCAGTCTAGGGTGCGATGAGGGGTAAGTGTGTGTTATTTGACAATCACATTTTATTTGAAGGTGTGGGAAACATTTGTGTTATGGATGGGGGGAGTTGAAGTGTGACATTTGGAACGATGAGTAGAAATAGGACAGAAGCCAGAAACACCACAGAGATGGCAAACTCCAAATGCCAAGGTGAAAAAACGACGACACCGTCACTAAATTGTCTACAGTGCTGGAGGAGGTGATTATTGTTGTGTGCAGCTTAGTAGTGAAACCAAAAACCTAAATTACAGTTCTCTCTCATAGCCTCACTGAACTTCATCAGACCATAAGAGTCTCTATCTTTGTAATGGGAATATTTAAGATTTATAAAGTTCATATTCAGTTAATTAACACAAGGTTGAGCATATTTAAATATTTTCCCATTCTGTAATAAATATGATTCCAGCGTTCTATTTGTGACACTCATTTCTGTGCAGGTTGATGATCACTAGAATTGATACTGAATGTTATGTATTGTTCTCAGGTCTTTTGATAGTGATTGACGCCAGAGTTGCTGAAAGTACAAGGACAGAGGACACACTGATTATTATTGTATTGATGACATTGTGAACACAGTGTGATTCTGTAGCAGCTGGCAAAGTACTGTATGATTAGAACATAAAGTGCCTGTATCCAAGAGGCCAGTTAGTCATTTTCTGTGCTGGAGGTGTCTCCCTTTTGCAACTTATAGTTAAACCGGGTTGATTTTGAGTGATTTTTTATCAACGACTGCTCTCCTTTCTGTTCAACTGGAAATTCCTACTACAATCTCTATGAGCCACTACAGCTGACTGACTACAAACAGACAGCCTGCTACCAGATAACTGGACAGCTGTTGTCTGTACACAGGGTTCCAAAGGGTTCCAAAAGGGTTCTTTGGCTATCCCCATAGGATAACCCTTTTTGGTCCTTGGTAGAACCCTTTTTAGTTCAAGTAGAACTCTTTTGGGTTCCATGAAGAACCTTATGTGGAAAGGGTTTTATATGGAACCAAAAAGGTTTCTTCAAAGGTTTCTCCTATGGGGACAGCCGAATAACCATTTTAGGTTCTATATAGCACATTTTTTTCTAAGAGTTTATGGACCCAGCTGGGATGGACCTGGACCTGAGAAAGTATCCCCTAGACACTGATCTAAGGCCAATTTTGCCCTTTCTCTCTCTAATCTTTAAGGCTACGGTATGGGAAGAGAAGAATGATCCTGGATCTGTGTCCAAGGTCAACCTCTATTTGAACCAGACATGAATGCCTGCGCTATAATCTGTGTGATATGGGCCACAGCTGTGTTTGAGAGGTGAGGCCTGTATTGTTTGGTTTCTGGGTTCAGAGGAGACCTTATCTCTGTGAAGTGTTTATGATCCACAGTGTTATCGCCAGAGGAGTTTTTATTTGATTTACTTCACCTTTATTTAACTAGGCAAGAACAAATTATTATTTACAATGACGGCCTAACAAAAGGCAAAAGGCCTTCTGCAGGGACGGGGACTGGGACTTTTAAAAAAATATATAGGACAAAACACACATCACAAAAAAAGAGACACCGCAACACTACATAAAGAGAGAACGAAGACAACAACACATCATGGCAGCAACACATGACAACAACACGGTGGCAACAGAACATGGCAGCAGCACAACATGGTAGCAGCACAAAACATGGTACAAACGTTATTGAGCATAGACAACAGCAAAAAGGGCAAAAAGGTAGAGACAATGATACATCTTGCGAAGCAGCCACAAGTGTCAGAAGTGACATGTTATACCTCACTGTGCTGTTTCCTCCACTTCTGTAGGTCTGATGGGACCACAGAGGGATGGTCACCCTGTATGAGGAATCTGGAGAGATTCTATGCATTCTCTTTCTGTGAAATGGTGTGCAGGCAACACGCGCACACACATGCACACACTCACACACCTCCTCATGGTCAGTCTTGCCAGGACAGTAAAAGCTCCTGGCCATGTTGGATCTTTATGGATTCAGTGTTTGCACCGTGTGGTTACAGCCTATCCAGCAGGCACAGAAAACTTCAAACCCAAAAACCGACAAAGAAAAAAAAGAAAGGAATCACCCCCCAACAAACTAAGAGGTGGAGGCAGATGAAACCATGCTGTCAGCAGACACCAGGTTGGTTAACTTCTTACTGTTGTTCAATGAATGGGAAGAATGGGAGAGAATAACAATTATAGGGAGGACAAAACAGATGAGAGGAAGAGGAGAGGAAGAGTGAGATTTACCTTAAATGTAATATGACTGTTTAACTTGTTTTTAACTAGGACAGAAGAATTTATAACAGACTTTTTCCGACAGCAGATCCCCTTATTGTACCGGGACCCTTTTAAATGCGCCTTTAGAGGCCATGCAATTCAGTACTCATCTTTAAAACAAAAACAATTTAGGTCAAAAGAGTACATATTAAAATTGAAGGACTAACAGTACAGTGAGATGGCAATAAATACTGTAAGATAGAGGCACAGAATAAGTTAGGACAAACAAAAAGAAATGAAGGAACTTATTCAAGAAAGATCCAGTGTAATATATTATAAAAAATAAAGTGAACTGGATGGAATATGGGGAAAAATGCACTCAATTAGTATTTGGTGGCATTGACTTGAAATTGCTTAACTTGGGTCAAATGTTTCAGGTAGCTTTCCACAAGTTTCCCACAATAAGTTGGATGAATTTTGGCCCATTCCTCCTGACAGAGCTGGTGTAACTGAGTTAGGTTTGTAGACCTCCTTGCTCACACATGCTTTTTCAGTTCTGCTCACATATTTTCTATGGAATTGAGGTCAGGGCTTTGTGATGGCCACTCCAATACCTTGACTTTGTTGTCCTTAAGCCAAGTATGCTTGGGGTCATTGTCTATTTGGAAGACCCATTCGCGACCAAGCTTTAACTACCTGATTGATGTCTTGAGATGTTGCTTCAATATATCCACATAAATTGACTACCTCATGATGCCATCTATTTTGTGAAGTGCACCAGTCCCTCCGGCAGCAAAGCACCCCCACAACATGATGCTGCCACCTCCGTGCCTCACGATTGGGATGGTGTACTTCGGCTTGCAAGCTTTCCCCTTTTTCCTCCAAACATAACGATGGTCATTATGGCCAAACAGTTCTATTTTTGTTTCATCAGACCAGAGGACATTTCTCCAAAAGGTACGATCTTTGTCCCCATGTGCAGTTACAAAGCATAGTCGGGCTTTTTTATGGCAGTTTTGGAGCAGCCTTTCAGGTTATGTCGATATAGTACTCATTCTACTTTAGATATAGATACTTTTGTGCCTGTTTCCTCCAGCATCTTCACACTACCTCCTCATGCCTTTTGCACACAATGTGTATAGACTCCCCTTTTTTTCTACTGTGTTATTGACTTGTTAATTGTTTACTCCATGTGTAACTCTGTGTTGTCTGTTCACACTGCTATGCTTTATCTTGGCCAGGTCGCAGTTGCAAATGAGAACTTGTTCTCAACTAGCCTACCTGGTTAAATAAAGGTGAAATTAAAAATAAAAAAATAAAAAAAATAAAGGTCCTTTGATGTTGTTCTGGGATTGATTTTCACTTTTCGCACCAAAGTACGTTTATCTCTAGGAGACAGAACGTTCCTCCTTCCTGCACGGTACGACGGCTGCGTGGTCTCATGGTGTTTATACTTGTGTACTATTGTTTGTACAGATGAACGTGGTACCTTCAGGCATTTGGAAATTGCTCCCAAGGATGAACCAGACATGTGGAGGTCTACAATTGTTTTCTGAGGTCTTGGCTGATTTCTTTAGATTTTCCCATGATGTCAAGCAGAGGCACTGAGTTTGAAGGTAGGCCTTGAAATACATCCACAGGTACACCTCCAATTGACTCACAATGTGTCAATTAGCCTATCAGAAGCTTCTAACGCCATGACATAATTTTCTGGAATTTTCTAAGCTGATTGTTAGGAAACGTCTTGGGGCAACAATGGCTCAGCCGCGAAGTGGTAAACCACACAAGCTCACAGAATGGGACCGCTGAGTGCTGAAGAGTGTAGTGCGTAGAAATCGTCTGTCCTCGGTTGCAACACTCACTAGCGATTTCCAACCTGCCTCTGGAAGAAACATCAGCACAAGAAGCAGAGAGAACAGTCTATGGTTTGGTTAGATGGATTTTTTAAACATTTTTCTTCCTCTGAAACCGTCTAGTATAGAGCTCACTGGGCAGTACGTATTACCCTCTGTAGGACCTTGTGGTCGGGTGCCTAGCAGTTGCAGGTGATGCAGCCAGTCAAGATGCTCTCAATGGTATAGCTGTAGAACTTTTTGAGGATCTGAGGGCCCATGCCAAATCTTTTCAAACTCCTGAGGGGAAAGAGGCACTGTCATACCCTCTTCATCACTGTGTGGGTATGTGTGGGCCATGTTACAGTGCATTCGGAAAGTATTCAGAACCCTTGACCTTTTCCACGTTTCGTTACAATACAGCGTTATTCTAAAATGTATTTAAACAAATTTCCCCCTCATCAATCTACACACAATACCCCATAATAACAAAGCAAAAACTTTTTTTTTTTTGCAAATGCATTAAAAAAATGACATATCACATTTACATAAGAATTCAGACCCTTTACTCAGTACTTTGTTGAAGCACCTTTAGCAGTGATTACAGCCTCTTCTTGGGCAAGACGTTACTAACTTGGCACACCTGTATTTGGGGAGTTTCTCTCATTCTTCTCTGCAGATTTTCTCAAACTGTCAGGAAGGATGGGGAGCGTTCGCTGCACAGCTTTTTTCAGGTGTCTCCAGAGATGTTAGATCGGGTTCAAGTCCAGGTTCTGGCTGGGCCCCTCAAGGTCATTCAGAGACTTGTCCCGAAGGCACTTCTGCGTTGTCTTGGCTGTGCGCTTAGGGTCATTGTCCTGTTGGAAGGTGAACCTTTGCCCCAGTCTGAGGTTCTGAGCGCTTTGGAGCAAGTTTTTGTCAAGGATCTCTCTGTACTTTGCTACATTCATCTTTCCCTTGATCCTGACTAGCCTCCCAGTACCTGCCACTGAAAAATATCCCCACAATATGATGTTTCCACCATGCTTCACCATAGGGATGGTAACAGGATTCCTCCAGATGTAACGCTTTGCATTCAGGCCAAAGAGTTCAATCTTAGTTTCATCAGACCAGAGAATCTTGCTTCTCATGGCCTGAGAGGTGTTTATGTACCTTTTGGCAAACTCCAAGCATGCTGCCATGTGCCTTTTACTGAGGAGTGGGTTCTGTCTGGCAACTCTACCATAACTGCCTGATTGGTGGAGTGCTGCAGATATGGTTGTCCTTCTGGAAGTTTCTCCCATAACCACAAAGGAACTCTGGAGCTCTGTCAGAGTGACCATTGGGTTCTTTGTCACCTCCCTGACCAAGACCCTTCTCCCCTGATTGCTCAGTTTGGACGGCCGGCCAGCTCTAGGATGAGTCTTGGTGGTTTCAAGCTTCTTCCATTTAAGAATGATAGAGACAACTGTGTTCTTGGGGACCTTAAACGCTGCAGACATTTTTTGGTTCGCTTCCCCAGATCTGTGACTTGACACAATCCTGTTCCGGAGCTCTACGGACAATGCCATTGACCTCATGGCTTGGTTTTTGCTTTGACATGCAATATCAACTGTGGGACCTTATATAGACAGGTGTGTGCCTTTCCAAATCATGCCCAATCAATTGAATTTACCACAGGAAGACTCCAATCATGTTTTAGAAAAATCTCAAAGGCTGATAAATGGAAACAGAAAGCACCTGAGCTCAATTTCGAGTCTCGTAGCAAAGGGTCTGAATACCTATGTAAATAAGGAATTTCTGTTTTTAATTTTATATAAATGAGCAAAAATGTCTAAAAACCTGTTTTTTGCATTGTCATTTTTGGGTATTGTGTGTATATTGAGGAGGAAAATGTTTTAGTTAATCCAATTTAATCAGTCCTATTACCATCGTGTCATCAGCAACTTGATTGTGGTGTTGGAGTCATGTGCCCGGCCACGCAGTCATGGGTGAACAGGGAGTACAAGAGGGGACTAAGCACACACCCCTGATGGGCCCCCACTGTGTTGGTCAGCGTGGCCGATGTGTTGTTGCCTATCATCACCGCCAGGGGGCGGCCTCTCAGGAATTCCAAGATCCAGTTGCAGAGGGAGGTGTTCAGTCCCAGGTTCCTGAACTTGGTGAAGCGCTTGGAGGGGAGTATGGTGGTGATTGCTGACATGTAGACAATGAACAGCATTCTTACCTTACATTCTTATTATAGTTTTGTGATTTAATGTTAGTTTTTATTTACTTTATTCTTTAGATTTTTATTTGAAATTCAGTTTAGTTTCAGTTCGTTTTCAGATTTGATTTACTAATTTTAATTTAGTTACAGTTTGATAAAAAATAAGAAATAAAAATATTATTTAGTTTCGGTTTTGGTGTTATGGACAGAAAGTAGCCAATGCGTGGGAGGCTAGGAGCCATTTTCTGTATGTTGTAGGCCTATAGTTAATTTTTTTGGGATGTCCCTTCTTGCCACTGGGGGAAAGTAATACATAGTGGGATGTGCCAGGACCATAGACTTGGATAGACATAACACCTCTGTATCTGTGTCATGATGGCGTCTGTGAGGGCATGGGCAGCGCCATTGAGGCCATGTCCATCTTGAAATAGCAAAAACATAAGCAATACAACACTTCTTCACAAATCTATCAGTTCACAGACAGTGTGTGTGTGTGTGTGTGTGTGTGTGTGTGTGTGTGTGTGTGTGTGTGTGTGTGTGTGTGTGTGTGTGTGTGTGTGTGTGTGTGTGTGTGTGTGTGTGTGTGTGTGTGTGCGTGTGTGTGTGTGTGTGCGTGTGTATGTGTGTGCATGTGTCTGTATGTGTGCATTCATCTTCAAGAAGACTACTTTCCAGAGAGGTGGTCGTTTGGTTTCTCAAGCCTGATGACAGTTGTCAACAGACAGAGAATATTCTCTCCCCAAACACTTGGGATGCAAGGGCAGGAACTAGATCCAGTGCCACAGGGCACAGCTTTGGATAAATAGCCATCTTTGCCTGCCAGAACCGCAGAGGTCCCTCTGTAAACATGCCCCCCTTTACCTCTTCCAGGTGTTTCCGCAGCTCACACGGGGCACTTTTTTCCCTGCCAGGTTGACCTTCCAGCTGGACAGTGACCTTAGAAAAAAAAAATTGATGCGAGGAAGCTATATTTCTGAAGCCCTGTGGCCGAGATTCATGCTGGATTCATTGTGCTGGCATCTTCCTGGTGTCCTGCTGCTCCCCGTCTGTACTTTCAGATTTTCTGAAGTACAAAAGACTCTGCTGCCCTCATCAGTGGCTCCATCTCTGTTGAACGAGGTGGCAGAGACACACTTGGGTCCATCAGGCAAGCTGCTGCAGGGGTTGGATTGAAGTTGGCTACCAGATGAGTCAGTGTGCATGCAAAGTGCTCACTCAATGACTTCAGGAGGGCCTGTACTAACTGTTTTGCAACAGTAGTTGACTGCAAGTGTGCCTCAATGTTGAGAAGGCACGGCACCACATCAGACAGCAACTCGCTGTCAGTTTGGTGTGGATTGCAAACAGCTCCAGCAACTTCAAAAGCTGCTCTAGCTTGGCCCATTCACGCTCAATACTTAGGACGTCTATCCTGTTATTATTTATTATTTTTATTAACCCATCCACCACCCCCCCTCTTCAGAGGACACATATCTTTTTGTTTTTTTACAGCTTTTCTGCTACATATACATATATTTTACATATATATTTTACATACACATTTTGCATTCACATTTGACATACATGGTACTTTTATATAAAGCAGTCACGTAACAATAATACATTACCCAAACATAAACTCTTTAATCCCACCCCTCAGCCACTCTCAGCCCATCCCACCTATCACCATAGACCAACCTTGTTTGGTTTCCATGTGCCATATATTTTTTAATTGTACTGTGATGATTTACATACATTTTTAACCCTTCTAATCGGATCGTATCCACAGATTGTGAGCTAAAGATGATAACCTTTCCTACAAGTATTATTATATTATTTATTGACTGACTATGGCTTTCCCAAATTGCCCAACATTACAATTTGTAAGGTTAATTTAAGTGCATGTTGTGATTTTTTTATCATTCCTGAACCTGTGACCAGAAACAAGCTACATATGGGCAATACACGTTTCTTCCCTGTTAGCTAGTGATAGCTAGTGGTAGTAATGCACAAGCTAGGCCTATTTGAAATATCGGCATCTACCGGCAGCATTTACCTGCCAGATTCAAAGCTCGAAAACCCCATTTGAAAAAAAGCTTGTAAACCACATTTAACCACATTGTTAACACATTTAACCCCAAAAGTAAAACAAAACATAATTTATAATGTTTTTTATTTTATTTTCGTTAGTTTTGCAGTCAAATATGATCATTTCAGTGTAGTAGTTTTTTAAATGTTTTGAGTTTTTATTTCAGTTTACTCAAGTTTGAGTTTTTGTTTACTATAATAACCTTGATTCTTACATAGATATTCCTTTTGTCCAGATGGGTGAGGGCAGCGTGGATTGTAATAGAGATTGCGTCATCTAAGGATCTGTTGGAGCGGTGTCACGCCTGCTCCCGCTCTCCCCCTCTGGCGCTTGAGGGCCCCAGACTGCCTATCATTACGCACACCTGTCACCATCGTTACGTGCACCTGTCACCATCGTTACGTGCACCTGCACTGCATTGGACCCACCTGGACTCCATTGTTATTTGATTGCCTCCCCTTTATCTGTTTGTTTCCTCTGTTTGTTCCCTGTGTCAGCATTGATGTCATTATTTTGTCCTGTGTCATGTCTGTTATTTATTAAATGTTCTCCCTGTACCTGTTTCCTGTCTCCAGCGTCGATCCTCACAGAGCGGTATGAGAATTAGGGTGGGTCCATGGTGTCTGGGATGATGGTGTTGATGTAATCCATGACCAGCCTTTCATGGCTATAGATGTGAGTGCTACGGGACGATAGTCATTTAGGCAGGTTACCTTGGCGTTCTTGGGCACAAGGAGTACAGTGATGTGCTTGAAACAAGTTGGGATTGCAAACTGGGTCAGGGATAGGTTGAAAATGTCCGTTTAAGACACTTCCCAGCTGGTCAGCCCATGCTCTGAGTACGCATCCTGGTTTTCCATCAAGTCCCACGGCCTTGTGAATGTTAACCTGTAGTAAGTGTAGTAAGTAGTTTCCAATTAGCTCAAATGCTAAAGTTGTCTATGGTGAGATTCAAACGTGCAACCTTTGAGTTGCCTGATGTTCATGTTATATGCCGACCAACCATCCTCCTTTTGTTTTTCCCTTAAGTAACCTTATGTCGTATGTAACCAAACATAACATATCATACTAATTTGAGTGTCCTGGATGGGACCAGCCTGAACAGTCAGGTCTGGGATTCAGGCCTTCGTAAACCTGGCCTTGATTGCTTCAGACATGTTTTTGTAATGTAGGAGCCCAGCATACCACTGTCTGCCTGTGAAAATATCAAAACTAATAAAGGAATTTCAATGACAAACCTTTTTGGGGCACAATCCAGACACGATCCATACATAATGTATGTGTAACTCTCTAATGTACAGTGGCAAGAAAAAGTATGTAAACCTTTTGGAATCACCTGGATTTCTGCATAAATTGGTAATCAAATTTGATCTGATCTTCATTCATCTAAGTTGCAACAATAGACAAACAGTTTTCTTAATCTAATCACACAAACAATTTAACATTTTTATGTCTTTATTGAACACATTGTGTAAACATTCACAGTGCAGGGTGGGAAAAGTATGTGAACCCTTGGATATAGTAACTGGTTGACCCTCCTTTGACAGCAATAACCAAACGGCCAGAAGGAATTTTGGACCATTCCTCTTTACAAAAGTGTTTCAATTCAGCAATATTCTTGGGATGCCTGGTGTGAACCGCTCTCGAGGTCATGCCACAGCATCTCAATCGGGATGAGGTCAGGCGTACTTTCTTCAGTGGAAGCCATTCTGTTGTTGATTTACTTCTGTGTTTTGGGTTGTTGTCCTGTTGCATCATCCAACTTCTGTTGAGCTTCAATTGGCGGACAGATAGCTTTACATTCTCCAGCAAAATGTCTTGATAGCAAGTTTTCCAGGCCCTGAGGCAGCGAAGCAGTCCAAACCATGATGCTCCCTCCACCATACTTTACAGTTGGGATGAGGTTTTGATGTTGGTGTGCTGTGACTTTTTTTTCTCCACACAGTGTTGTGTGTTCCTTCCTTCCAAACAACTCAACTTTAGTTTCATCTGTCCACAGAATATTTTGCCAGTAGCGCTGTGGAACATCCACAATGTTTTTTTGGACAGCAGTGGCTTCTTCCGTGGTGTCCTCCCATGAACACCATTCTTGTAGTGTTTCTTGCATGTTCCAGAGATTTCTATAAGTGTTTAGCTGACACTCTAGGACTTTTTTTTAACCTCATTGAACATTTTGCGCTGTGCTCTTTCAGTTGTCTTTGCAGGTACGCCACTCCTAGGGAGAGTAGCAACAGTGCTGAACTTTCTCCATTTATAGACAAATAGTCTTAACGTGGACTGCTGAACATCAAGGCTTTTAGAAATACTTTTGTAACCCTTTCCACCTTTATGCAAGTCAACAAATCTTAATCTTAGGTCTTCTGAGATCTCTTTTGTTCGAGGTGTGGTTCACATCAGGCAATGCTTCTTGTGAATAGCAAACATTTTGTGAGTGTTTTTTATATTGCAGGGCAGCTCTAACCAACATCTCCAATCTTGTCTCATTGATTGGACTCCAGGTTAGCTGACTCCTGATTCCAATTAGCTTTTGGAGTCATTAGCCTAGGGGCTCACATACATTTTTCAGCCTACACTGTGAATGATTAAATTGTGTATTCAATATAGACAATAAAATACAATATTTTGTGTGTTATTAGTTTAAGCACACTGTGTTTGTCTATTGTTGTGACTGAGGGAGATCAGATCACATTTTTTTACCAATTTGTGTAGAAATCCAGGTTACTCCAAAGGGTTCACATACTTTTCTTGCAACTGTATGTTAGTATAGAAAATGGTAACTTCTGTAAAGGAGGGGGGTTGAACATGGTCTGTGTTAACATTTAAGAGTATTGCACTGCATATGATATGCATGGGGACTCTGCCTGGCCCGTAAGCAAAAACATGTGATGGTTACGGGTAGCACTGGTGTGTGTGTGTGTGTTCGTGGATAGAAAGGCAGAGAGAAAATATTTTTTAGATCATGCACTAGATTAAAGAATGGTACCAACACATCCTCCGAGAGCAACTTCTCCCAACCATCCAGGAACAGTTTGGTGACGAACAATGCCTTTTCCAGCCTGATGGAGCACCTTGCCATAAGGCAAAAGAGATAACTAAGTGGCTCGGGGAACAAAACATTGATATTTTGGGTCCGTGGCCAGGAAACTCCCCAGACCTTAATCCCGTTGAGAATTTGTGGTCAATACTCAGGAGGCAGACAAACAAAAACCCACAAATTATGACAAACTCCAAGCATTGATTATGCAAGAATGGGCTGCCATCAGTCAGGATGTGGCCCAGAAGCTAATTGACAGCATGCCAGGGCAGATTGCAGAGGTCTTGAAAAAGAAGGGTCAACACTGCAAATATTGACTCTTTGCATCAACTTCATGTAATTGTCAATAAAAGCCTTTGACACTTATGAAATGCTTGTAATTATATTTCAGTATTCCATAATAACATCTGACAAAAATATCTAAAGACACTAAAGCAGCAAACCTTGTGGAAATTAATATTTGTGTCATTGTTACGGTTTTCTAATGGTGAAGGAGAGTCGGACCAAACTGCAGCGTGTCGATTTCGATCCATGTTTATTTAAACCAACGTAAAACACAACTAAACACGAACACTACAACACTACCAAAACGAAACAGCCTATACATGTGTCAACTAACATCTAACAAGGACTTCAGGACACTCAGGACAATCACCCACAATACAACCAAAGAATATGGCTGCCTAAATATGGTTCCCAATCAGAGACAACGATAACCACCTGCCTCTGATTGTGAACCACTTCAGACAGCCATAGACTTTCCTAGAACACCCCACTAAGCTACAACCCCACTAAGCTACACACCACATACAAAAACCCATGTCACACCCTGGCCTGACCAACTACATGAAGAAAAACACAAAATACTTCGACCAGGGCGTGACAGTCATTCTCAAACCTTTTGGCCACGACTGTACATTCAACCCATTAATTCGTCCATTTTGTATTTGTCTATTTATCTACTTATCCAACATAATTTTGAATATTGACCTCGCCTTTGAGAGCTGGTTCTACATTATATCATCCCAATGGGATGAAAATATTTCCACGCCAGTCAGATTTGATGTTGACTCTTCCTGTTCTGACTCATTTGAATGCAATGTAACTAAAGGGTCTTTGATTTATCCTGCGGCTTCAGCCTATGAACTTACAGCTAGTTAGAGGGGTGAAGATTTAGAGGGAACGCAAAGAGCTGGTCGCTTGCTGCCACATCACAGACAGTGGATGATGATTCGATGTCAGAGAGAGAGAGAGACAGAGAGAGAAAGTGGGTGGGTGGCAGGGGGTCATTTGTGATGATTTACAATTTGGTTGCATACGTATGTGAATACACTCAATATTATGGGGGAAAATGTACCACCCTTTACACAGGAAAAAAACTAGCATAAAGGGAAAAACCAAGCTCAGAATGTTGTGAGAAACATTGGATTTAATATGTTATAAATTGCAGCTTTGCTGAAGTAAACCCCTCCACAGAGTTGAAAGAATGTGTAATGCTTCTGGGTTGCCTCTGCTTTAGCCTCTGGGCAGCTTTTATTTTATATACCAGTCCTGCGTTTTCTAACAAGGATCAAAGTGGTGAATATGCATTTTATTACACAGACACATCCTTATTTCATATGTCAATATGAGGAAGGACGGGAGAGAGGGAGAGCAGGAAATAGCAAGAGTCAAGTAATATATACTAATGAAAACATTCTCCTCTCCCTCTCTCTCTCTCTCTCTTTCTTTCTATCTGTCTCTCTTACACACTTTCACAATCACCCGTTCCTCACATAATATCAGTCAACTCAAGTAGTCAGTGGCAAACATGTTTTTCTAATTTCAAAACATTGGTGATCGAGCAGCTCACATCAGCTCACATCCCAAACACTTCCAAAGCATAACCATGAGATCTTTCTAAATCCATATTTTAGGAGTGGAGCTTGATACTGGCTTCTGTTGTGACAGCGTGAATTTGTGTATTTGTACAAGGACAGGTAGAGTATGCCAAGATATTTGGGAGTACAGGTTATGACAATGACTAATGTAGAGCATGCTAGTGTTGACTTATTTTGAGGTAGACTTGGTATATTCATAAAGATTGGCAAAGCAGGAGAGAATTTCTATCACAATTTGACATATTGTGAAACCTGCATCGAATACCACCAATCAGGCAAGAAATATAATAATGCCATAGCCATCTGATATTCATTCATAATCAGGGCATGTTTGATATGTTGCTGTTAATGGAACTGTATCTCCAACATTGATTGTCTTTCCATGATAATGGTATGTAAATAGAAATTCATCTAAATGTTGGAAACTGCATTATTCACCCCAACATAAGGCTGGATGCATGAGGACAACATCAGCTTTTGTTTAACTCCTTTGAAAACCTATTAATTAACTCACAGCCTGCAGTATATTGGCAATGCCCTCTGCATGACACAGATTTCATTCACATTCATTCACCTGTCCATCATGTTATAATGGCACCGGAGGGAATGGCTGCCGTTTTACAGGGTCCTAACCAACTGTGCTATTTTGTTTGGTTTTTTCGAGTTGTTTGTAAGTAGTTTTTTTTCTTATTATGTACATAATGTTGCTGCTACCGTCTCTTATGACCAAACGAGTCCGACATGAAGGATATACTGCTTTCTCGGGAATGGGCCAAATCCCTGTAATTTGTCTGAAGAAAAGATGGAGAAAAAGGGGGTGGAGGTCATACTGCCTTCTGGGAATTCGTAGACGAGTAAACCTCCACTACCATCCGTTCTATTCGCCAACGTTCAATCACTGGAAAACAAAATGGATAATATACGATCAAGACTATCCTACATTTAAAAACTGTAATATCTGGGTCTCCCAGGTGGCGCAGTGGTCCAAGGCACTGCATCACAGTGCTAGCTGTGTCATCAGAGATTCTGGGTTCGAGCCCAGGCTCTGTCGCAGCCAGCCGTGATCCATGGGGCGATGCACAATTGGCCCAATGACGTCCGAGTTAGGGAGGGTTTGGCCAGCAGGGATATCCTTGTCTCATCGTGCACTAGCGACTCCTGTGGCGGGCTGGGCGCAGTGCACACTGACCAGGTCGCCAGGTAGGTGTTTCCTCCGACACATTGGTGTGACACATTGGTGTGGCTGGCTTCCGGGTTGGATGTGCGTTGTGTCAAGAAGCAGTGTGGCTAGGTTGGGTTGTGTTTTGGAGGACGCATGGCTCTCGAGTCCATATTGGAGTTGCAGCGATGAGACAAGACTGTAATAACTACCAATTGGATACCACGAAATTGGGGAGAAAAAAAGGGGGTAATTTTTTAAAACTGTAATCATATGTTTCACAGAGTTGTGGCTGAACGACAAGAATAATATAGATCTGGCAGGGATTTCCCATGCATCGGCAGGACAGATAAGCTATGAGAGTCCCAAGAGAGTTATCATCTATATTATTTGTAACCGTCTATTTACCACCACAAACCGATGCTGGCAATAAGACCGCACTCAACCAGCTGTATAAGGCCATAAGCAAACAAGGTAAGACGAGGGGCGGGTTGTGTGTTTATTTGTCAGTAACAGCTGGTGTACGATGTCTAATATTAAAGAAGTCTCGAGGTATATCTCGCCTGACGTAGAGTACCTTATGATAAGCCGTAGACCACACTATCTCCCAAGAGAGTTATCATCTATATTATTTGTAACCGTCTATTTACCACCACAAACCGATGCTGGCAATAAGACCGCACTCAACCAGCTGTATAAGGCCATAAGCAAACAAGAAAATTCTCACCCAGAAGCTGCGCTCCTAGTGGCAGGGGACTTTAATGCAGGCAAACTTACATCCATTTTACCTAATTTCTACCAGCATTTCACATGTGCAACCAAAGGGGAAAAAAACTCTTGACCACCTTTACCTCACTCACAGAGATGCATTCAAAGCTCTCGCTCGCCCTCCATTTGGCAAATCTGACCATAATTCTATCCTCCTGATTCCTGCTTACAAGCAAAAACTAAAGCAGGAAGTACCATTAGGCTCCTGAGTGGCACAGCGGTCTAAGGCACTGCATCTCAGTGCAAGAGGTGTCACAACAGTCCCTGGTTCGAATGCAGGTTGTATCCCATCCGGCTGTGATTGGGAGTCCCATAGGGCGGCACACAATTGACCCAGCGCCGTCTACACTACAGGACTGTTTTGCTAGCACAGACTGGAATATGTTCTGGTTTCATCCAATGGCATTGAGGAGTATACCACCTCCGTCATCAGCTTCATCAATAAGTGCATTGACGACATCGCCCCCACAGTGACTGTACGTACATATCCCAACCAAAAGGCATGGATTACAGGCAACATCTGCATCGCACTAAAGGCTAGAGCTGCCGCTTTCAAGGAACAGGACACTAATCCGGACGCTAAAAGATATCCCGCTACGCCCTCAGATGAACCATCAAGCAGGCATTACGGACTACAAAGGGAAACTCATCAGCGAGCTGCCCAGTGATGCGAGCCTACCAGATGAGCTAAATGCCTTTTATGCTCACTTCCATGCAAGCAACACTGAAGCATGCATGAGAGCACCAGCTGTGTTATAACGCTCTCTGTAGTTGATGTGAGCAAGAACTTTAAACAGATCAACATTCACAAAGCCGTGGTCCAAGACGGAGTACCAGGACGAGTACTCAAAGCATGCACGGACCAACTGGCAAGTGTCTTCACTGACATTTTCAACCTCTTGCTGACTGAGTCTGTAATACTTACATGTTTCAAGCAGACCACCATAGGCCCTGTGCCCAAAGAAGCGAAGGTAGCCTGCCTAAATGATTACAGTCCCGTAGCACTCATTTTTTACTTGACCTACTACACACTGTGCTGGAGTGTGTAGAGTCTGAACAGGTATAAAGCAAAGGTTGGTAATTTACTTCCACCTGCAGTTATGGAATGTTTTCTCAGAAGTATATTTTATTGGCTGACCCCTCCTGATGACCTAGATGGAATTACGTGATCCTATCTTAACCTCCAAATGTAGGATCTTAATTTGAGCCAGTTTGCTACAGCAGGAAGAGAATCCTGCAGCAACAGGAAACTTATATTATTATGTGTATAAACATTTATGGACCTTTTATGTAGGGGTTACTACATTTTTTGTTAATTTACACATTTTAGAGGCCTTTTTAAAACTTGAATTCACAACACGTTTGCATTTCCTGCTGTGCAGGAAAATTCTCAGCAACAAAAGAGTGATCAAATTAAGATCCTATATCTCTGTATAGCAAAACCACTAACTTGCAGTCCCGTCTCCATGGAGACTATCCTCCATTCGAACTCTGACATTCTGAACAGTGAAAACATGGGGATAGGTGTTGAATATGGGATAGGTGTTGAATATGTTAATTGCCAGGTAAGCTACAGCCCATCTCCATATCTGTTTACCTATTGGCAGTCATCATCGGTACAAGGAGACAGATGGTAAGGCCTTGGATGGAGGGAATATATAGGGAGAATTTATAGACATTATAACTTATTCAACACGTGTTCAACCGGATGGGTTACTTGGAAATTGTTGTCATTTTCAGGAAAGGACTTGACATGACATGATCAGAAAAACACCACAACGCTCATAGTGGGTGCAATAAATAACACAAACTATCAGAGAAGTCTGTACAATGAACATCAATAACTTAACAAGTACTTCCTTGTCTGTCATACTCTATCTCAACTGATGGAGGGAGAACATGGACAGACCCAGAAAGTCAGCAGCACTAAGCCTAACGAAGATCCAAAAGTAACTGCCTTCCGGATCCAAGTGTAAATAATAATCAGAATTTGACACCTTATCTAAAATATGATACAGAACACCATACCTGGTTCTAAATCAGATCATGGTAACCAAAACAGAACAACTTGAGCCCAATATCTAACAAAGAACTGCCATGGTGTTCAGGATGGAAGTACAAGATAATGTCATACACACACTCATGATCAAGCACAGATAGACTAGGATCACAGTTGACCAAAGGTCAAGGGAAAAAAGTGTGTGTGTGTGTGTGTGTGTGTGTGTGTGTGTGTGTGTGTGTGTGTGTGTGTGTGTGTGTCTATCTTTGTCCCCTTGGTGACCTCTGGCTGTGTTACCATAAGTGCTCCATTGTTGTGCTGCTGATGACAGCCTTATGAAAGTGAGATTAATGTCCAAACAAAAGTGAAAAATACAATAGGAAACATTTTTAACGGAAACGCACTGGAAATATACTGGCTGTACTTTTTAAGTTAAATATCTTGATTGCTGACATGCAAAACATTTTGGGACTATCAGCAATGGACTAATGAAACAAACACCAAAAGATTGTTTTTGGGTAGAATGTTCCTTTAACCTTAAACACACTTCTAATTGTATGCCTAGCCCTAACTTTAAATTAAGACCAAAAAGCACATTTTTGTTTTCATAAATTCTTACGATTTATCCAATAGATTTTGTGGCTGTGGTAACTAGTGAAAACCAAACTTTTCTTGGTGTAATCCCCTTTTCATTAAGATTGTTCTAGCTAACTAAAACAATAAAGCTGCATAATACATCTTTGTTATGTTCAGTTTGGTAATATGCACCTGCTCATTAGTTAGTTAGCTAGCTCGCTAGCATTAGCTTGCTAACTGAGCCACAAACACTTCATATCAAAGGAATGGGGTGGTAAGTGCAGCACAATGCACACAACACTAATATCCCTACCGGCAAAACCCTCCCTAACCCGGACGACGCTAGGCCAATAGTGCTTCGCCCCACGGACCTCCCGGTCGCGGCCGGCTGCGACAGAGCCTGGGCGCGAACCCAGAGTCTCTGGTGGCACGGTTAGAGCTGCGATGCAGTGCCCCAGACCACAGCGCCTAATGGAGCAGCTTAACAGCTTAACAGTTAACATCGCCATTTATCACAACATAAGTTACTAGCTACTCCACCAACTCTTGACAGCTAACAGGCAGCTACTTCATTCAAAAATTAATCCATTGTCATTGAATTATAACTAGCTTCGCTAGTTATGTTGTTTTGGCCAAATGGTTAGTATCAACAAAGGCTAACTACAAATTACTATTTTTTATTAGATTTTTAATTTCACCTGTATTTAACCAGGTTGGCCAGTTGAGAACAAGTTCTTATTTACAACTGCAACCTGGCCAAGATAAAGCAAAGCAGTGCGACAAAAACAACAACACAGACTTACACATAAACAAATGTATAGTCAATAACACATTAGAAAAATCTATGTACAGTTTATGCAAATGTAGAAGAGAAGGGAAGAAAGGCAATAAATAGGCCATAGAGGCGAAATAATCACAATTTAGCATTAAAACTAGAGTGATAGATGTGCAGATGATGATATGCAAGTAGAGATACTGTGGTGCAAAAGAGCAAGAGGATAAATAACAATATGGGGATGAGGTAGTTGGGTGTGCTATTTACAGATGGGCTGTGTACAGGTACAGTGATCGTAATCTTCTCTGACAGCTGATGCTTAAAGTTAGAGAGGGAGATATTAAAACTCCAGCTTCAGTGATTTTTGCAATTCGTTCCAGTCATTGGCAGCAGAGAACTGGAAGGAAAGGCAGCCAAGGTAAGTGTTAGCTTTGGGGATGACCAGTGAAATATACCTGCTGGAGCACGTGCTATGGGTGGATGCTGCTATGGTGACCAGTGAGCTGAGATACGGCAGGGCTTTACCTAGCAAATACTTATAGATGACCTGGAGCCAGTGGGTTTGGCTACAAGTATGTAGTGAGGGCCAGCCAACGAGAGCATACAGGTCCCGGTGGTAAGTAGTGTATGGGACTTTGGTGACAAAACGGAGTGCACTGTGATAGACTACATCCAGTTTGCTGAGTAGAGTATTGGAGGCGATTTTGTAAATGACATCGCCGAAGTCAAGGATCGGTAGGATGCTTAATGTGAGTCTGTAAAGAGAGTTTACAGTCTAACCAGGCACCTAGGTATTTATAGTTGTCCACAAATTCAAAGTCAGAATCGTACAGAGTAGTGATGCTAGTCGGGCGGGCGGGTGGGGGCAACAATCGGTTGAAGAGCGTGCATTTAGTTTTACTAGCATTTAAAAGCAGTTGGAGGCCACAGAAGGAGTGTTGTATGGCATTGAAGCTTGTTTGGAGGTTTGTTAACACAGCGTCCAAAGAATGGTCAGATGTATACAGAATGGTGTCGTCTGCGTAGAGGTGGATCAGAGAATCACCAGCAGCAAGAGTGACGTCATTGACATATAGAGAGAAAAGAGTCGGCCTGAGATTTGAACCCTGTGGCACCCCTATAGAGACTGCAAGAGGTCCGGACAACAGGCCTTCCGATTTGACACACCGAACTCTATCTGAGAAGTAGTTGGTGAACCAGGTGAGGCAGTCATTTGAGAAACCAAGGCTATTGAGTCTGCCGATAAGAATGCAGTGATTGACAGAGTCGAACGCCTTGGCCAGGTCGATGAAGATGACTGCACAGTACTGACTTTTATCAATGGCGGTTATGATATCGTTTAGGACCTTGAGCGTGGCTGAGATGCACCCATGACCAGCTCGGAAACCAGATTGCGTAGTGGAGAAGGTACGGTGGGATTCGAAATGGTCAGTGATCTGTTTGTTAACTTGACTTTTGAAGATTTTAGAAAGGCAGGGCAGGATGGATATAGGTCTATAACAGTTTGTGTATAACGGCTGTCGTGGGTTGAAGAAGGTGAAGAGGACCAAAGTGCAGGGTGGTACGTGTTCATGATGTATATTTATTTTAACTCAGAACACTACGACCAAAATAACAAAATTAGACCAACACGAAACAGTTCTGTCTGGTGCAGACACAGAGACAGAAAACAACTACCCACACCCATAGTGGGAAAACAGGCTGCCTAAGTATGGTTCTCAATCAGAGACAACGATAACCAGCTGCCTCTGATTGGGAACCATACCAGGCCTAAACATAGAAACAGAACACCCAGACATACAACATAGAATACCCACCCACATCACACCCTGACCAAACTAAAAATAGAAACATACAAAGCAATCTACGGTCAGGGCGTGACATTGGGCCTAGAGTGTCTCCCCCTTTGAAGAGGGGGATGAACGTGGCACCTTTCCAATCTTTGGGGACCTCAGGCGATATGAAAAAGAGAGGTTGAACAGGCTAGTAATATGGGTTGCAACAATTTCGGAGGATAATTTTACAAAGAGAGGGTCCAGATTGTCTAGCCCAGCTGATTTGTAGGGATCCAGATTTTGCAGCTCTTTCAGAACATCAGCATTCTGGATTTGGGTGAAGGAGAAGGCGGGGGAGGGGGGCCTTGGGACAGTTGCTACAAGGGTTGCAGAGCTGTTGGACGGGGTAGGGGTAGCCAGGTGGAAAGCATGGCCAGCCATAGAATAATGCTTATTGAAATGATCGATTATCGCAGATTTATCAGTGGAGACAGTGCTTCCCAGCCTCAGTGCAGTGGGCAGCTGGGAGGAGGTGCTCTTATTCCCCATGGACTTTACAGTGTCCCAAAACTTTTTGGAATTAGTGCTACAGGTTGAACATTTCTGTTTGAAAAAGCTAGGCTTAACTTTCCTAACTGACTGAGTATATTGGATCCTGACTTCCCTGAAAGGTTGCATATCGCAGGGACTATTCAAATGACACAGGATGTTTTTGTGCTGGTCAAGGGCAGTCAAGTCTGGGGTGAACCAGGGACTATATCTGTTCTTAGTTCTACATTTTTTGAATGGGGCATGCTTATTTAAGATGGCGAGGAAAGCACTTTTAAAGACCAACCAGGCATCCTCTACTGATGGGATGAGGTCAATATCCTTCCAGGATACCCTGGTCAGGTTGATTAGAAAGGCCTGCTCGCTGAACTCTTTTAGGGAGCATTTGACAGTGATGAGGGGTGGTCGTTTGACCGGGGACCCATCATGCACGCAGGCAATGAGGCAGTGATCACTGAGGTTGGTCAGGATGATATCTAAGACGGTGCCCATGGTTACGGATTTAGGGTTGTACCTGGTAGGTTCCTTAATCATTTGTGTGAGATTGAGGGCATCTAGCTTAGATTGTAATACGGCCGGGGTGTTAACCTATCCCAGTTTAGGTCACCTAACAGTGCGAACTCTGAAGATAGATGGGGTGAAATCAATTCACATATGGTGTCCAGGGCACAGCTGGGGGCTGAAGGGGGTCTATAACAAGCGGCAACGGTGAGAGACTTTATAGTTAGGTATCAACAATATTAGCGTAGTTTGCTTGTATATGTATTTGTTATTGTTTTATTTAACCTTTATTTAAATAGAATATGTGGGTCAAAGTGTGGTCAGACTGCAGGTTGAACTGAAACACTCACCCTGAACTTTTCCAGAATGTTCCCACTGTGAACGGCTTGAGATTTCTCCTGAACAGATTTTCCTATGAAACTCGTGAACCATGCATTACAAATGAGAAAACTTTTTTCCACATTGAGAGAGAATGTGTGTGTGTGTGTGTGTGTGTGTGTGTATGTGTGTGTGTGTGTGTGTGTGTGTGTGTGTGTGTGTGTGTGTGTGTGTGTGTGTGTGTGTGTGTGTGTGTGTGTGTGTGTGTGTGTGTGTGTGTGTGTGTGTGTGTGTGTGTGTGTGTGTGTGTCAAGACTGTGGGGTCCGACAGGTATTGGGATAGCTGGTCATTGGGAAATAGTGGTTGTGGTCTGCATGCTATGAGACCCACCGACCCCATCCATAACTCAAGCCAAGTTCTTGATTATGCGTTATTGTTAAAATGTAAGCTATCTGTAACAATGGATTCCCGGCCGAAAGAAAAGACAAAAAAGATAATCGACCTGCTTGTGCAGACAACTCTGTAATCTCACTCTAGTCCTGCTCTTAACCCTGTGAGCCAAGCAGCCAAACAGGAAGTGTGACAGTACGTGTTAAAAGATTTATCTCCTTAACATTGACTGTGCCCTGAACCAGGGCCAGTGCTCAGTGATGTCAGGGCTCTCTGTTCTCAACCCTTGGTCGAGACTGACGCTCGCAACGCCAGGGATGTGGGTTTGATTCCAATGGGGGACCAGTATGCGAAGAAATTGTATGCACTCCCTTCTGTAAGTTTCTCTGGATAAGAGCATCTGAAAAAATTACTTAAATGTAATGATTCAGGATCAGTTGTTCCTACCTTAGTCAGAAACCCTGGGTCAGTTTTTTAAGAGCAAAAATTAAGCCCCAGGTTAAGTCCAGACGAGACCTTCACTCGCTGGGATGTTTGGAAGGAATTAAAGGGACGATTCAACATAATTTGATATTGTGGAAGACTGTCTGCGGTGTACCTCATCTCTCCAGTGTGAAACTTGGCATGTCAATCTTAGGGTTACATTTTAGCCATCTAGCGACTTTAGTACATTCATCTTAAGTACATTTTTCCTTGATAAAGTAGCTATCCTCACAAACTTTTACAGATGAACAATTGAGAGCATCCTATCGGGCTGCATCACAGCCTGTTTATGGCAACTGCACTGCCCACAACCACAAGGCTCTCCAGAGGGTAGTGAGGTCCGCACAATGCATCACCGGGGGCAAACTACCTGCCCTCCAGAACACCTACAGCACCCAATGTCACAGGAAGGCCAAAAAGATCATCAAGGACAACAACCACCCGAGCAACTGCCTATTCACCCCGTTATCATCCAGAAGGCGAGGTCAGTACGGGTGCATCAAAGCTGGGACCGAGAGACTGAAAAACAGTTTCTATCTCAAGGCCATCAGACTGTTAAACAGCCATCACTAACACAAAGCGGCTGCTGCCTACATACAGACTTGAAATCATTGACCACTTTCACAAATGGATCACTAGTCACTTTAATAATGCCACTTTAATAATGTTTACATATCTTGCATTACTCATCTCATATGTGTACACTGTATTTTATACCATCTATTGCACCTTGCCTATGCCACTCTGTCATTGCTCATCCATATATTTCTATGTACCCTACCGTTCAAAATTTTGGGGTCACTTAGAAATTAGCTTGTTTTTTAAAGAAAAGCAATTTTTTTTGTCCATTAAAATAACATCAAATTGATCAGAAATACAGTGTAGACATTGTTAATGTTGTAAGTGACTATTGTAGCTGGAAACAGCTGATTTTTTATGGAATATCTACAGAGGTGTACAGAGGCCCATTATCAGCAACCATCACTCCTGTGTTCCAATGGCACCTTGTGTTAGCTAATCCAAGTTTATAATTTTAAAAGGCTAATTGATCCTTAGAAAACCCTTCTGCAATTACTTTAGCACAGCTGAAAACTGTTGTTCGAATTAAAGGAGCAATACAACTGGCCTTCTTTAGACTAGTTTAGTATCTGGAGTATCAGCATTTGTGGGTTCGATTACAGGCTAAAAATGGCCAGAAACAAATAATTTTCTTCTAAAACTTGTCCATCTATTCTTGTTCTAAGAAATTAAGGTTATTCCATGTGAGAAATTGCCAAGAAACTGAAGATCTCCTACAACGATGTGTACTACTCCCTTCACAGAACAGCGAAACAGACGCCTCACAAGTCCTCAACTGGCAGCTTCATTAAATAGTACCCGCAAAACACCAGTCTCAACGTCAACAGAGAACTGCCCTTCTGTAGGGTTGGAGGTGAAGAGACCAGAGGTGGCTGCTCTGTAGCCAAATACCATGGTCTTGTAGTGGATGCTTCAACTGGAAGCCAGTGGAGTGTGCAGAGGTGCGGACTGACATGGGAAAACTTGGGAAGGTTGAACAACAGGCGGACTGCAGCGTTCTGGGTAGGTTGCAGGGGTTTGATGGCACTAGTGGGGACCTCAGACAACAACGAGTTGCATTAGTCCAGACGGGAGATGACAAGTGCCTGGATTAGGACCTGCACCCCTTCCTTCATGCTTATTTGGCATGTGTTACCCGGTTAGAGAGGATTACAGGTGTCATGACAACATATAATTAGAACCATTCAAAATGGTACACCCAAAATGGCCACCAGTCCCACCACCAAAGAATATGTTGCTTTCAGTGTGAATGTCCATTCTACTGCTTCTAGTTCTATGTATGACCCTACTTTGATGACGCTGGGTGGTGACCTTAGACGTAACTGGGTCGTAGGGCACTGGGTCGGTCCACGACAGAGCATCGTGGCGAGATTAATGCTAACACCATGTGACAGCGCTGAGAGGCTTAGATTACAAAAGGCACGGGATTACCGACTGCAATACCACCGCAGCCAATGAAAAGTAATGACTGGGCACAACAAAATGTGACACAACAAAAGTGGAGGAGCTAGAGAAGTGTAGGAATATACATGTAGATTGAAGAGAATCTTTACCCTCGTAGGCTGTTGGTGAAATGCTCCTGTGCAAATCTGAGATTGTCTCAGTCCTGCTCGAAACAAAACTGTTTTACATACGAATCACTGTGAGGCGCAAAGCAACTTTAAGCTTGTAAAATAGCCTGTAATTGGGTTTCTCACAAGTGGAATTACACCAGGCTAGAACACCACTAACGCATTACTCCCGGGTAATTGACTAACAATGGGGTTTTACGGGTTGAGTTTGGTCGGGAAGGTTCGATCACTCCCTACTAGAGCCTATTCACTGCTGAGTCTGTGGTCAAACTAATTGTACAATAAACTGAACCCCTGAACCACAACATTTGGTTTTATGGATCTAACAGGCTGATGGCCACTGGCTTTGAGAAGGAAGCACACCATTCGACCTTAAAGTCAAAATATTGAACAGTACTGCCTGTATGCAATCGTGACGTTTGAAACCTCAGAGTTGTTGTCTCCTGGTTAGATTATTTGTGACCTGGAACCTACCACAATGGGTGGCAGACAATTTTTACAATTACAAATGGGGTGATTTCCCATGTTTAAGTGCACTTTAATTTCCATTAACTTCATAATTACTCTGAGACCACACCATAGAGTTTACATCCCATCGTAGCACCTTTATTTAAATTGTTTCAAAAAATCATTGAATTTGGGTTGAGAGAGAGAGAGAGTGAAAGGGGGAGAGAGCGAGAGGGAGAGAGAGGAGAGAGAGAGGGGGGGATTGAAGAGGGAGGGTGAGAGAGATTCTTTATTCCCCACATCTGGGTATATCTGGCTGAGCCCTGAGAGAGGGTGTGGCTGTATGTCCTTAGTGAGAGGTTGTTTGGGGACACCATGCTGCGTGTGTGTGTGTGTGTGTGCGTGCGTGCGTGCGTCTGGGCGAATCAAGCTCAAATATTGCTTTAATGGGCTCTAGTAAAAAGCTCAATTATCCTCAAAAGGGCACAAGCTGTGGCCCTACACCACATCTAGGGAGCCACTTGTGAAAGAGCCATGCTACTGTATGGAGCCAGCTACTAAATAGCCCTAAAAATCAATCAAATACATTTATAGTCAACAATTAAATATATATTAACTAAATCCATGATAATGTCTAGGCAATTTCATATCAAGGCATATCAACTGTGTACTGACTCAACATTGGGAAATAGGCTTGTGACTACAGTGATTTACTGCTCCTTTGAGAATTATTTTAAGTGGTGCAAACATGTAGACGCATATGATAAACACCTGCAAACACAGATGTATGCATGGACGTGCCAAAACAGGACACAGTCACACTTCCATACACACGTATGCACACAAAGAAACACGCACGCGCACGCACACACACACACACACACACACACACACACACACACACACACACACACACACACACACACACACACACACACACACACACACACACACACACACACACACACACACATGCCCCTGCATTGAGAAGGTATACATACACACACTCACCCAAATCCGCCTAAGCCTGTAATTTCCTGGCTGCATGTGCTGAAAAAGAGGCTTGACTCAAACAGAACACATCTTTAGTGAGTTATCTTCCGCCTTATTCCTGTGAGTGCTATCATTCTCTCAGCCTCCTCACAATTTACGGAGTCGGTGCAGCCAGCTGGATTCTTCACACATCGCGCCGATAGAAACAAGCATCTTTCTGGTAAGAAGAGGGGCGGGGGTGTATGCCTTATGATTAACGGGACGTGGTGTGATCATAACAACATACAGGAACTCAAGTCCTTCTGTTCACCTGACTTCACAATCAAATGTTGACCTCGTTATCTACCAAGGGAATTCTCTTTGATTATAATCACAGCCGTATATATTCCCCCCCCACGCAGACACATTGATGGCCCTGAACAAACTTTATTTGACTCAATGCAAACTGGAGACCACATATCCTGAGGCTGCATTCACTGTAGCTGGGGATTTTAACAAGGCTAATCTGAAAACAAGACTCCCTAAATTTTATCAGCATATTGATTGTGCAACCAGGGCTGGTAAAACCCTGGATCATTGTTATTCTAACTTCCGCAATGCATATAAGGCCCTACCCCGCCCTCCCTTCGGAAAAGCTGACCACGACTCCATTTTGTTGCTCCCTGCCTACAGACAGAAATTAAAACATGAAGCTCCCGCGCTCATGTCTGTTCAACGCTGGTCCGACCAATCTGATTCCACGCTTCAAGACTGCTTCGATCACGTGGATTGGGATATGTTCCGCATTGCGTCCAACAACAACATTGTCGAATACGCTGATTCGGTGAGCGAGTTCATTAGAAAGTGCATTGACGATGTCGTACCCATAGCAACGATTAAAACATTCCCAAAACAGAAACCGTGGATTGATGGCAGCATTCGCGTCAAACTGAAAGCACGAACCACTACTTTTAACTAGGGCAAGGTGACCGGAAACATGACCGATTACAAACAGTGTAGCTATTCCCTCCGCAAGGCAATCAAACAAGCTAAGCGCCAGTATAGATTCAAAGTAGAGTCGCAAGTCAATGGCTCAGGGTCTACAGTCAATCACGGATTACAAAAAGAAAACCAACCCCATCGCAGACCAAGATGTCTTGCTCCCAGACAGACTAAATAACTTTTTTGCCCGCTTTGAGGACAATACAGTGCCACTGACACAGCCCGCAACCAAAACCTGCGGACTCTCCTTCACTGCAGCCGACGTGAGAAAAACATTTAAACGTGTTAACCCTCTCAGGCTGCAGGACCAGACGGCATCCCCAGCCGCATCCTCAGATCATGCGCAGACCAGCTGGCTGGTGTGTTTACGGACATATTCAATCAATCCTTATCCCAGTCTGCTGTTCCCACATGCTTCAAGAGGGCCACCATTGTCCCTGTTCCCAAGAAAGCTAAGGTAACTGAGCTAAACGACTACCGCCCCGTAGCACTCACTTCCGTCATCATGAAGTACTTTGAGAGACTACTCAAGGACCATATCACCTCCACCCTACCTGACACCCTAGACCCACTCCAATTTGCTTACCGCCCAAATAGGTCCACAGACGACGCAATCGCAACCACACTGCACACTGCCCTAACCCATCTGGACAAGAGGAATACCTATGTGAGAATGCTGTTCATCGACTACAGCTCAGCATTTAACACGATAGTACCCTCCAAACTCGTCATCAAGCTCGAGACCCTAAGTCTCGACCCCGTCCTGTGCAACTGGGTACTGGACTTCCTGACGGGCCGCCCCCAGGTGGTGAGGGTAGGTAACAACATCTCCACCCCGTTGATCCTCAAAACTGGGGCCCCACAAGGGTGCGTTCTGAGCCCTCTCCTGTACTCCCTGTTCACCCACGACTGTGTGGCCATGCACGCCTCCAACTCAATCATCAAGTTTGCGGACGGCACTACAGTGGTAGGCTTGATTACCAACAACGACGAGACGGCCTACAGGGAGGAGGTGAGGGCCCTCGGAGTGTGGTGTCAAGAAAATAACCTCACACTAGATGTCAACAAAACAAAGGAGATGATTGTGGACTTCAGGAAACAGCAGAGGGAGCACCCCCCTATCCACATCGACAGGACAGTAGTGGAGAGGGTAGAAAGTTTTAAGTTCCTCGGCGTACACATCATGGACAAACTGAATTGGTCCACCCACACAGACAGCGTCGTGAAGAAGGCGCAGCAGCGCCTCTTCAACCTCAGGAGGCTGAAAAAATGTGGCTTGTCACCAAAAGCACTCACAAACTTCTACAGATGCACAATCGAGACCATCTTGTCGGGCTGTATCACCGCCTGGTACGGCAACTGCTCCGCCCACAACCGTAAGGCTCTCCAGAGGGTAGTGAGGTCTGCACAACGCATAACCGGGGGCAAACTACCTGCCCTCCAGGACTACCTGCCCTCCTCTAACCCTAACCCTAACCCACCTACTCCACCCGATGTCACAGGAAGGCCATAAAAATCATCAAGGACAACAACCACCCGAGCCACTGCCTGTTCACCCCGCTATCATGCAGAAGGCGAGGTCAGTACAGGTGCATCAAAGCAGGGACCGAGAGACTGAAAAACAGCTTCTATCTCAAGGCCATCAGACTGTTAAACAGCCACCACTAACATTGAGTGGCTGCTGCCAACACACTGACTCAACTACAGCCACTTTAATAATGGGAATTGATGGAAATTGATGTAAAATATATCACTAGCCACTTTAAACAATGCTACTTAATATAATGTTTACATACCCTACATTACTCATCTCATATCTATATACTGTACTCGATACCATCTACTGCATTTTGCCTATGCCGTTGTGTACCATCACTCATTCATATCTTTACACTTGTGTTTATAAGGTAGTAGTTTTGGAAATGTTAGGTTAGATTACTCGTTGGTTATTACTGCACTTTTGAACTAGAAACACAAGCATTTCGCTACACTCGCATTAACATCTGCTAACCATGTGTATGTGACAAATACATTTGATTTGATTTGAACTTCATCAACTCTCCCAGACACAACATGACCATGGACACACAACCACCACTAAACAACCCAGGGTGTGCAAGCGTGGGTGTGTGTGGGTGTGTTTGAAAGATATGGTTTATCCCAGCTGTTGAGTTGAGCCTGAGAAAAGTGGTGTCTCCCAGAAGACTGTAAAGTGTTTAATGATTATGTTTTTCTCCAGTAGTTAGTAATGTGTGCATGAAAAAAAATAAATCCCAGGTGCCCCCCACAATAACTGTGCCCTTCAGTGGAAAATTCCCTGTGCTGTAACCACCATTTCATAAAGTCTCCAAATGCTGGTTTGAGTGATCGCCTGCTTAGCAACCAAAACACAACAGGGCAACACTTGAGTCTCTGTGTATGACCCACTACACAGAGCATACATAACAGCTTTATGAGCAGGATATTGAGAGCTTATGAAGTGTTCACTAACCAATACCAGGATTTCATTATAGGTCATAGAACAGACGACCATTGTTATTATGTAATACAGGATACATAACAATGGGAAGTCGTTATGGCAAATGCTCCACAAAACACAATAGATCACATAGGATCTTAATTTGATCACTCTAGTTGCTGAGAATTTTCCTGCACCGCAGCAGATGAGCTTTGTGATTTACAGAAATTCACTGAAAACCCACACTAACACACGATTATATTAACAGTGTTGCACTTTCCACGTAACATACTTTTTCGCCAGCTAATATAGCCTAACCACCAATCAAGCAGAATTATGCAATAAATATTCAAATCCTGTTGCTGCAGGATTATTTTGTGACAGTATAGATCAAATTCAGATCCTACATCTGTACACTGTGCTGTGCTGACTTGACATTTTTAACTGGGGTTGCTTCTCCTTTTACTAATGGCTAGTTTCACTCTTCACTCTTGTTATGTAATGCAACTGATGTCTGACTCAATAATTCACCAAGGTATACAGTGTACATACATGATCAACATCAGATGGAGTTTACTTTCCCATCTGGCAGTTTGAAATGCTCTGCACACCTTACAGACATATTCAGGCATGACAAAACAGAGGAGAAGCCATCACACACACACACACACACACATACGCACACACACACACACACACACACAGTAGTTACCAGGCTCTGTTTCGGTTTCTGTCCTTTGTTTACCCACTTCTCCAGATTCTACCGTGCAGTTCTATGCGGCAGCCAGAATAGACATTCGTTAGACATAGCCTAACACTGGTCAGGATTGAGAATAGGGTAGATAAAGTATTTCAGATATCTACAATTATTCTGCTTTTGACGAAGACAGACTGATTGTCTGACTGACTGTTTTCGGCCAACATTTACATTCTCTGAACTTGATGCACCCACTGGATGAATTCACTTCCAAAATGTCCCTGAAATAACTGGACTCTGAACAGCTCTATATTTCAGTGAACCCTGCATTCCAGCCTATAAGAGACAGGACATACAGCCCGACCTACAGTAGCCATATAAACTATACCCTTTAGGATCCCATAGTACTTAATGAACCAGACTATTTCAGCCCACTATCTGCTGCTCTTCCCAGTCTGCTGACCTCCCAGCAGGTATTTGAACAGGTGCCATGGTGCGGTTGCCATGGGTTACAGGAGTGTAGGCTTATAGACATGACCCACCTGATTATGGGATACGTACAGGGCCTCCTACACATACACCACATTCTGGATACGCCAAGCACCAACGCTGCCAAGACCACAGGCCGACGACTGTGTGTTTATGTGTATATTCCTCCTCTGGTGTGTGTGTGTGTGTGTGTGTGTGTGTGTGTGTGTGTGTGTGTGTGTGTGTGTGTGTGTGTGTGTGTGTGTGTGTGTGTGTGTGTGTGTGTGTGTGTGTGTGTGTGTGTGTGTGTGTGTGTGTGTGTGTGTGTGTGTGTGTGTGTGTGTGTGGTCTTAGAGCCCAAACACTGCAACCTGTGTGTATTGTATGAGAATGTGTGTTTGTTTGGGTTGGCAGCGATGCTGAGGTCGAGGCAGTTATGAAGGCTGTATATGGTCGACTGACAGTGAGAACAGGTGGACCTGTGGAACGTTGTCTTCCTTACTCTCTCACACTGATACACACACAAATAAACTCGGTCTCTCTTGCCACCTCCTTTCTGTCTCTCCTATCTCTCTCCCTATCTTTCCCACTCTCTCACTCACTCACTCACTCATTCACTCACTCACTCACTCACTCACTCACTCACTCACTCACTCGCTCGCTCACTCACTCACTCACTCACTCGCTCGCTCACTCACTCACTCACTCACTCACTCACTCACTCTCACACCTGACTGGGGCATGGTCAGGTCTACATCTCTTTAATTAAGAAACATACACAAAAACACATGCACACACACATGCCCACCAACATACACATCCACACACACATGGCTGTAGAGTCCTGCTGATGGCTCTTGTGCTTTTCCCAGTAAACAGATATGCGCATCATAGCAGGTAGCCTAGCGGTTAAGAGAGTTGGCCAGTAACCAAAAGACAGCTGGTTTGAATCCATGAGCTGGCAAGGTCTAAAATCTGCCATTCTGCCCTTAAGCAAGGCAGTTAACTCCCAACCAGAACTGCTCCCCGGGCGCCGATGACGTCGATTAAGGCAGCCCCCCACACCTCTCTGATTCAGTTCGGTTGAATGCATTCCGTTGTGCAACTGACTAGGTATCCCCCTTCCCTGAGGGGAAATGAGAGAGATGTATTCCTCAGGATCACCATACAGCACAGAAATACTGTGACCCATCCTGGAGCTGCTTCCTCCTCCTCTACTCTGCTCACCCACCTTCACAGAAGGAGGCGCAGCGTGTGTACTACTCAAATACTGCTTTGTTTCTATCTACAAGCCATCAGACTGCTGAACACTTGAAGTGGACTGGCCACCTGGCACTGACTTTCTGCACCTTAGCACACAGGCACTCATGCACACACCCACACAGACATGCACTCATGCACACACCCACACACACATGCACTCATGCACACACCCACACAGACATACACTCATCCACACACGCACATTCATGCTGCGCACACATATCACACATACCTTATTATTTTTGCTAAATAATATAATTAATTTTTGCTAAATAATTCATATTCTTATATTTTATTAGTTCTTATTGTTGTTCCATTGTCAGGAAGGAACTTGCAAGTAAGCATTTCGCTGTATGGTGTATGCCATTTGTATCCTGTACATACGACTAATAAAACGTGAAACTAGCATAAAGCTTGGCTATCCTCAGAAGGGTACAAGCTGTGTGTGTGATGTAAATCTGTTGGATGTGTCACGTTATATCACAATGAAATTGAAGACAGTAATAGGTACTGTACACATGTTATGTAATATTTTCCCCTCCCTCAAATAGTGACTGAAGCAGGGCCTTGGATGGGGTTTGGAGAGGAACCTCCAGTTGGAACATTGACATCACTAATGGAAAAGTACAAAATAACAGAGGTATAGAAATGAGAGTAAGAAAATAAGAACTTCCTGCCTTTGGAACAGGGCTAGTCTACCGCATTTTGGGCCCTGGGACACCTACTTACAGCAGGGACCCCGAACCACAAAAAATACAAATACAAATAGATTTTGGGGGGGAAAACAGCTAACTTCCTGCATTTCAACACCTTGGGCAGAGAAAAATGTGCAGTTTTCTAATGCTATTCTACACATTTTGCCATAAGGTTGAAAGAAAATGTTGCCAATGCTTATGACGTGTTCATATGCTATCTGGGGAGCCCCTGACCTTCCGTGAACCCCTTCCAAATTCTTATTATTTTCAATCAAATAAATTCAAAGGGATCTTGGGCAAATACTTGAGAATTATATGATATGATATATTCTGATATTAATTGAATATTCTGTTCAATAATTACCAGGCTTGGAGTGGAAAAGTTGTTTAGTTCATCTGGAGAATCAGGAATGGGATTTAAAAAAATACAGCTTTAGGTTACACCAGAGAGTATGTAGGCCTGCAGAAAACTCTGCTGCAACCAAATACTGTACAACCCAGCTGTACTGGTTGGGTATCAATTGATGGTGTGACACTTCCACCTAGTGACGAATTCAAAATATTGACTGACTCAGTGGAGTATAGGACACACTCTGAAGACAGGTGGCTAATTGATTGACACATACGCAAAAGCTATTTACAGCCGACGACCTATAGCCTACAATAGCAACAAACATTTGTTGTATAAACTCTAATTTAGTCTACCCAAGTTGAAACATGAGAGCTATTAAGGAATCCCTAGGCTATGTCTGATAGAAAATGGCTCATAGCCTTGGACCTACTCTTAGTATGAATTAAAGCCAAAGCTGAATGAACAACACTAAATTCATTGTATTTTGGACATATAGCATAACCTACTAATGAGTGTCATCGAGGCCAAAAATGCATGATTGCAACAAATGCACTTATCCAGGAGGTTTCCTCACACATCGATGCGTAACAGCAAATATTTGTCATGCGCGTTCAAAAACTCCTCTCTCTTTCCTTCCGAGTGGCTTCCGCATTCGCCTATCACTCAACGAAGCTGAATGGGGGATACGGTGGATGTTGATTATCTCTACCATACAAAGGGGCTATCGGTCTGTCCAGTCAGTGCAGCAGTCCCTGTAGTGCAATACCCGCATGCGCAGTGCCATCAGGCTGGTCGGGTATCCTATAGATCTTAAGCGATGTGTTTCAGCAGCCAGCACGGACCTCATACATGATTTCTTTGGGATAGATTTCCGCTTGCCTTTGCATTTTTGCCAAATTTGGGGTGGATGTCTAATTGTCCTTATAGCAGTGTTGGGGATCAGCGGCTATAACGGCAGAATACGGTCATTTAAACGCGTTGTCCATCACATTGCACCGGATGTCAGTACACGCAACTAAATCTCGAGAAGGTATGTAGATATGTATTTTTCTCCATAATGAAATGGTTAATACAGAAATGCAGAATCGCGTGCTCAGGCTATCATTCTTTAAATAGGTTATTTTGTGAACAAATTAGTGCACAGCCTTGGAAAGTGTAGGCTTGGTCTTTTTTCATTAGTTGTGCTTTGAGGAATTTAACCGTTCGTTACCTTCTCTTGCGTTCGTTTTCTTTATGCTTTTCTGCCATCCATTTTGGCTGAATTCATATCATCATAGTTCTGTATTTTTATAAGACAATAAACTCAGACAGTGCTTAGACAATTTCATCACTTATTCACCCTTACTCTCTCCGCCTGCTCTCTCTTCCTAAGAAACCATGAACTTCTATTATGTGAGCATGCATGACAGTAGCCTACATAGACTCAGTGGAAAGGAACTTGCACGATGTTAGACTATGATGGGTGGCATATAGGAAGGGATTGGATGCAGCCTATAAAATGTGTCTATAAAGTGTTTAGAGACTATTTTGGTTTAGTTTTCCCTATATGCTTTTGTATAAACTGTTAACCACATCATTTCCCATGTTCAGTCAACCACTCTTTGAAAATCCGCCATGCGCCATATGTGTGAGCGCAAATAAGGGTCTAGTTCATAGGGGCATGTTATCGCTTTAAATGATGCCCCTGCGAATGTGGGTCGCTTGGCGTTTGGACTTACGTCTAAGCTCGTAGAGCAATTGGATTTAAGCCTCTTGATCGCACCGCGCAAAACCTGCTGACACACGCGCCCCGGTTCTTTGTGTGCTCTCATGCCCGTTTCCACGGGCGACCGGGCCTATTTTCTCTCTCTCCCATCCTCCCATTTCCTCTTCCGTTTTGAAAACGAAACTTAACCCCCATTGTCAGTGAATGTGTATTTTTTCAGGTTCCCCCAAACTCCCCAATAAGTTTTCACAAATGAATTAGACCTATTATGATCTATAAGACAATAAGATTATTTTAGTGTGTGGTTTACAACATGTTATAAACTGGGTGGTTCGAGCCCTGAATGCTGATTGGCTGACGGCCGTGGTATATCAGGCCATATACTACGGGTAAGACGAAACATTTATTTTTACAGGTCTAATTACGAAGGTAACCAGTTTATAATAGCAATAAGGCACCTGGGGGTTTGGAATATATGGCCAATATACCACGGCTAAGGGCTGTGTCAAGGCACTCCGTGTTGCGTTGTGCGTAAGAACAGCCCTTAGCCGTGGTATATTGGCCATGTACCACACCTCCTCGGGCCTTATTGCTTAATTATAACACTAGGCCTCTGCATTCTAATTTGCGGGCATTGTCATGCTGAAACAGGAAAGGGCCTTCCCCAAACTGTTGCCAAGTTGGAAGCACAGAATCGTCTAGTATGTCATTGTATGCTGTAGCGTTAAGATTTTCCTTCACTGGAACTAAGGGGCCTAGCCCGAACCATGAAAAACAGCCCCCAACATTATTCCTCCTCCACCAAACTTTACAGTTGCCACTATGCATTGGGACTGGTAGCGTGCTCCTGGCATCCGTCAAACTCAGATTCGTCCGTCGAACTGCCAGAGGGTGAAGAGGGATTCATCACTCCAGAGAACGCGTTTCCACTGCTCCAGAGTCCAATGGCGGCAAGCTTTCCACCACTCCAGCCGATGCTTGGCATTGCGCATGGTGATCATAGGCTTCTGTGCGGCAGCTTGTCCATGGAAACCCATTTCATGAAGCTCCAGACGAACAGTTCTTGTGTTGACATTGCTTCCAGTGGCAATTTGGAACTCGGTAGTGAGTGTTGCAACTGAGGATAGACGATTTTTACGCACTACGCACTTCAGCACTCGCCAGTCCCGTTCTGTGAGCATGTGGCTGAGCCATTATTGCTCCTAGAAGTTTCCACTTCACAATAACAGCACTTACAGCTGACTGGGGCAGGTCTAGCAGGGCAGAAATTTGATGAACTGACTTGTTGAAAAGGTGGCATCCTTTGTGTTGTCACGTTGAAAATCACTGAGCTCTTCAGTAAAGCCATTCTACTGCCAATGTTTGACTATGGAGATTGCATGGCTGTGTGCAGTGAGTGTGGCTGACTTAGCCGAATCCACTAATTTGAAGGTGTGTCCACATACCTTTGTATACATAGTGCATCAACCCACTTGACATCAAAGAGAGCACACCAGCTTTCTGGTAGAGAATGTAGTGATGAGTACTAAAATGTGTACTGTATGTTGTTCTCTATGGTCTTTTATACACCCATTCAAATAATATAATAATAATAAAATAAGGCTTTAGTAGCACACATTTAGGGAAAGGGGGATACCTAGTCAGTTGTCCAACTGAATGTATTCAACTGAAATGTGTCTTCCGCATTTAACCCAACCCCTCTGAATCAGAGAGGTGCGGGGGGCTGCCTTAATCGACATCCGCATCTTCGGCGCCTGGGGAACAGTGGTTAAGTGCCTTGCTCAGGGGCAGAACGACAGATTTTGACCTTGTCAGCTATTTACAAACCACTTTTAAATGAGTTTTTATACTGAACAAAAATGTAAATGCAACATTAGGCCCTACTCTATGGATTTCACATGACTGGGAATACAGATATGCATATGTTGGTTACAGATATCTTTAAAAAATGGGCCTCACAGTGGGCCTCAGGATCTGAACATTCAATTCTCTGCTAACAGCTCTGGTGGACATTCCTGCAGTCAGCATGCCAATTGCACGCTCCCTCAAAACTTGAGACATCTATGGCATTGTATTGTGTGACAAAACTGCACATTTTAAAGTGGCCTTTTATTATCCCCAGCACAAGGTGCACCTGTGTAAGGACCATGCTGTTTAATCAGCTTATTGATATGTCACACCTGTCAGGTAGATGGATTATCTTGGCAAATGAGAAATGCTCACTAACAGGGATGTAGACACATTTCTGAACTAAATTTGAGAGAATAAGCTTTTTGTCCGTATGGAACATTTCTGGGATCTTTTCTTTCAGCTCATGAAACATGAGACCAGCACTTTACATCTTGTCTTAGAACATGTGTATGGGGGGATGGGTAACCACAAAGACCTACTCTGTCCACACTGATCAGTTGTTTAGTCCTCTTTTAGATCTGTGCAATTAGTGTGAGGCTCGAAATAAACCCTGCACTTACAGTTTAGACCAGGGAATGTTCGTACGTATGGGTGATCCATGTGCTGAGTTTGGCAAACTCGGAGCTTGAACTTGATGTTAAAGGGATTCTTTGGGATTTGGGCCATTTTTATATCTCTAAGTACAGTACAAAGGAAATTAGAGGTAGTTTGGCGAGCCAATGCTAACTAGCATTAGCTCAAAGACTGAACGTCTATGGTATCTGCTAGCATACAGTACCAGTCATTGAGCATACGCTAGTTACTACTGGTCTCCGTTTTTTGTGTACTAGGTCAGCCACTTCTGTACTAGGTCAGCCACTTCTGTACTAGGTCAGCCACTTCTGTACTACGTCAGCCACTTCTGTACTAGGTCAGCCACTTCTGTACTACGTCAGCCACTTCTGTACTAGGTCAGCCACGTCTGTACTACGTCAGCCACTTCTGTACTAGGTCAGACACTTCTGTACTACGTCAGCCACTTCTGTACTAGGTCAGACACTTCTGTACTAGGTCAACCACTTCTGTACTACGTCAGACACTTCTGTACTAGGTCAGACACTTCTGTACCACGTCAGCCACTTCTGTACTACGCCATCCGTTTCATATGTTACGTTTGGTCCTGCAAAATTATTTTATATTTATATACAGTATCAGTCAAAAGTTTGGACACACCCACTCTTCAAGGGTCTTTCTTTATTTTTACTATTATCTACATTGTAGAATAATAGTGAAGACATCAAAACTATGAAATAACATGGAATCAGGTAGTAACCAACAAAAAAGTGTTAAACAAATCAAAATATATGTTTTATTTGAGATTCTTCGAAGTAGCCACCCTTTGCCTTGATGACAGCTTTTGACTGGTACTGTATATACAAATATATATATATATTTTTTGTATGATATGTTACAAATACAATTCGTACAATATATTATGAATTTGTTGTGCTTAAATAAGATCCCGGTCTGCATCTTTAACTTCACCAACATTACATTAAGGTTTTCAATTATCTAAAGGGGCTTAAGACTTTCGCATGCTTCCCAGCTGAAACAGTTTGGTAGAGTTCATGCATATATTATGAGGACATTTTGTGAAGTTTTTGTTCGTTTTGGACTTCAGTGAGGATTTTTCCGGCTGTTCGGGCACACACATTTCTTAACCTCTTCGTTGGTGATTGGTCAACACTAGGGATTCTTCAATAAAGTCTTTGTTGTCATTCAACGAGAGAGACGACTCATTTTCATGCACATTCTTTCATAGAAAAATACTGCACCAACATTGCGCAACAATTATCTCTCGGGCAAAAACGGCAAAATGAATGACAGATTTCTTTAATTATCTTCGATTAATTTTGACTATTTTGAAGACTGGCTACTCTCTTTCTCTCACTGCAGCATAAGCAGGACCAAATCCAGACGCAGGCATGGAAGCTGTCACCCACTTTATGAATGACACGGTAGAGTTCTACAGATGGAGCCTTACTATAGCAGGTGAGTTAGTGCTGATTTCTCTCACATTGCAGGGACAGTCTGCTAGTCTAACCACGCACACAAGCACAAACTCAAGTACACATGGTTGCTTGTGTGTGTGTGTGCAATACAATACACTATTAGAGCAATTCGGAGTACTGCAATTAAGTATATCCTCCAGACACCATTGGTGCAACATTGTGTAGTCATACATTCAGATAGGATTCAGAGTCATTCTTTACATGTGTGTGTCTGTCATATGACACCTGCTGACATTAACTTTCCTGTCCCTCTCCCAGACAAGCGAGTGGAGAAATGGCCGATGATGTCATCACCCGCCCCCACCCTGGCCATCAGCTGCCTGTACTTGCTCTTCCTGTGGGCGGGGCCTAAGTACATGCAGAATCGCGAGCCTTTCCAGCTAAGGAAGACCCTCATAGTGTACAACTTCAGTATGGTGATACTCAACTTTTACATCGCCAAAGAGGTAACCAGCTCCATTCCTTTTACACCAAGTCAATAATGGCATGTTCCATTTCTTTTCAGGCCATTGTCTATTTGGTTCCCAGTCCCTGTCCCTTCAGTGTGTACAGATTGGAAACGGCTTCCCACTGGGCACACACTCATTGACACACTCATTGAATCAACATTGTTTCTACATAATTTCAACAAAATGACATTCAACCAATGTGGAATTGATGTCTGTGCCCAGTAGGTTGATCGGTGATAGCAATATGACCCCTGCTTTAGGTTAATCTATTGTTCAGCAAGGTTGTGCCATCAACGAATGGCTGATGTAGCATGCCATGTACCAAACCTGCCTGAATTCAAAACTATACTCACATACCATACCTAGGACTGCACCTGTCAACCATCCACTACATTAAAACAGTTGAAGTCGGAAGTTTACATACACCTTAGCCAAGTCCATTTAAACTCAGGTTTTTCACAATTCCTGACATTTAATCCTAGTAAAAACTCCCTGCCTTAGATCAGTTAGGATCGCCACTTTATTTTAAGAATGTGAAATGTCAGAATAATAGTAGAGAATGATTTATTTCAGCTTTTATTTCTTTCATCACATTCCCAGTGGGTCAGAAGTTCACATACAGTCAATTAGTATTTGGTAGCATTGCCTTTACATTGTTTAACTTGGGTCAAACATTTCGGGTAGCCTTCCACAAGCTTCCCACAATAAGTTGGGTGAATTTTGGCCCATTCCTCCTGACAGAGCTGGTGTAAGTGAGTCAGGGTTGTAGAACCCCTTGCTCACACATGCCTTTTCAGTTCTGCCCACAAATTTTCTATAGGACTGAGGTCAGAGCTTTGTGATGGCCACTCCAATACCTTGAGTTTTTTGTCCTTAAGCCATTTTGCCACAACTTTGGAAGTATGCTTGGGGTCATTGTCCATTTGGAAGACCCATTTCCGACCAAGTTCGAACTTCCTGACTGATGTCTTGAGATGATGTCTTGAGATGCATCTATTTTGTGAAGTGCACCAGCAAAGCACACCCACAACATGATGCTGCCACCCCCGTGCTTCACGGTTGGGATGGTGTTCTTCGGCTCCCCCTTTTTCCTCCAAACATAACAATGGTCATTATGGCCAAACAGTTTTTTTTAGGGTGGTTTTGGCGCAGTGGCTTCTTCCTTGCTGAGCGGCCTTTCAGGTTATGTCGATATAGGACTCGTTTTACTGTGGATATAGATACTTTTGTACCTGTTTCCTCCAGCATCTTCACAATTGATGTGCACCTTTCGCACCAAAGTACGTTCATCTCTAGAAGACAGAACGCGTCTCCTTCCTGAGTGCTTATGACGGCTGCGTGGTCCCATGATGTTTATACTTGCATACTATTGTTTGTACAGATGAACGTGGTACCTGCACGCATTTGGAAATTGCTCCCAAGGATGAACCAGTCTTGTGGAGGTCTACAATTTTTTTCTGAGGTCTCGGCGGATTTCTTTTGATTTTCCCATGATGTCAAGCAAAGAGGCACTGAGTTTGAAGATAGGCCTTGAAATACATCCACAGGTACACCTCCAATTGACTCAAATTACGTCAATTAGCCTATCAGAAGCTTCTAATGCCATGACATAATTTTATGGAATTTTCTAAGCTGTTTAATGGCACAGTCAACTTAGTGTATATAAACTTCTGACCCACTGGAATTGTTATACAGTGAATTATACGTGAAATAATCTGTCCTGTGAACAATTGTTGGAAAACTTACTTGTGTCATGCACGAAGTAGATGTCCTAACCAAAACTATAGTTTGTTAAAAATACATTTGTGGAGTGGTTGAAAAACAAGTTTTAATGACTCCAATCTAAGTGTATGTAAACTTCTGACTTCAACTGTATATATATAGTCCTTTTAGACAGAGGAAATCGGGTCTAGGGCACAACTCCAGTCCCCGACAGCTGCAGTGCTGCTGGTTTTCATTCTCCCTGGCATTTGCTTCCACACCCCCGGCCCCCCCAGGTGTAAATTGGTCTCTGTGGCCCTTGAGGGCTGGTGGTGTGTATCCATGGCAGAGAGCCTTTTGTTTGACGCGCGGATCAATTAAGAATACTCATTTGGGGTGTTGTTACTGTTAAGAGTAGTAGAATACACCATTTCAAAATTGGTTATGCATCATCAGTTTATGTTTATGTCAGTCACTGACCATGTCAGCTAACAACAACATTTCTCTTAGATCCTCCAAAAGGCTAGGGGCCGGCTCTGAGTACATGTGTGGGTATGAATGTCGGTATAGCGCAGACCCGTGAGCCACTGCGGGCCCTCATTGGGAGTTCTGATATTTTTGTGGCCCCCACCCCAATCAAAGTTGCTCATTCCTGGTCTCGAGGAAAGGGACAATCTCTAACATTTTGTTCCTAATGTCGTGTCGCTAACTTTTTTTTATCTCTGTGGCCTCAGCTCCTCCTGGGTGCAAGAGCAGCGGGGTACAGCTACCTATGTCAACCTGTCAGCTACTCCAACGACGTCAACGAAGTCAGGGTGAGCAAACATGACACCCTACACTCTTTTTCTATTCATTTTGTGAAAAGGCCAAGAGCCGGAGCTTGTCTGGTCATTCTGTTCATGAGCCAGCAAAGACTGGAATTGTTTGCCTTCTAGCCTTCTAATTTATACAGATTGGGTCTCCTGTATTTGAGGTGTAGAGTGAGGTCCAGCTTTGGCAGCATGTGGTTCTGTGTAAATCTAAGCAGCCGTACTGTAATCCTATTGTTAGGTTAAGTAGACTATCACTCTATTTGTGTGTGTGTGTGTAAGAGATAGGGAGAGGAGGAGAGGACAGAGGGGGCGTGACCTTTTGCATTAAGGGGAGGAGTTATTAGGTCTCACCACTTCTGAACCCACCCATAGCATGATGGCGTTACTGAGGGACAAGAGTGACACTCAGGGCACTGTGGCACACAGCTTCTTTCTTTCTTTCTTTCTCTCTCTCTCTCTCTCTTACTCTCTTTCTCTGTGTGTGTGTGTGTGTGTGTGTGTGTGTGTGTGTGTGTGTGTGTGTGTCAATTACAAAGGGATACGAGAGAGAGAGTATGTTGGTGGGGGTTGTAGTCTGACATACAAGAGGTTGAGCTCTACTTACCTTTTAGGCTTGGGAACAAGCCAGCAACAAGTCTGATACAACAGCTATCCTCATGTATTAGCTCTTACTGTACCACCCCCTTAACAAAACACTTTCTCTACCAGACCACAGGCTAACCTGCAATGTCATTCGCCAATGACCCCTTTCATCGTCATCACAATCCCCTATGAAAAGTGTTGACCCTAACATTGTTGACTCTGATCTTATATTTACAGAGATGATCCAGGTGAAGTTATCTTTGATCTTGGTCAGGATCCAATTGAACCTTATTCCCTCCCAACTTCAGTGACTTCAATAGATTCAATAATTGCAATAAAATGTATTTGTGCGTGTGAGGGTGTGTCCTTGATGCATACATGTGTGGGTGATGCATGATAATGAGTGTGTGTGTGAAAAGCAAGGTGGCTAGCGGTGTTATCCATAATCTCAACCACGTGAAATCCATAAAATCCTCTTGAATCCTCTTTAAAGCGTTTCAGGAAATTGGCCATCTTCATTGTCTTTGAGTTTTGAGTCCTTAAAACCAGATGGATTTGAGATAGCTCACTCCCTCCCTCTTCACGTTGGCAGATAGCGTCTGCTCTGTGGTGGTACTACATCTCTAAGGGAGTGGAGTATCTGGACACGGTGTTCTTCATCCTGAGGAGGAAGTTTAACCAGGTCAGCTTCCTCCATGTCTACCATCACTGCACCATGTTCATCCTCTGGTGGATCGGAATCAAGTGGGTCCCTGGAGGACAGTGTAAGTACCTAGGCGTACATTGTGTATATATATATATATATATATATATATATAGAGACATTTTCCCACCTGGATAATCTCCCCGCAGCATTGTCATACTGTTCCGACAGGGGCGATGACAATCCATGCTAACATACACTCACAAGCTGCCTGACCTGTATCCCCTCTGAACTACCTTTAACCTATATCCCTCTCACAGCGTTCTTCGGAGCCGGCATAAACTCATCCATCCATGTCCTGATGTATGGATACTATGGCCTGGCCGCTTTCGGACCCAAGATCCAGAAATTCCTCTGGTGGAAGAAATACCTGACCATCATTCAGATGGTAAGTCTCCCTGTTATTGTGGCCATAGCACAGCTGTTCAGGTAGTGTGTGATTGATACTGAAACACATCTTTGCAATTCAAAATATATTTCATTGTTTGGAGTGTGCAGTCTGACTCATTGATCAGGGATTATGTTGAGATTATTACATTCCGATTAATCATGTCAGTTAAACATGTGTCTTGTGTACGTCACAGATCCAGTTCCATGTGACCATCGGCCATGCAGGCTACTCCCTCTACACTGGCTGCCCTTTCCCCGCTTGGATGCAGTGGGCCCTTATTGGCTACGCCGTCACCTTCATCATCCTATTCGGCAACTTCTACTACCAGACCTACCGGCGCACCCCACACTCCGCCCCCAAGGTGGCCAAATCCGTCACCAACGGCATTTCCACAGCAACCAACGGCTACAACAAGTTAGAGGAGGTAGAGGAGAATGGGAAGAAGCAGCAGAAAAAGGGAAGAGTGAAGAGGGAGTGAGGAGGAAGAGGAGAGGACGGAGGGAGCTTCTGTCAGACCAATAGGAGGACCGTGGGGTGAAAGGGCAGGGGAGGTAGTGGGGGTCAGGGGTGAAAGTTCAAAAGGCCGATGGGATTCCACCACACCCCTGCCCGTGCAGGATGTTTTGAGGATGTGAATTGTGACCAACTTGCTGGTGAAGGTGTGTGTGTGCGTGTGTGTGTGTGTGTGTGTGTGTGTGTGTGTGTGTGTGTGTGTGTGTGTGTGTGTGTGTGTGTGTGTGTGTGTGTGTGTGTGTCGGGGGATTGGTGAGGTTTGGGTATGGGGGGATAGGGGTGGGAGGAGGGTGTTGGTTGTCTATATAGTAGTTATTTTTTTATAATATAAGAAAGTCGCTGCTCTTCATGTAGAGTCTGTGCTCTGTCTCTTTACTTTGGGGTCCTGGTCGAAGATAAGACCGTAAAAAGACTACAACACAACCACAGAGACCACAGGGACTCTGACCACAGGGACTGTTTCCAACCAAAACTCCATCCATTTTGTACTTTTATTCGTTTAACTAAATGCTGATGTATTTTTTTAGCATTGTAAATTACATTCTATGAAATTTGTACCAAATAGGGTTTATTTTGCATTTGGGCGATGAGTAAGAAAAATACTGGTGGAGCATTGTTAAGGATTAAACATGGTTTTAGGGAACAGGAGCTGTTCGCAATTCTATTTTTGTTCCTCTCTATGTGTCGCAGACACAATTGTGTCAGTACTTAAGTACCGGTCTACCTGGAACACAGACTAACTGCAAGCCCCCTCTGCCATACACACCTGCCCTAACGTACATAATATAAACAAACACACACATTCCTGGAATGTGTGTCTGTGAGAGAGATTGAGGGAATGATGTGCACATTGAATGCATCGTAGTGAATCTATAGGGTGTTTGGGTGGGTAGTCATATGTGCAAGTTGTTAGTATATCATTATGGAGTTTGGGTGGGTAACATACTGTACATGCAAATAGGCTGACAAACACCTTTACTGCTAACTGAGGGTTTATCTATTTGTTTGGTTATTAAAGTGGTCCTGTGCTTTGATATTGTTCTTTTTGTTGTTGTGGTGGATCTCACAGATGTCCTGCGTTATTTTTCTCATTTTGTGCTGTACAATGTAGCCACGGTGCAACTGAGAAACATGTCGAACTCAAGACAACCAAAAAGGACTGAGGGGGAAAGGGATATTTCATCTCAAAGGGCTTTAAAAAAAAGACTATATTCATTATTTTATTTAAATAAAACGCATACAGCTACTGGCTGCAGGTACAATGGAAATAAAGAGGATGCCAACAACCCTCGTCTTTCTTTACGTGCATATTAGTGTCTATGTTACTTCATGGATGTGTATCTTTATGTTTGTATGTTTTTGTCCTTTATTTAAGACAACAAAAAAACGAATACCTGATCAATCCTATACTGAACCCTAATTTCAAAACTAAACCCTAAACCGTCAAACCCTTCTGTAACTCCAGTGGCGGTCGGCACTGTTTAAGATGAGGGAGGATGATGTTTTTTTTTAATGAACTTGGCCTTATCTCTATTACAGCATATTGGATGACTGTCTTTCATAATCCATTCACCCAGCTCAAAATCAAATAAAATTTAATTGGTCACATACACATGGTTGGTAAGCAGATGTTAATGTTAGTGTAGCACGATGCTTGTGCTTCTAGTTCCAAACAGTGCAGTAATATCTAACAAGTAATCTAATAATTCCCCCACAACTACCAAATACACACAAATCTAAAGGGGTGAATGAGAATATGAATATATGGGTGAGCGATGGCCAAACGGCATAGGCAAGGTGCAATAGATGGTATACAATACAGTATATACATATGAGTAATGTAAGATATGTAAATTACATTATTAAAGAGGCATTATTTAATGTGGCATTGTTTAAAGTGGCCAGTGATTGGGTCTCAATGTAGGCAGCAGCCTCTCTGAGTTAGTGATTGCCGTTTAACAGTCTGATGGCCTTGAGATAGAAGCTGTTTTTCAGTCTCTCGGTCCCAGCTTTGATGCTCCTGTACTGACCTCGGATGATAGCAGGGTGAACAGGCAGTGGCTCGGGTGGTTGTTGTGCTTGGTGATCTTTTTGGCCTTCCTGTGACATCGGGTGCTGTAGGTGTCATGGAGGGAAGGTAGTTTGCCCCAGGTGATGTAACATCGATAGGCACAGGCTACTACGTGATGCTTGAATTTCCCCTGTACCCATCATGAGGTTGCTACAACCTAGCCTATGAATTAAAGTTTACAATGTAGGTGCATAGGTAGAGAGAATTTTGAATAATCAAGATCGCAGACAGTGACACATTCCACCTTGCACTCTCTTGCCTGCATCTTGCTGATCTAGAGTGTAATCATTAGTCAAACAGTTGCAAATGAGAATTTATAGTGGACAAATTCAGGTATGTTTATCCCCCTTTCGTTCCGTTTGCGAAACATTTTTCAACAGAATCGGTGCAATGAATACACCCCTGATCACACACAAAAACAGTTCACTTTAATTCCTTCTCACATCTATCTACGCTGTCTCTGTCTCGCACCTTTTCCCTTTGCTTGTGAACAGTGCACAACACATCAGTTGTCTGTGACCAGGTGAAAACACCTTTCCAAGCAAAACCTTCATATCATGACCACTAACCGCACACCCTACATCGTTGTCACTGCATAGTCAACATAGCTACACGAACTAGAGTGTTAGTAAACCCGCTACAATCATGCAGTACATGTACAGTCTGGAGCAAGCAGTTTAGCAGTTCCACCAGCGGGCCTTGGTGGCAATAACTTAGTAAAACCAAAAGCTTACCTTGAATTGGAAGAGTTCCAGTGTTGGATAGCCATAGCCAGCTAGCTAACATAGCACTCCTCTCTGTTTGAGCTGGACGTTTGTGTAGGCTAAACTAGCTAAGGAAGGATGCTAGCTAAGGAAGTGAAAGTGAAAATATATATTCTACAAAATATAGCTAGCTCTCTCTCTCTTTGTTCTCCTTTATTTTGGTAGAAATTAATTTGTTCAAAACTGTACAACTATTGTCTTTCTCTCTCTTTGAGTCAACTACTCACCATATTTTATGATATGCAGTGCTAGCTAGCTGTAGCTTATGCTTTCAGTACTAAATTCATTCTCTGATCCTTTGATTGGGTGGACAACATGTCAGTTCGTTCACCAAGAGCTCTGATATGTTGGAGGACGTCCTCCGGAAGTTGTCATAATTACTGTGAAAGTCTATGGAAGGAGGTGAGCACAATGGGCCTCTTAGCTTTTGTATTGAAGTTAATGTACCCAGAGGAGGACAGAAGCTAACTGTCCCCCGGCTACAACATGGTGCTACCCTACAGAGAGCTGCTGAGGCTACTGTAGACCTTCATTGCAAAACAGTGTGTTTTAATCAATTATTTGGTGACAAGAATATATTTAGTATAGGTTTATTGAAAAAGGATAACTTTTTAATAGTTTCACTAATTCTATTTTTATGAAATTCACTGAGAAGGATGGTCCTCCTCTGATGAGCCTCCACGGGTCTACCCCCATCTCAGAAACCCTCTCTCCACCCCCTCCACCCAGAAGCCTTTAGAATTCTAATTTTCAAAGTTTCCAAAGGTCTGTACATCTCTGGCTCTGATGAGCAGGATTCCTCCACCTCTTCTCTCCTCTCACGGCCCACCCTACCCCCCTCTCCCTCTGTCCCTGGGTCAAGCAAATTCCTATGAATGACAGAGGTAGAGTGAGAGAGAGAGAGAGAGAGAGGCCTGTGTCTCTGGGGCTTGGCCAGACAGCTCTGCCCTAATCTGAGGGGGGGGGGGTAAATTGGCTTTAGCTGTAAAAGAGCTTATGCCTACGTCACAAAGCGAGTTAACCCAGGAATTCAGGTCACTGTGGAAAAGAGGAGCCTTCTGTAATCTTCCTTTGGGTCGTTGACACTCACAGATATGTGCATACATCAAATCAAATTTTATTGGTCACTTACACATATTTAGCAGATGTCATTGTCTGTGTAGCGAATTGCTTGTGTTCCTAGCTCATTGTGTGTTGTGAATTGCTTGTGTTCCTAGCTCATTGTGTATTGTGAATTGCTTGTGTTCCTAGCTCATTGTGTATTGTGAATTGCTTGTGTTCCTAGCTCATTGTGTATTGTGAATTGCTTGTGTTCCTAGCTCATTGTGTATTGTGAATTGCTTGTGTTCCTAGCTCAGTGTGTATAGTGAATTGCTTGTGTTCCTAGCTCATTGTGTATTGTGAATTGCTTGTGTTCCTAGCTCAGTGTGTATAGTGAATTGCTTGTGTTCCTAGCTCAGTGTGTATAGTGAATTGCTTGTGTTCCTAGCTCAGTGTGTATAGTGAATTGCTTGTGTTCCTAGCTCAGTGTGTATAGTGAATTGCTTGTGTTCCTTGCTTGTGTTCCTAGCTCAGTGTGTATAGTGAATTGCTTGTGTTCCTAGCTCAGTGTGTATAGTGAATTGCTTGTGTTCCTTGCTTGTGTTCCTACAGTCCAGTAGTGTCTAACAATTCACAACAATACACACAATTCTAAAAGTAAAAGAATGGAATTAAGAAATACTGGAATGCATATCCTATATACACACGGAGAGTTCACACACTGTCTCTTACACACAATGCATAGACACATATGCAACATTCACACATGTTAACACACACACACAACTGCACATATGCAACACATACACATACTAGTCAGCTTCTGAGCCATACGTTAACAGATACATGGAGAGGATTTTCACAAGACCTCTAGTGACATCAGTGCTGACTCAATTTCCAGCCTCACTCCTAATGCTGTCACCGCCTTCCTCGTCATCTGCCTCTCTTTCTTCAACACCTTTTTTCTGTTCCCCCTCCACTATCACCCTTCCTCCTATGGGAAGAAGAGGGATCTACACGAGCCGAGCTCTAAGAGGATTGCAGTAGGCCTTCCATCAGGGTCACTTAACACAGGTCACCATAACCTGTACTGCACTTGTGCTCTTAGCACTGCTCTGAACTCACACTACCTCCTAACCACAGATCTAGGATCTAGCCAATCTTAGCCTTAACCATTAGGGGGATAAACAAAAGATCTGACCCTGTATCAGTGTTGAGGGGGAGCTCTAGCTACATCCAAACTCACACTTGTGTAAGCTTTACACACTCACACCATCCATGCTGTGATACTCTCATACAACCCCAGATTCAAACTGTCTGTCACCTGTCTATCTGCCTGTCTCTCTGTCTGTCTGTCTGTTTGTCACTCATCTCATTACCACTTATAACAACACCTTATTGTAACTAAGTTCGTTCATACGGTCAGTGTATCCCTGGCGGCAACCTGTCTGCACGCACAGATGACCCCTTTATGAAGGTACTGATAGGTGGGTTGAGACCACCCTCCGATGGCCTAAACAAATCATTGCATGCACAATATGGTTTACTGAGTTCTTGATCTACTACCTAGGCCTACTGGAGATACCTTCTAGCGGTTGGGAAAATAAGTAGAATACATTTGAAAGCAAAACAATAAATATAGCCTATTCATTGTGTGCATATTTTCAATTAGTGTTGATGTAGACAGTAAAAAGGCTGCAATGGGTTATTTACATTGGCCTGGAGAAAAACATTACATTGTTTGTTTCCTGGTTTGACGTTGACCTCACCACATCATGAATACTGTCTAGCTCGTCGTGCCCCTGCAGTGCCTGTTGTGTCAGCATCTCTCTAGCCCTTTATCACTGGGCTGAACCTGCACTTTCTCTCGCGGTAAGAAGCCTCATTCAAATAACACGTTTCGATAGGAAATTGCACAGAAAATGCATGAACATGTTTGACAGTGCGTTTGTTGACCATCTGTAGCCTAATATATTAACTAATGTTAGGCTATGTGCCATTTTTATTGAACAAAAGTTACAGAACAGTACAAAACTCACTATATATAAACTCTGCATGTATACATTTAATTGTATCACTTGTAGCCTATCACTAGGCTATACATACTGAATAGTAGCCTTGTATAGCCTAAGTTAGATTCCCATTTGCCAATAAACAGAGGCCTATTGGATTCGGGTCTTTTTCAAAGTTAATATTATTTCAATGTCGCTATGCAGACGCCATGTCCCTTTTGCAGCAAAGGTTGTGCATTTCAGCCAGAATTTCCCTTTAAATGTTGGAATGTTGGAACTGGTTGACCATCATATTTAATTGCAACTTGTATCAACCGGATAGACCTAATATATCAAGACTTATATTATGTTTTTATTATTCCCATAACTAATATATCATACTTTGCAGTCACTTTGAGATGGGCGAGTGGAGAAGTCAAGGCTGGTGGATGACACGACTGCCGCAAGCGGCGCTGCGGATTTTCCAGTGGCAGCAGCAGACAATAGCACAGGGAGGAGGCAGCATCAGGCTCCCTCTCCGGCCAGAATCCGGGAATGTGCCTCAAAATCAGCCCCAAAATCCTCCAGCAGATCCAAAAATATAGTTTCAAAAGGAGGATCGAGGAATAAGGTAGTAAACGAGGGGCGTAGGGCCGCAGTCGTGAGGGAGGAGATCGAGAGATGCGACGTTGCAGCTGTTTACCTAGATGGTGCTGAAACGGATGCTGGCAATGCCAACAGGGCGGATGCTAGCAGAGAAGAAGATACAGAGGAGATATTTCACCAGATTCTCAAACCCGTAGTTCGTCGAAGCAGAGAAGAAGATACAGAGGAGATATTTCACCAGATTCTCAAACCCGTAGTTCGTCGTAGCAGGGAATAAGATACAGAGGAGATATTTCACCAGATTCTCAAACCCGTAGTTCGTCGTTAGGTGTATCCCTGCCTCAAAGGCCTGTCTTCCCAACATATTGGGTCATACCGGCTCCAGCACCGCGTGTTTGGTGAAAGGGAAAACGAAGAAGCTGGGAGGGGAGTCGGTGAAAGCTTCAGCGGGCTACTGCAGGGACAGAAGAGGGGAATACGTGGGCTGCGGGCCGGGCCTTAGTCTGTGGAGCGAGGGTTGCTTGCAGACTGAACTCTGCACTTCCACCTACATAAGAAACTGAAGAGAAGCATCAGCAAGATGCACACGGCTGACAGCGCCGAGGCCGAGCCGGAGCCGTCTATCGGGACCATAGAGGCGGAGTTCGTGACACAGCAAGATGAGGGCCTTGAGGACGAATTGGAGAGACTGGTGGATGAGAATGAAGATCTAAAGGTTTGGCATCACTGACATTCAATAATATTCAATGTATACAAACACAATGCTTTTGCAGATCCAGTAATTGAACTGGTAGGCCACTTTTTTGTTTGAGATTGAATTCAGGCCTATTCCCCAAAATTGGCATTACTAACATACGCTCATATATTCCAATGTAATCATGTATATATATGTATATATGAATATATATATTAGCATAAGTGAAAAGGTAGGCTTATTTCGTGTTTGATGATAACACTGCAACTGAGATATTATTAATATTCCATGCATATTCCCCGAGGTTTATTATTAGAGATATACTGGAAAACCGTATGTTGATACAATGAAGCAAGCATATTTTTTAGCCAATTGGGTAGGCTAAGTGAACAGTTGTTATTCTTTCTGTAACATTTGCAAAGAACTCATGTAGAAATGTGTTTAGTTCCCTTGGTTTGTTATTGATGCTTGCGAAAGCTAAATGATTTAGGTTGCCCTATAGCTACAAGGCAAACCCCGCTTCCCTATTAAGAACAATGAATGGCACCATCCTGTGTTTAGCCTACTTCTGTTCATGGATTAACATAATAATGAATATCAATTGGTTCAGATTAGCTTGTCCCTATTCAATTACATAATCTTCAGAGGACCTAAACACTCCAACAACACCAATAATGCTGAAGCGTGAGCCCACGCCCCCTGTTGGCTAACAGTGTCTGATTGGCTGATCACTCATATTGATGTTCCAGATGGAGATCGAGGAGATGAGGACGGAGATGGACGAGATGCGTGACACCTTCTACGAGGAGGACACGTGCCAGCTGCAGGAAATGAGACGCGAGCTGGAGCGAGCCAATAAGAACTGCCGGATCCTCCAGTACCGGCTGAGGAAGGCTGAGAGGAAGAAGCTGCGCTATGCCCAGACGGGAGAGATCGACGAGGAACTACTGAGGAGCCTGGAGCAGGACTTGAAGGTAGGGAGGGAGTGTGTGTGTGTGTGTGTGTGTGTGTGTGTGTGTGTGTGTGTGTGTGTGTGTGTGTGTGTGTGTGTGTGTGTGTGTGTGTGTGTGTGTGTGTGTGTGTGTGTGTGTGTGTGTGTGTGTGTGTGTGTGTGTGTGTGTGTGTGCGCGCAAGCGTGTGTGTGTGTGTGTCGGTAGGCTTGATGTTGAAACTAATTTTATTAGTTGCTTAATGCACTGTCCATTCACCGCCATAATTAATTCAATCAACTTAAATCAATGTCCCTGATTCTGTTTAATGCAGGTAGCGAAGGATGTGTCTGTGAGACTGCACCATGAGTTGGAGAATGTGGAGGAGAAACGCACAAAGACAGAGGACGAAAACGAGAAACTGAGGCAGAAACTCATCGAGGTGGAGGTGACCAAACAGGCCCTTCAGAATGAGCTGGACAAAGTCAAGGAGGTAAGAACACTCACCCACAATAGATTATACAATCTATACAGCACATATTTTTGCTGTAATACTCGTTATTCAATAACCAACAGTCTCAGAAGAGAAGAGGAAGCAAGGAGGTCCAAAAGTCAGACAAGAAGTCTGCCCAGACCCCAACAGAGGTGAGGGATCACCATGAAATGCTTTTATAAAACAATAAAAAGTGTTTTTTCCAAACACGAGCGAGAGTTGTCTCCTGTACATCAGAACTGCATTATCTTCCTTCCAATTCCCCTTCTCTCAGGATGACAACGATGATCTCAAGTGCCAGCTGGCCTTCATCAAGGAAGAGGCTGTATTGTTGAGGAAGAAGACAGCTAAGATCGACAAGGAGAAGGACCGGCTGGAGACGGAGCTACAGAAGTACCGCTCCTTCTATGGGGACCTGGACAGCCCCCACCCCAAGGGTGAGGCCTGGGGACCCCCCACCACCCGTGAGTCCGAGCTGAAGCTGCGTCTGCGCCTGGTGGAGGAGGAGGCTAACATCCTGGGGAGGAAGATCGTGGAGCTGGAGGTGAGAGACACAGGATGTGATGCAGAGTTTTTGATGTAGGTTATGACATGAAAGAGACCAGGAAATAAGTTTGCACAAGGGAACACAACTGTTCCAAGCATTTCTGCCTGTTCTGCTCAGAAGGTACCTACAGAGAGAGGAAGATGGTGATTCATAACATAACTGACCAATCCGTCTTCATGTCATGTGTTTCCAGGTGGAGAACCGGGGTCTGAGGGCGGAGCTGGACGACCTCAGGGGTGAAGGGGAGGGAGAAGGCGGGTCCGGTGGGGGGGCTGTGGGTGGGATGGGGGCAGGCCGGGGCCATGGGGAGGCTATGACGGAGCTGAGGCAACAGCTTCAGCTGGTGGAGGACGAGGCAGAGCTCCTGAGGAGGAACCTGGCCGATGCTGAAGATCACAACAAGAGAGTGACGGGAGAACTCAACAAGCTCAGGTTTAAGGCCGGGACCCACGAGGGAGGGGCAAGGCATGGAGGAGTGGCGGCAGGAGGAGTATGTTCGGAGAAGGCAGAGGCACTGCAGGAAGAACTGAAGACGGCCCGGCTACAGATTAATGATCTCAGTGGGAAGGTGAGTCGGTCTTCCACATTTGTTTTTCTAGTTTATTTCCGTAACCTTTAACATATATTGAAAGTCAAAATGGCTGTGCAGACAATATGGTAAACAAAAAGATATCACTGGAATCAAAGAAGAAAACAAAGATCAAACGTCATAAACATATCATGCCTCGTTCAGCCAGTTATATTCTCTCTCCCAGGTGATGCAGCTGCAGTATGAGAAGCGTGTTCTGCTCTCCAACATGCAGCGCTACGACCTGGCCTCCCACCTGGCCCTAAGGGGGGGCATCAGCCCTCGGGACAGCGATGCAGAAAGTGACGCAGGAGGGATCGGACCGAGCGGGCGCCGCGAAAGCGATGATGACTCCTCCTCCTCTCGCCTCCAGCCCCCGCACCGCAAACGCGAGGGCCCAGTGGGCGGGGAGAGTGACTCGGACGAGGTGCGGAACCAAACCCGCTGCCTCACGCCTACCCGGGGTCTCTATACCCCACCCCCTGAGACCGCCGCCCGCTTCCTGCCCCGCAACCTACAGGATCGCCAGCAGATGATTGACATTCGAGTGGAGGCGGAGCATCTTGGCAGGACCATCGACCGGCTCATCGCCGACACGGCAACTATAATCGCAGAGGCACGGGTGTACGTTTCCAACAGCGACCTGTATGGGCGGGGTGAGGAGGAGGAGGAGGGTGGGAGGATCAGGGAGCATGAGCTGCTGTACAGGATCAATGCCCAGATGAAGGCCTTCAGGAAGGAGCTACAGGGCTTCATAGACAGACTGGAGGTGCCCAAACCTGAGGACAGGGAGGAGGAACCACTGTCGGTAAGTGTGTGTGCATGTGTTTTTGTGTGTGTTTCTTAATTAAAGAAATGTAGACTTGACCATACCTGTTTGGCTGTATCAGCATAGTCTCTTCACTCGTCCGTCACCATTGAATATTCTGCTGACTTTATTCTCCTTCTTTCTCTGACCCTATTTTCCCTCTCGTTTCTCCTCCGTTGACACTCGTGTTCTGTTCATCCTCTGCCCAGATGTTTCAGCCCATCATTTTACTCATCCTCATTCTAGTCTTATTCTCCTCCCACTCCTATGCCACCATCTTTAAACTTGTCTTTCTGTTTACCCTTTTCTTTGTCCTGTGATCCCGCCTCCCTCAATAGCATAGCCACATCCTTTGTTTGTTTGTTTGTTTGTGTTATTTTTTTAAACATTTGTTGCCAAGGTCACCGAACAGGAGCCTCCCTCTTCAAGCACAGGTCACAGTCACATAACAGGATATATGCTTAGGTTCAACACTGGAGACTACTTTTCCCAACACCCACCACTTCCTTCATCACCCCCAAGAAAAGGTGAGTTAGCACAACACCTGTTTTGCCCAATTCCAGAATCAAATCCTATAGCCATAGTCCCTACCTGCAAATAAATGTTGTAGCCTACAGGTAGACCACCACCATGTGATAGTATATAAGAAATGTAGACCTACAATCTGATAGGAAAGGTGGAGGTTCCTCCTCATTGCATACAAAAGTGTAAAAGATCCGATTTTAAACAAACAAGGTAAATAATGGTGATTCAGAACCATGGCCAGCGACAATCAGAATTCCGATTCAGCACCTGTACAGCGTGGACCGCGACAATGCAAACGAAGGACGTTTGCCCTTTAACTCGGCGTTTCCCAAACTCAGTCCTCGGGACTCCCAAGGGGTGCACTATGTTTGTCCTAACACTACGTAGGTGATTCAAATTATCAACGCTTGATTGATAGTTAATTATTTAAATCATCTGTGAAGTGTTAGGGCAAAAACCAAAAGGTGCACCGGAGGACCGATTTTGTCAAACCCTGCCCTAATTATTTGATACGGACTCTGCAGAAGTCAGGGCATTCATACTTCTTGCGCTTCAATGCGGAGCTATATGGAGCCCTCTGCATTGTTACAACATTTGAGAGAGGCATGACGTGGCTCTGGAGGCATCACAACTGCATCACACCATCCTTATGGCGCCTCCAACCACATTTTCGAATCAAGCATAAATTGGCTCATAGTCTGAGGATTCCCACATTACTATCCACAGCAAATATATTTTGGTTTTGAGCTATCAGGTGCCTTTCGCAACACACTGTTTATGTCGACAAGTGTCCATCATGTCAGTGAACTATTTGGGTCAGAACCTAATGGTGGTCGCATGACGCGCGCGATGATATTGTGCGACCTTCATCAACAGCAATGGCAATGTCAAAATAAATCAACTATAAAATAGTAGTGAAATTGGAGTAAAGTACCCGCTGACGCGCCAGATATCAAGTTTTTCGAAGAAGAAAAACAGAATTCAAATAATGTTAGCGCAGGTGTCACATATATGCTGCATTTTGGCAATCAAAATTGTAAACAAATAAGAGTAGTTTGGAGTCACAAAACGAAATCTGCCAAGCACCCCAAAGCGGAGTAGCAACAGGAGTGCCTATTGGCTCAGAGCTCGGCAGCTGAAATAGCTATGCAAACAGTTTCCCTCTCTACATTGCTTTTTAATTATAGACAGGATGCGAGTGACGATAGTCCTCCCATCGAGACCTCAAATGCTGGAATAAATTTGACATTAAGATACTTGATCTTGGCTCCAGTGATGCGACGTAAATACGAGGTGCACTATAAAGCCCGGGTCCCCCTCTGGAACAGAAGTTGTTTACCCTGAAAAAAGGTGCCTGCTCTGGACATAACCCTGCCCAGGCTTGACAAGAGAGGGTTCCTGTAAAATCCAATCCGCGGGACTAGAACAGAGGCACAAAAGCGAGTATTTCGCGACAAGGGGACTGACTCTGGAGCCGTGGAAGCGCAACCGGGCAAACAGAGGATCTCAAGAAATTCACGGTGAATGCCTTGGCTAGACTGAAATCAGGATTAATTATCTGCCACTGCGATATATCCTCAGCGATTAACAATAACATCGTAAAGGAGAATATTGAACAGACATGAAGAAGTTAATATTTAAATGTATTTTATGGATATGGAGAGTTCCATTAAGTTTTGTTTTACGCATCTCTACAACTTGGGTTTCTTACAATAATTGGACAAAAACCTAATAAAGACAAGTAGTAAAATATAACATTGCAGATCCACTGTGGGCTTGATCTATTGGGTCACATTTGATCAACCTGTGCCGCCCCTTTGGTGCTTTTTCTTTTACGCACCACTAAATAGGCTACATTTGGTCATGTGGGAATTGATTTATTATAGGCCTATTAATATTCAAAACACACGCCTTGCGTATTTAGTCTTTCTCGCTCTTTCTCTCTCTACCTCTCCCAAGTTCTCGATGCATAGTTACAGGTTTGTATTATTAACATATCCGTACTCTTACATCACACGATGACTGGTTGGTGTTCGGGTACTTTCGAGGTGGTAAACGCACGTAATATATAACATTCGGTGATAGCAAACCATCGGCCTTCTAAAATGACCTGATGTACTGTAATAAATCAATGCAGCGATAGGCCTACGGAAACCCGTTAAAGCCAAGCCAATACGCGCCCCTATACAGCATTATGGCCAATTTTCTCGAGGCGAGTTGGCCATGCAGCATGCAGCCGAGTGCGAAAGGAATGTATCGTTTAGCGGTGACACGGAGGGCACACGTTTCCATTGTTCGCAAAGTGTAACTGAAGGCTAGAAGAAATGCGTCCTGCGGGTAACCTGTACTTGGTGAATAGTTGGGGGGGGTTGTATTCGAGATACACCCCGCTTTTGAAAAATGGGGCATATGTACTCATTAAAACGGGTCATGGCTGTAATGGGAAGTTTTCCAAAGTTCCATTATAGAACATTGGGAAGGACAGAGCGAAGGGTTGGAGCAGAGAGGATAGTGACCAACAGCCAAATAGTGAGGTTGTCACACTACACCAGGCATTCCATGGCACGTGTCACATAGGTATCTTAAATGACAATGAAATATGGCTGGGAATACAGAGCCCAAAATGCTTTGAATCTTTCCATGAAATCCACAAAATGTGTATTTATTCAGATTAGATTCAGATTGTGTAAAAGTCAGGGTTCCAGGTGTGATTGCAGGGTACAGTACAAATCTTAGGCTTCGAGCTCCAACATGCAGGACTAGTGAAATCAAATAATTAAAATAGTAATAAAAACAATATAAATATAAATAGCACTATATACATAACAGCTGTGGCAGTGATTAGAAAATAAATGACCATTGGGGTGGAGGCAAAGTATAGACTGTTGAGGGAGGGAGGTGGAATGACCATCGGGGGAGCAGTAGCATTACCATTGAGTGAAATAAAAATAGAAAAGTACATATTTACAACTGCAATTGTGATGAATGTAATTGGAGTGGGGGTAGAGTATAGCCTTTTGGGAGGAGGGGGGGACAGCAGGAGAAAGAATGTCCACGGGGGAGTAGCAGGCAAGGTGGGGGGGTAGCAGGTAGAATGTCCATGGGGAGTAGCAGGCAAGGTGGGGGGTAGCAGGTAGAATGTCCACGGGGACTAGACCTTTTGAGTCCATTTGTGTACTGGTGGATGTCCACATGACTAATGTCCTCTAGTTCTCCCATGTCTTATTGTCCACAATAATCATCCTCTCTTCCTTTGCAGTGTTCCTCTAACATTTCCACACCTTGGTGACCCCTTAAAGACAAACAGCTAGGAAGTTGAAAAAGAAAGGAAGTTAGGAAGTTTAAACAGAAGAAGGAAGAAGAAGTTGTTGGTGGAAGAAAAGAAAGTTGTGACAGGAAGTAAAAAGTTGCTGCAGGAAGCGGCCCAAAATGGCGGCCACCGAACTTCAGCGCGGTCTGGAGCAGGCTGGGCGGGGCTGGGGAACAGAGAGGGGGGAGCTTCTGGACAGCTTCGACTCAGAGATGCAGGAATGGGAGGACCAGCTGCAGGACATGCAGAGGAAGATAGAGGAGGTGAGGGGTCAACCATGGTCAGATGCGTTCCATCAAGGTCTAAAATAAAGTAAAACATCATCCAAATACATGGGATAGTCCAAACATGGTCCAACATGCTCAAGCACAGTTCTGACATAGTCAAACAAGATCCTAGGTAGAGTAACATTACCTGAAATGGGGTATCAGTAGTGTGAACATTTTCACTTTGAGAGAGTGTCTTTCTCGTCCCGCACCCTTGGTCTTCTCTGAAGAGTGTTTAACTGCTTGTGTGTGTGTGTGCGTGTATGTGTGTGTGTTATAATACACTGTTGGAGCCACACCCCTTTTTGAGACCCCATGTCCCCTTTGGAGTAATGATTACAGACAGATGTTAACAAGCTAATTAAACTGTGATGTGCTGACAGACAGTCAGAACACTGTGAAAGATGATAGTGGTGAATGCATTAAAGCTTAAAATAGCGAAGCAAGCACACGCTCACTCCAACTGACATAACAAATGTGTAGATTATAAAAATAGTTGGGTCGTGTAACTATTTCGGTATGTCTATATGGATTGCGTAAACAAGGTTGACATTGTCGTAGGTACAGACTTGTTTTGTGTACATACGGTCTTGTATCTGTATGTATATTGGGTTTTGGAACACGCCTAAGTTGTAAGTGTAAATAATTAGTCTAACTGGTGAATACAACTATTCCAACTTGTGTTCACGTTGTGACGGTAGGTGTTTGATCATTATAATGTTTATGCTCATATTTCAGCTTTACAATGAGGTGCAGGCTCGTAGAGGGGGAAATGATGTCACCATGGGCAACGGCAAAAATGATAGGATGCACCATGGCAATGGCTTCTGTGACCGGCCTGGCAGCCATAGCAACAGAACCAAGGACCACCCAAGAGCTGTTGTAGTGCCAAATCACTGTAGCAACGGTTGTAGTCACGGCCCCAATGGTTACGGCGAACCTGTCAACCATCAGATTGGTGGCTATTATCCAAATTGCAACGGTGCGGTGGAACTTGAAGACTTGTTGCAGGATTATCTTGGACATGGTCACGGAAAGACCTGGAAGACCAACTCAGCTCTCAACGATGTGAGTAGCTACAGTAACTAAGGATTAAAGTTGATAGGCAGCCCTGTCCAAAAAATAACCTTTACCCTATGTCTCACCCCATTGGTGTTTGCAGATCCGAAAAAATCTGATAGGTGGAAGCAATATGGTAGAAACTCCACTTAGCTCATTGGAAGACTAGATGGGGCCACCTCCATATTTATTATACCTATAGTGTTCACTTCAAGTCTTCAAACCTTTGAGGGCTCTAAGCAGGGTTGTTTTCAGTAATAAACATTTAAATAAATTACATATAACTGGCACGTCTCAATACTCCACTGGAAATTGCATAAGTGTGGCTGTAAAGCTGAATTTGATATACTGTATCTTTGCTAGTTGCACTATTCTACATCACTGATTATTTCCTCTCCCAGGTAACCCTTGTCCCACTTCTCTCTCAGCATCTGAAGGAGATCACTAAAGGGAGCCAGGATCAGTCTGTGCACCAGGATGCGATGAAGAGGAGGCCTGTTGAGAAGGAGAGGTAAGAAGGACGTCCACAGACCTCACTAATACTGAGATCATTTAGAGAAGATCATTTAGAGAAGATCATTTAGAGAGCAAAATCCACTTATATGATTTTGTATTTTAGCTATTTTACTCATTGAGTTATTTGCTTGTTAATCTGTTTTAGGATTGGTCAGGTGCGGTTTGCGGACGAGGAGGCTGAGAACAGGAAGAACAGAGTGTCACACAGAAAGAGTTCCCCCTGCAGGGACCTTAACAAGCCCCCTCATAGACAGAGAGAAGGCCCTCCCGTACCCCCCCGCTCCACCTCCCAGGTTGCCTCATCCGAGACTTCCCCAGCCCTCGACAGAAAGTCCCACTCCCCTGGGGCCCTTGGGGACAAGACGTGTGGTAGCCCCTCGGTCCTCAGGAAGTTTGGGGCCATGCTCCAGAAGAACGAGGGGAAAACCCTCACTGACACCGGTGTGGTGACCAACCAGGTGCCTATCGAGAACAAGTGCCCCACCCCCGTCTGTCAGCGCAAAGAGCTGGGTGGCAGCAGAGTGCCTGGGCGCTTGCCTGCCCAGAAATGCCAGGTGGATTCCATCATGCTTACAGTGGAGATGGATCCCAGCAAAGAACGAGGATCTGGTGGGGCAGTGAGAGACTATAGGAGAGAGAGCCAGCTTGGTGAGGGTAGAGGCACCTCAATGGGTAGCTATGCTCACCCTAAAGGACCCCAGGCAGGGCGTCAGAGGAGGCCTGAGGTCAAAGCAAAGGCCCTCGGAGGGGTAGACAGAGAGACAGACATTGGTCTGGTCCAGGGGGAGAGGGCCAGGAGGCCTGCATACCAGCCTAGGGAGCCCATAGTGGACTACAGGAACTTGAGTGGGTCCCATGTTGGAGCTCAGAGGATTCAGAGGGGAGGGCCAGTTGCAGGTCAGAATAAGGACGATGGACTCATTGAGCTACTGGATATGCTGGACATCGAGCACGAGTACAACTCTAGCCCCCGATCCACAAAGACTGCCTACAGAAATGACACACAGAAGGTGAGATAGGCATAGCAAACACACACACACACACACAGTCTTGATCTGACCCACTCTTATCGTCTCTCTCCAGGTGAGCCCAGCTGAGTTGTCCCCAGCAACCCCGTCACAGAACTTCTCTCGTCCTGCCCGCCCAGCCAATCAACGCCCTCCATCCAGGTGGGCTAGCTGTGCTCCCACTGCCTTGATCTCTTCCCCCTCCGGTCCAATGTCCCGCGCCCCAAGCCCCTTGGCACACACCCCTAGCCCCATAGCAAGAACCCCAAGCCCCGCCCTAAAGCAGAAATCTTTCTGCTCCTATTTGCTCCACACCGAGACTGCCATCATGTGAGACACGTTCCCCGAACCCCTTTTAACCCCGCCTCCCCTCCCCCAATTCAACCCCACAGGACTCGGATGATAGAGTCTGCCCTCTCTGGAAATACTATTCGTCTTGAAAAAAAGTGCTTTAAGAGATTTTCTATGAGATGACTTAGAATGACTTACACATATAAGAAACAAAATGGTTGACTCCTATTCAGTCTCCAGTGTTACTGTGGCCTTCCTTTCTCCTGTGCCAAACTTCTTTACTTTTGGTTTCTTTCACTCTCTTTTACTTCCCTTCTATTCTTTCGTTTTCTCTTTCTTTTTTATTGCTGATTTTTGGATGGCTGTGTATATTGCGATACAGCATGGCCCCCTTACATGCGGGTGCGTGTCCCTGTGTGTGTGTGTGTGTGTGTGTGTGTGTGTGTGTGTGTGTGTGTGTGTGTGTGTGTGTGTGTGTGTGTGTGTGTGTGTGTGTGTGTGTGTGTGTGTGTGTGTGTGTGTGTGTGTGTGTGTGTGTGTGTGTGTGTGTGTGTGTGTGTGTGTGTGTGTGTGTGTGTGTGTGTGCGTGCGTGTGTGTGTGTGTGTCAATCCTAATGAGTGCCATGTCGGCTTGTTTTTAAAAGCGAGTTGGCCGTGTCCTGTCACCACAGCAGCAACATGCTAACTGTCTATAGTGTGTTTTACTGTGTCATATTATCAAAATAACAAATTTGAAAATGTTCAAGTAACCACAGTGAGACATACAGTTATGACTAATGTAATGCTTCTGCTGTCCTTTTTTCTCTCTTGATAATAAATAAACACGACAGTGCTTTAATATACGGAGTCCGTCTATCTGTAGAAGTCCTGTGTGATGACTTATTTCATTGGTTGGGGGTGACGGAGTGTAGCTAATTTCATGTACCAACACTACAGAGATTCACTACCATGCTTACCCCATACTGAAAAAGTAATATATCAGAATATGGTTCAATAAAACAGAAATATATTTCAATACAGTACCAGTCAGTGTGGACAGGGTTTTTCTTAATTTTTTTACTATTTTATACAATGTAGAATGACAGTGAAGACATCAAAACTATGAAATAACACATGGAATCATGAAGTAAGCAGAAAAGGGGTAAACAAATCAAAATATGTTTTGTATTTGAGATTCTTCAAATACCCTTCGCCTTGATGACAGCTTTGCACAATCTTGGCATTCTCTCAACCAGCTTCATGAGGTATATACCTGGAATGAATTTCAATGAACAGTTGTGCCTTGTGTAAAGTTAATTTGTGGAATTTCTTTCCTTTTTAATGCGTTTGAGCCAATCAGTTGTGTTGTGACAAGGTATGGGGGGGTATAATAATAATAATATAATAATAATAATACAGAGGATAGCCCTATTTGGAAAAAGACCAAGTCCATATTATGGCAAGAACGATTCTAATTATCACGGCTCAGGCTAAGACCCAGATGCAGACACAGGAGGCAGTACGAGTCTCAGAGTTTATTAAAGTTCAAGGGGCAAGCAAAAGGTAAGTCTAGGCAGGAAAAGGGTCGTAATCCAAATCAGAGTCAGGCAGGTACAGGACGGCAGGCAGGATCATGGTCAGGACAGACAGACTGGGAAGACTAAGAAAACATAAACTAGAGCACAGGAAACACGGGAACACGCTAGTAGGGTATAAATACACAGGGAATAATGATGGGAAATGGGAAACACCTGGTGGGGGGTGCACACAAGCACAAAGACAGGTGAAACGGATCAGGGAGTAACACAACTGGCTCTCATGAGGACGCCACAGGAAAGGAAGTCCCAGAGTTACCTCTGTTGCAGAGGATAAGTTCATTAGAGTTACCAGCCTCAGAAATTGCAGCCCAAATAAATGCTTCACAGAGTTCAAGTAACAGGCACATCTCAACATCAACTGTTCATAGGAGACTGCGTGAATCAGGCCTTCATGGTCGAATTGGTGCACAGAAACCACAACTAAAGGACACCAAATAAGAAGAATAGACTTGCATGGGCCAATAAACACGAGCAATGGTCATTAGACCAGTGGAAATCTGTTCTTTGGTCGGATGAGTCCAAATTTGAGATTTTTGGTTCCAACCGCTGTGTCTTTGTGAGATGCAGAGTAGGTGAACAGATGATCTCCGCATGTCTGGTTCCAACCGTGAAGTATGGAGGAGGAGGTGTGATGACACAGTCTGTGATTTATTTAGGATTCAAGGCACACTTCACCACCATGGCTACCACAGCATTCTGCAGCAATACACCATCCCATCTGGTTTGTTCTTATTGGGACTGGCTGTGTAAGGGCTATTTGACCAAGAGTGTGCAAAGCTGTCATCAAGGCAAAGGGTGGCTACTTTGAAGAATCTCAAATATAAAATATATCAACATTTCTTGAACACTTTGTTGGTTATTACATGATTCCATATGTGTTCATTCATAGTTTTGATGTCTTCACTATTATTCTAAAATGTGGAAAATAGTCCAAATAAAGAAAAACCCCGGAATGAGTAGGTGTGCCAACTTTTGACTGGTACTGTAAATTATTGTAATAGTTTTTTTTACACATATCTGCAGTGAAGCCGCTCAACATTTACATGACATTCAGTCAATCTAACAGACTGCCACCCAAAGCGACCCACAGAAGCAACCAGGGTCAACGCCCTGCCCAAGGGTACGTCAACAGATCTCTCACCAAGTCAAAACAGGGACCAGAACCAGCGACCTATCGGCCACCGGCCCAAAATCTCAACCGCCAGGCCAACAACCCTCCAAGACCCCCCCCCCCCACAGTTCCCCGACCACTGCCCCTCAATCACCAACCCCCCAGCCACCAACAACCAACAAAATCAACAAAAGAGAAAAACAAAGTAAAACAAAAGACATCAAGGACAACAAAAATCAAAACAGCACGGACAACTCTATACGTTTCAGTGCATGTGTGGCACTATTTACATGTGTTTATGTGTGTGTGTGTGTCCGTGTGTGCACGTGTGTGCGTTTGAATGCGAGCGTGTATATATTCATGCTTACACGCGTACAAGTACCTGCGCAGCATCAGCCTCAGGCAAACAGGCATTGGATGTAACAGCGTTGTCCCTCTTTCAGCACTTTAACATATGATATCATTATTTCCCTTAAACTTATGTTAGTAAAATCTCAGTAAATAAAGGCCTATGGCCATAATAATAGGGGGTTTATTTTAGGATGGTGTCTCACTCTCCCTCTTGTTACCAGGCAAGCTAACATGGACTGGGGTTGTGTGAGTGTAGACTTTTGGGGGTCTCAGTATCGTTTGATGTGTTGTCATGGTTTGAGGTTCTCTCCTCATAAAACTGCATGAACAACCCCAAGGCTGTTTACCACTTTGTCTGCAACTCAAGACACATAGCAAGTGGGCCCTCTCTCTAACACACAAAAGGCCAAGGGAGGTAGCTACAGTGTGAAATGTCATGTTGTAGGGCTGTAGGGGCCACACAACGCCTCAGCCCGTCACCTTAACCCCCTCTGAAATGTTGCACCTCTGACTGAAATAGCAAGCGTGACGTTGTTTTGGTGCCAGAAATCTTAGCCTGCTGTCGATGGAGGTATAAATAAAGAGGCAAGTGCTGCTGGTTCTCTCTCTGTTTCTCTCCCCTTTCCTTCATTTCTCAGCGCTTGTATCTCTATCTCATCACTCTCTTTTCCCTCCCTCTCTGTCGTTTATGTCTACTCCCCAGTCTCTGTTTAACCTCTACCATATCTCTACCGTATCAATTCTCCCACCTTGTTTGTCTTTCTTCCCGTTCACCCTATCCTTAACTCTCCAGTCTCCACCCCTCATGTTCTCATCTACTATCCCTATCCTCATCCTAACTCTTTCTCTCTGTAACTGGTTCAGTCTTTCCCTCTCCCTCTGTCTCAGAGTCCCTGTGTGTCTGACTGTGTGTAAATGAGAGGGAAGCTCACAGGCTGGCACCTTCCTGAGTTCCACACAGGGGTATTTTAACCAGGCCATCAATCTTGTGTCCTGTTTAGGCCCTCCACGGAATCAGAGCTGTCTGCTGATTTCACAACTACCCTACAGAGACAGAGAAAATACCCTGGTCACAGACAGAGGCACCTTACTTCATTCTTACAGTTTTTTAAATTCGCTTTGGTGCTATTTTCCCAAGTATGTGGTGAATTTTCTAAACTTTTAGTATAAAACTTCAAACTGGTAACACATGAAACGCAGCCGGCCTCATTCAAAACCTTTCACTGTGTGTTTGTTTTGTTTGGAGACATCATTCACCACCTAACAATCGATCCAAAATATAAGTTAACATAAGTTTACATTTATTGAATCACCAAAACACTACAAAATTGTCACAACCTTATCTGTTTCACCTTTCTTTGTGATTGTCTCCAACCCCGTCCAGGTGTCGCCAATCTTCCCTATTATCCCCTGTGTATTTATACCTGTGTTCTCTGTTTGTCTGTTGCCAGTTCGCCTTGTTTTTCAAGTCAACTAGCATTTAGTGTCTCAGCTCCTGCTTTTTCCAGTCTCTCTTTTCTCGCCCTCCTGGTTTTGACCCTTGCCTGTCCTGACTCTGAGCCCGCCTGCCTGACCACTCTGCCTGCCCCTGACCATGAGTCTGCCTGCCGAGCTGTACCTTTGCTCCCCTCTGGATTACCGACCTCTGCATTTCCCTGACCCTGAGCCTGCCTGCCGCCCGGTACCGTTGCCACCACCTCTGGTTTACAGACCCCTGCCTGCCTTGACCCGTCTATTCCCTGCCCCAAGAACCTTTCAAGTTTCTTCAAGTGCAGTCGCAAAGCCCATCAAATGCTATGATGAAACTGGCTCTCATGAGGACCGCCACAGGAAGGGAAGACCCGGAGTTACCTCTGCTGCAGAGGATAAGTTCATTAAAGTTACCAGCATCAGAAATTACAGCCCAAATAAATGCTTCACAGAGTTCAAGTAACAGGCACATCTCAACATCAACTGTTCAGAGGAGAGTGCGTGAATCAGGCCTTCATGGTCAAATTGCTGCAAAGAAACCACTACTTAAGGACACCAACAATAATAAGAGACTTGCTTGGGCCAATAAACATAAGCAATGGACATTAGACCGGTGGAAATCTGTTCTTTGGTCTGATGGGTCCAAATTTGGGATTTTTGGTTCCAACCGCCATGTCTTTGTGAGATGCAGAGTAGGTGAGCGGATGATCACCGCATGTGTGGTTCCCACCGTGAAGCATAGAGGTGATTTATTTAGAATCCAGGGCACACTTAACCAGCATGGCTACCACAGCATTCTGCTGCAATACGTCATCCCATTTGGTTTGCGCTTAGTGGGACTACAGTATCATTTGTTTTTCAATGACCCTACACACCTCAAGGCTGTGTAAGGGCTATTTGACTTTTTATTTAATTTTTTACTTTAGTTTATTTAGTAAATATTTTCTTAACTCTATTTCTTGAACTGCTTGTAAAGTAAGCATTTCACGGTAAGGTGTATTCGGCGCATGTGACAAGTACAATTTGATTTTATCCCTGAAGTAAAGCATTGTGGAGGCAGCATCATGCTATGGGGATGCTTCTCAGCAGCAGGGACTGGGAGACTGGTAAGGATAGAGGGAACAATGAATGGAGCCAATTACAGGAAAATCCGTGATGACAACTTGCTTGAGAGTGCAAACGTCCTTAGACTGGGGCGAAGATTTACGTTCCAACAGGACAATGACCCCAAACATACAGCCAAAGCAACACTGGAATGGCTTCAGAACAAGAATGTCCTTAAGTCCTTAAGTGGCCCAGCCAAAGTCCATGCTTGAATCCCATTGCAAATCTGTGGAAAGGGGGGCCTCCAGAGCGACGCAGCGGTCTAAGGCACTGCATCGTAATGCTAAAGGCATTACTACAGACTCAGGTTCATTTCTGGGCTGTGCCACAACCAGCCGTGGCCGGGAGTCCCTTGGGATGGTGCACAATTGGCCCGGGAATGAATCAAGGCTCAGAGACGATGCTGCCACCACCATGCTTCACCGTAGGGATGGTGCAAGGTTTCCTCCAGATGTGACGCTTGGCATTCAGGCCAAAGAGTTCAATCTTGATTTCATCAGACCAGAGAATCTTGTTTCTCATGGTCTGAGAGTCTTTAGGCACCTTTTGGAAAACTCCAAGCAGGCTGTCATGTGCCTATTACTGAGGAGTGGCTTCCATCAGGCCACTCTACCATGGTTGTCCTTCTGGAATTTTCTCCCATCTCCACAGAGGAACTCTGGAGCTCTGTCAGAGTGACCATTGGGTTCTTGGTCACCTCCCTGACCAAGGCCCTTCTCTGCCGATTGCTCAGTTTGGCAGGGCGGCCAGCTCTAGGAAGAGTCTTGGTGGTTCCAAACTTCTTCCATTTAAGAATGATGGAGGCCACTGTGTTCTTGGGGACTTTCAATGATGCAGACATTTTATGGTACCCTTCCCCAGATCTGTGCCTCAACACAGTTCTGTCTCGGAGCACTACGGACAATTCCTTCAACCTCATGGCTTAGTTTTTGCTCTGACATGCAGTGTCAACTGTGGGACCTTATATAGACAGGTATGTGCCTTTCCAAGTCATGTCCAATCAATTGAATTTACCACAGGTGGACTCCAATCAAGTTGTAGAAATATCTTGAGTATGATCAATGGAAACAGGATGCACCTGAGCACTTTCGAGTCTCATAGCAAAGGGTCTGAATACTTATTTAAATAAGGTATTTTATTTTCAATAAATGTGTAAAAATGTCTAAAAATCTGGTTTGACTTTGTCATTATGGGGTATTGTGTGTAGATAGATTAGGGGGGGGGGGGACAATTTAATCAATTTTAGAATAAGGCTGTAATGTAATAAAATGCAAAAAAAAGTCAAGGGGTCTGAATACTTTCCAAATGCACTGTATATAGTGTATGTATGCCTCTCCCTCTTCCCTGGCCCATGGCATAATGAAGGACAGAGACAGGCAGGCTGAGGGCACACCGTGTTCCCTGCTGGGTATTTGTGAGGAGGAGCAGGTGGGGCATAGAGAGGACACATGACCAACCCAGAGGGGAACAGAACAGTAAAGGCCTACGAGCACAGACAGCTGAACGGTAGCCATGGTTCCATTGACGTCACCACAGGTCGTGAGCACCCTAGTTATCACAAAGTAACCCCGGGGCACAGATTACACCCCATCATTAAAGCATTTTACATAACCCTGCCAAAGAGTTAGTGCAAGAGTGTGCACACATGTATGCACATGACTCACTCACACACACACACACACAGCATCAATCTACACTCACATACTGTAGGCCATAGCCAAACACTTGACATGCTAATGTCTTTGTACACTAGAGGTTGGCATTAAAGTTCCTAATGATTCATTATACATTGTGTGTATATATATATATATATATATATATATATATACCTTGTTTCTGTCCTTTCCCTCCTGAGTTCTATTTGAAGTTGGAACATGTGTGTGTGTCGGTGTGGCTGTGGCTGTTTTGGGAAGAGTAATAAAATAGGAGCACACACAGATTCACCTGTTCTGTTCCTCGAAGTCAAAAGAGGAACTATCCAATCTGAGCAGATTTCTTGATCACACTCCTTGGCCGGTTTCAAACCAAAACGCATACAACACATTTGCCACTGCAGGGGTGTGGTCAAGTGGGGATATAGAAGGTGGGATAAATGTTGTTATTCATTTTTAATTGGTTGACGCATCTGTGTTAAACCAGCACGTCAAAATTTGAGACCTCCCCAACTTTTCTGAAGGACATTGCAGGACAAACCTAGATCCTCCCAAGAGGCATTATTAAACCATTGAGTTGGCTATGGTTTTGACACATCATTGATAGGCCCCAGGGGAACAGAGGTGACAATGAAGGTGCTGGTAGTGTCTGAGTGTAACTCGCGCTCCAGCTCTGTCCTCTCTTCCCTCGCTGCTCTTCCTCCTGTAACAGTCTAATTTTTAAACCGTCCCCTCGCCCATACCCGGGCGCGAACCAGGGACGTTCTGCGCACATCGACAACAGTCACCCTCGAAGCATCGTTACCCATCGCTCCACAAAAGCCGCGGCTCTTGCAGAGCAAGGGGAAATACTACTTCAAGGTCTCAGAGCAAGTGACGTAACCGATTGAAACGCTATTTAGCGCACACAGCTAACTAAGCTAGCCGTTTCACATCCGTTACACTCCCTCTTTCTGTCCCCTCTCCTATACTCTCTCTGTCTTTCTCCCTCCCACCATCCCTACCTCTCTTTCCTCACTCATACTGTAGGACCTCTGCAGGAGGCCTGTGGTGACAACAGTATGTGTCAGTCCTCTACTGTGACAGCCTAGAAATATATATTTAACTGCCACTTAAACGTGTGTGTGTGTGTGTGTGTGTGTGTGTGTGTGTGTGTGTGTGTGTGTGTGTGTGTGTGTGTGTGTGTGTGTGTGTGTGTGTGTGTGTGTGTGTGTGTGTGTGTGTGTGTGTGTGTGTGTGTGTGTGTGTGTGTGTGTGTGTTCACATGTGAATGGGAGAGTTGTAGCATGTTTAAAACATCAGTAGTGTCAGCACTGCTGAAAAAACAGCATAGACCAGCATTAGTCTCGGATATCTCCGCCCTTGGAGCATCGTAACCCTGGAGCATTCAAAGATTTCGGAAGTAAGCCGTCTGGCTCGAGAGACTAGACCAGCATAGGCTGGTCATGCTGGTCACCAGCATATACTGATATGCTGGTGACTAGAGCTGGTTTTTCTGGTGACCAGCCTTTACTGTGTTTTGGTGAACTGCACATCACTGCATGCTGGGTCAGTCCGTTCTGAGAGGCGCCTGTGTGCGACGGGTTGGTGCGCGCACTATGTTCATCCAAATAAATGACAACTTGATTATTTCTTGGGAAATTATCATCCTGGACTGTTCAAACTAGTTTAAAAAACGATGTGTTAGTTGTATTGGCCGTACAGGTTTGTTAAAATACATTAATATAGGGCCTCACTTTGATATGCATCCCGAATCAAATCAAACTTTATTTGTCACATGCGCCGAATACAACAAGTGTAGACCTTACCGTGAAATACTTACTTACAAGCCATTAACCAACAGTGCAGTTCAAGAAATAGTTAAGAAAATATTTACCAAATAAACTAAAGTAAAAAAAATAATAAAAAGTAATACAATAACATAACAATAATGAGGCTATATATGGGGGTACCGGTACTGGTGGGGGGGGGGGTCAATAGTAATAGTCCGGTGGCCATTTGATTCATTGTTAAACCACGTTCGTAGGTGGTTTGAAGTTAGATACAATACACGTATACTATTAATAATATGAGTTATGGGGGATTGTTTTCAGACAAGTTGAGTCCGGTTGGCCTCCGGACCTGGAGGATTCTGAGGAGAGCTGCACAACCTGTTCTCAGTGAAATTCGTATTATTATTCATGTAAATGTGAGACACTCCATTTAGTATGATATCTTACGTTTCGTGTAATATGTATTAATTTGTGGATGTCCATCATCCATTTCAGATGATATCTTATGAATTACAAGCTAACAATATGTTAAGTTTTGGTAAAAAGTATTATACAGAGTTTTCTGAAAGTATTCAGACCCCTTGACTTTTTCCACATTTTGTTACATCACAGCCTTATTATAAAATGTATTAAATAAAACAATTTACTCAGAAATCTACACACAATACCCCATAATGACAAATTGAAAACAGGTTTGTCTAAATCTTTGCACATTTATTAAAACAAAAAAATCGGAAAACCTTATTTACTATGTTACATCTGGTCTATGAGACCAGGCTGAGCTGCAGGGTGTGAATCTGACCCTGTCCGTCTGCATGCTTCAAGCTAAAGGGACACTGGCCCCGTCCAAGCTTTACCACGTAGGGAGATGACACCCCTACAACCAGCAGGAGGCCTAACAGCGGATACACTTTTTCTCCCTCACACTTTCTCTCTCTCCTCTCTTCTATCATTCTCTTTTCCTTCATATCTGAATCGCTCCATCTATTTCTGTCCTACTCAAGTGCACACTCAATCGCACACTCTAATCTATAAATCCAATCTTCCTTTTCCCTCAGTCGATGCTTACATGTTACCACTGCTGCAGTGCCTCGGTTTATGTAACATTCACGGTGGAGAGAAACTAGAAATAATGATATAAGGTACGATTCCTAGAAGTAGTAAATAGCTTTACTAGAAGGCTCCATCGTAACATAACTGTGCCATACGACAACGCAGTGCTTCATTTAAGCCTTATCCTGCATTGGATCCGGCACCTCTCAGTTTTGGACTGTTTTGTTCTGGGACCTATTTTCCAGGATCCGGTACCTCTAGTGGCATAAAACAACTGTTTACAATATAAATTCGTAATTCGAAATGGTTAGATATTACTTGTTAGATATTACTGTACTGTCGGAGCGAGAAACGCAAGCATTTCGCTACACCCGCAATAGCATCTGCTAAACACATGTATGTGACCAATAACATTTGATTTGATTTGAGTTGCCACCTCTATAATTCTCCTGCCCCCTAAAAAAAAACGTAGCCTAATGTGAAAACGTAGATTTTCAGTCGCTCCTGATATTCTAAGAATTGATTTGGGTTGGGCCAGCCCGGGTTTATCATTTGCGCAACATTGTAGCCTAAAGAACAACTTGTGGCAGTTGCTGTGGTGCTAGAGAGAAGTGTGACTGTATCTCTCACAGAACCAGAATGAGATTCACTTTCCATGATCTATTTCCCTCTCTCTGCTCTGCTAGACATGAGCCTGCAAGTACAATCTCTCCAGGGTTGTACTTCTTCATTTATTTCCTTATAGAAGCATAGCCATGGGAAGCGTGCTGGTGGTGCTGCAGCACCCCCCTTCATGAAAAAAAGATTGCAGTCAGAGTGCAGTATAACTGCAGTATAACTGTAGTGTGCTGCAAATACTGTGTCCAAAATAACACTGTATTGTTGTGCAGTAATTTTGCAGTGTAACTGCAGGCAGGTAGAGTGCAGTATAACTGCAGTTCAACTGCAGTTATCCTTGCAATTACTGCGTCCAAAATATGATAGTTGACTGCAGTTACTGCACTTTAACTGCAGTTTCAAAACTGCAATATTTTGTTGTAATGGCCCTGATAAATAAAACATTTCAGCAGGCAAGAAAGTAGCCTTGCCGAAATCCCCCCCGCCCTTCTATTCCCAGGTAAGAAGTGTTAGGTTGTAGGTATTATAGGAATTATAGGACTATTTCTCTCTATACCATTTGTATTTCATATACAGTGCCTTGCGAAAGTATTCGGCCCCCTTGAACTTTGCGACCTTTTGCCACATTTCAGGCTTCAAACATAAAGATATAAAACTGTATTTTTTTGTGAAGAATCAACAACAAGTGGGACACAATCGTGAAGTGGAACGACATTTATTGGATATTTCAAACTTTTTTAACAAATCAAAAACTGAAAAATTGGGCGTGCAAAATTATTCAGCCCCCTTAAGTTAATACTTTGTAGCGCCACCTTTTGCTGCGATTACAGCTGTAAGTCGCTGGGGTATGTCTCTATCAGTTTTTCAGGAGCCAGACAGCCCAAACTGTTGCAGAGACCCTGACTCTGCGTGCAATGAACGCAAGAGAAGTGACACAATTTCACCTGGTTAATATTGCCTGCTAACCTGGATTTCTTTTAGCAAAATATGCAGGTTTAAAAATATACACTTCTGTGTATTGATTTTAAGAAAGGCATTGATGTTTATGATTAGGTACAGTCGTGCAACGATTGAGTTTTTTTTCGCAAACACGCTTTTGTTAAATCATCCCCCGTTTGGCGAAGTTGGCTGTCTTTGTTTGGAAGAAATATTCTTCACACAGTTCGCAACGAGCCAGGCGGCCCAAACTGCTGCATATACACTGACTCTGTTGCAAGAGAAGTGACACCATTTTTCCAAGTTAAAAGAAATTCATGTTAGCAAGCAATATTAACCAAATATGCAGGTTTAAAAATATATACTTGTGTATTGATTTTAAGGTTATGGTTAGGTGCCACCGCATCGATGATATGCAATGCAGGACATGCTAGATAAAATAGTAATATCATCAACCATGTGTAGTTAACTAATGATTATGATTGATTAATTGATTGATTGTTTTTTATAAGATAAGTTTAATGCTAGCTAGCAACTTACCTTGGCTTCTTACTGCATTCGCGTAACAGGCAGTCTCCTCATGGAGTGCAATGTAAAGCAGGTGGTTAGAGCATTGGACTAGTTAACCGTAAGGTTGCAAGATTGAATCCCCGAGCTGACAAGGTAAAAATCTGTCGTTCTGCCCCTGAACAAGGCAGTTAACCCACCGTTCCTAGGCCGTAATTGTAAATAAGAATTTGTTCTTAACTGACTTCCCTAGTTAAATAAAGGTGTAAAAAAAAAAACGGCCAAATCGGTGTCCAAAAATACCAATTTACGATTGTTATGAAAGCTTGAAATCGGCCCTAATTAATCGCCATTCCGATTCATCAGTCGACCTCTACATGGGAGAGACGACGAATATTGGCAAAGAGATTTATTTGTAGACTAATACACTTGAAACAAATAGCCAAACTGAAAACTGCAGACATTACTCGTGCCTTCCCCGCGATCAAACCAACATTAACAATTTAATGAAATGCAACCTAACGTGATCAGAAATCACAACTAGCAAGTCGCAGCAATGAAGAATTCAGTGGGTGCGCGTTCAAGCGAAGGGGGTGGGGGGGGTTCTGCCACGGGGGGAGCTTTTTGGCACGACGCCGGTACCTCAGAGCTCCCCAGGTCACCCCCCTCTCGCTCTCACTTTTTATTCTGGCACCTCCGATTTACAAATTAAGCACTGAGGACAAGACATTTATGGATGGTGATCATAGCTGCGGAGTGACATAGTGTATGATAGTTATTCATGTCTGGAGTGGCACCGCTTTTACAGTGTGATGCCTATGGAGAGGTATTAATGGTGTGAAGCCGATGATGGTTACAGTAGAATGAGGTCATGCTGGCTCCAGTTGGGGCGAGACTACAGACACCTCTGTGAATCTGACTGCATCCATGTCTGTCCTACCACTGGAAATAGGCTACCAACAACCACACACACACATGCACGTACACACACGTGCACACACACATGTACTAATGGATGCACACACACGTACACAAACGTACAAAACCAGACTCTTACCTAATGGAAATGTGTTTTTAATAGATGGAGTAGATAAATCGACTAGAATAGAATGGATTAGTTCATACATGTATTAATGTATCAACACGTCATAACTCACATCATAAGCAGCATACAGCCCCTCGGCATTAAACAAGAAATAACAACCCCATCCCGAACAAAAACAAGGTCACAAATAATAATTGACAGACAAACAATTGTGCCCTCTGAACTCCTGGGTGGGAGACAGACAGACGGGAGGGATCCAACTATTCATGGAGGATTGAGTGTTGTATCCTGGTTTATTTTGTGCAGAGAGAGGGGGGATATTACAGGGTGTAGACTAGACAGGTCATTGGAGAGTTATGTGTACATACATAACTGTTGTCTCCCCTCTGTCTGTGTATATATATATACTACCGTTCAAAAGTTTGGGGTCACTTAGAAATGACCTTGTTTTTGAAAGAAAATGTCCTTTTTTGTCCATTAAAATAACATCAAATTGATCAGAAACACAGTGTAGTCACGACCTCCGCCGAAATCAGTCCCTCTCCTTGTTCGGGTATTGTTTGCCGGGTTCATTATTACCCCATTATTTACTAGTGACCGGTATTTCACGCACCTTCAGTATTTGTTTTATACTGGTGCTGTTCATGGAATAAATGAGCTTGTACACATCTCTGCTCTCCTGTGCCTGATTCCATGCACCAGTTACCCACAGCCTGACAGGTGTAGACATTGTTAATGTTGTAAATGACTATTGTAGTTGGAAATGGCCTATTTTTTTATGGAATATCTACATAGGCGTACAGAGGCCCATTATCAGCAACCATCACTCCTGTGTTCCAATGGCACGTTATGTTAGCTAATGTAGTGGTCTGGGTGTAGCTGGTGCAGAGGAGTCAGGCGCAGGACAGCAGAGATGAGTAACACAAGTAACGTTACTCAAATATTCCAATAACATGTCGTAATACCGAGCCCACAATAAAGGACCGAACATACATAAAACAATCACGCACAAAACCCATGGGGAAAACAGAGGGTTAAATAATGAACACGTAATTGGGGAATTGAAACCAGGTGTGTAAAACAAAGACAAAACAAATGGAAAATGAAAAGTGGATCGGCGATGGCTAGAAGGCCAGTGACATCGACCGCCGAACGCTGCCCGAACAAAGAGATGGACCGACTTCGGCGGAAGTCGTGACAGCTAATCCAAGTTTATCATTTTAAAAGGCTAATTGATCATTAGAGAACCCTTTTGCAATTATGTTAGCACAGCTGAAAACTGTTGTTCTGATTAAAGAAGCAATAAAACTGGCCTTCTATAGACTAGTTGAGTATCTGGAGCATCAGCATTTGTATGTTCGATTACAGGCTCAAAATGGCCAGAAACAAAGTACTTTCATCTGAATCTCATCAGCCTATTCTTGTTCTGAGAAATGAAGGCTGCGAGAAATTACCAAGAAACTGAAGATCTTGTACAACGCTGTGTAAAGAAGGCCAGTTTGATTAGCTTCTTTAATCAGCACAACAGTTTTCAGCTGTGCTAACATAATTGCAAAAGGGTTTTCTAATGATCAATTAGACTTTTAAAATAATAAACTTGGATTAGCTAACACAACGTGCCATTGGAACACAGGAGTGATGGTTGCTGATCATGGGATTCCAACTACAACAGTCATTTACAACATTAACAATGTCTACATTGTATTTCTGCTCAATTTGATGTTATTTGAATGGACAACTGTCACGGTTTTCATAGGGTGAAGGAGAGTCGGACCAAACTGCAGCGTGTCGATTGCGATCCATGTTTATTGAAACAAACGTAAAGATGAATAAACACAAACACTACAAAACAATAAACGTAACGAAAACCGAATACAGCCTATACTTGTGTAAACTAACACCGAACATGGACATCAGGACACTAAGGACAATCACCCACAATACAACCAAAGAATATGGCTGCCTAAATATGGTTCCCAATCAGAGACAACGATAACCACCTGCCTCTGATTGAGAACCACTTCAGACAGCCATAGACTTTCCTAGAACACCCCACTAAGCTACAACCCCACTAAGCTACACACCACATACAAAACCCCATGTCACACCCTTGCCTGACCAAATAAATGAAGAAAAACACAAAATACTTCGACCAGGGCGTGACAACAACAAATGTGCTTTTCTTTCAAAATCAAAGACATTTCTAAGTGACCCCAAACTTTTGAACGGTAGTGTGTGTATTTATATATATATTTATTTTTCCCCCTTTATTTAACTAGGCAAGTCAGTTAAGAACAAATTCTTATTTTCCAATGACAGCCTAGGAACAGTGGGTTAACTGCCTGTTCAGGGGCAGAACTACAGATTTTTACCGTGTCAGCTCGGGGATTCGTTCTTGCAACCTCTCTAACCACTAGGCTACCTGCCACCCCAATATATACGGACAGAGGGGAGACAACAGTTATGTATGTACACATAACTCTCCAATGACCTGTCTAGTCTACACCCTGTAATATCCCCCCTCTCTTTGCACAAAATAAACCAGGATACAACACTCAATCCTCCATGAATATTTGGATCCCTCCCGTCTGTCTGTCTCCCACCCAGGAGTTCAGAGGGCACAATTGTTTGCCTGTCAATTATTATTTGTGACCTTGTTTTTGTTCGGGATGGGGTTGTTATTTCTTGTTTAATGCCGAGGGGCTGTATGCTACTTATGATGTGAGTTATGACGTGTTGATACATTAATACATGTATGAACTAATCCATTCTATTCTAGTCGATTTATCTACTCCATCTATTAAAAACACATTTCCATTAGGTAAGAGTCTGGTTTTGTACGTTTGTGTACGTGTGTGTGCATCCATTAGTACATGTGTGTGTGCACGTGTGTGTACGTGCATGTGTGTGTGTGGTTGTTGGTAGCCTATTTCCAGTGGTAGGACAGACATGGATGCAGTCAGATTCACAGAGGTGTCTGTAGTCTCGCCCCAACTGGAGCCAGCATGACCTCATTCTACTGTAACCATCATCGGCTTCACACCATTAATACCTCTCCATAGGCATCACACTGTAAAAGCGGTGCCACTCCAGACATGAATAACTATCATACACTATGTCACTCCGCAGCTATGATCACCATCCTATGCTCATAAATGTCTTGTCCTCAGTGCTGAATTTGTAAATCGTGAGGTGTCAGGATAAAAGGTGAGCGCGAGAGGGGGGTGACCTGGGGAGCTCTGAGGTTCCCGGGAAATCATCTTGCATGCATATAATATAATCGCATTTGCGTGGTGGTCTAGACTAGAGCAGTAGAAAAGAGGCGCTTTGCTAAATGTATTTTGTAAACTAGGGTCCGGGAAAAATGGGACCTTTTATAAAGCATTTCAAGCATGTCATTTCTACATGTTTCAGGGCTATGTCTGGTCTTGTGTACATACAATCCCAAAATGAACTCTCTCACCCAGGACTCTTTCATCATCCCTCTCTACTTCCATCCTCCCTCCCTCTTTTTCCATCCCTTCCTCTCCCCCACCCATTGATCTCTCTTGTTTTCTTATTATATCCTGCTGTTGCTCTACCTCTACTCTCCACCCCTCCCTCTCTTCTCCCTGTCTCTCAACACTCTCTTTCTCACTCTGTCATCTTACTGTCTCCTTCTCTCACCCCCTTCCCCTCCAGCCACCTCCCTCTTTCTGCCTCTCTATCATCGCTCTCTCTTCACCTATTTTTCTCTCCCTATGTATCTTTCACATTGCCACAACACGACCCAAAGGTGTGGCATTTCTATATGTATCTCCCAGTTACCATAATTAACACCCCTGATATTCCATTTACACTCCCGTTTGTATTTATTTCAACAGTGAAGCTAAAATGTGTAAATGTGTCTCTGTACTCCAGCATTTTGGATTTGAGATCAAATGTTTAATACAGAATATCACCTTTTAGGGTATTTTATACACATCTGTTTTACCATTTAGAAATGAAATCACTTTCGGATTATGTTTTGCACAATAGGGACTGAATGGTGAAAAATGTATTGTCACTTTTATTGTAAATAAGAATAGAAGATGTTTCTGAACATGCATGTGGATGCTACTATGATTATGGATAATCATGAATGAATCGTGAATAAGAGTGAGAATGTTACAGAAGAACAAAGATTATACTCCCCCCAAAATATTACCTTCCACCATTACCAAAAACAGGGGAGGTGAACATTTTTGGGGGGAGAGGGGTATGATCCTATTGGGCAAAATATAATCTGAAGCACAACCAAAACAAAGTGCAAATGCATCCAATAAGTTTGCAGGGTCACATGCTTGATGTAGTCATCGCGTGATAGGAATATGGAACCAAATACTCAACTTTCTACTACACCACAAGTGAAGTTGTCCAAATACTTATGAAAAGAAAAACATACTCAAATCGGGGGACTAGATACATGAAGTGCTTTCATATCTAAATGGTAAAAAGATACAGTTGAAGTCGGAAATTTACATACACCGTAGCCAAATACATTTAAACTCCATTTTCACAATTCCTGACATTTAATCCTAGTAAACATTCCCTGTTTTAGGTCAGTTAGGATCACCACTTTATTTTAAGAATGTGAAATGTCAGAATAATAGTAGAGAGAATGATTTATTTCAGCTTGTATTTCTTTCATCAAATTACCTTGACTTTGTTGTCCTTAAGCCATTTTGACACAACTTTGGAAGTATGCTAGGGGTCATTGTCCATTCGGAAGACCAATTTGCGACAAGCTTAACTTCCTGACTAATGTCTTGAGATGTTGCTTCAATATATCCACATAATTTTACTTCCTCATGATGCCATCTATTTTGTGAAGTGCACCAGTCCCTCTTGCAGCAGAGCACACCCACAACATGATGCTGCCACCCCCGTCCTTCACGGTTGGGATGGTGTTCTTCGGTTTGCAAGCCTCCCCATTTTTCCTCCAAACATAACGATGGTCATTATGGCCAAACAGTTCTATTTTTGTTTCATCAGACCAGAGGACATTTCTCCAAAAAGTACAATCTTTGTCCCCATATGCAGTTGCAAACCGTAGTCTGGCTTTTTTTATGGCATTTTTGGAGCAGTGGCTTCTTCCTTGCTGAGCGGCCTTTCAGGTTATGTCGATATAGGACTCGTTTTACTGTGGATATAGATACTTTTGTACCTGTTTCCTCCAGCATCTTCACAAGGTCCTTTGCTGTTGTTCTGGGATTAATTAGCAATTGTCGCACCAAAGTACGTTCATCTCTATGAGACAGAACGTGTCTCCTTCCTGAGGGGTATGACGGCTGTGTGGGCCCATGGTGTTTATACTTTTGTACTATTATTGGTACAGATGAACGTGGTACCTTCAGGTATTTGGAAATTGATCCCAAGGATGAACCAGACTTGTGGAGGTCTACAATTGTTTTTCTGAGGTCTTGGCTGATTTCTTTTGATTTCCCATGATGTCAAGCAAAGAGGCACTGAGTTTGAAGGTAGGCCTTGAAATACATCCACAGGTACACCTCCAATTGACTCAAATGACGTCAATTAGCCTATCAGAAGCTTCTAACGCCATGACATCATTTTCTGGAATTTTCCAAGCTGTTTAAAGCAGTCAACTTAGTGTATGTAAACTTCTGACCCACTGGAATTGTGATACAGTGAATTAATTATAAGTGAAATAATCTGTCGGTAAACAATTGTTGGAAAATTTACTTGTGTCATGCATAAAGTAGATGTCCTAACGACTTGACAAAAACTAGTTTGTTAAGAAGGCATTTGTGGAGTAGTTGAAAATGAGTTTTAATGACTCCATCCTAAGTGTATGTAAACTTCTGACTTCAACTGGGTTTCAACTTGGTTTCAAGATGGGGATCTACAGTATAATTGTGGCCAGGCTTACAGTGACCGCTTACAACGACATTGTGCCATCTTGTGTTGTTGTCATAGGTCTCCCTTCATGTAGTAGGGTGATATCTCTCTAGTCGTGATGTGATTTGTTTCCATTGTCTGCCTGCTGATGTATCTGTGTTGTTGCTAGTGTAACTGTCTTCAGTCTGTGTTGTCCGTCGTCTTACTTTTAGTTTTTAATCCCCGCCCCCTGGCCCACAGGAGGCCTTTTGCCTCATGCCAGGTAGTCATTGTAAGAGTTTGTTGTTTAATTGACCTGCCTGGTCAAATAAAGGTACACGAGACCTTGTGAGTCTAGTCACGATGCTGAGTCACAATGCTGATCCACGATGCAAACTGAACATACAGTATCACCTAAAGCCATAACGCATAAGTACTAGCTATCCCTTTCGAATAAATTGTTATATTACGGTTAAGTTAACCACAACATCGAACTCATGACTTCAATTAAGGTCAAATAATAGACAAACACTTTATTGTTTTGATAAAACATCAGTTAAACAAGACCACACATGGAAGTTAAATCATATTAATTAAAAGTCAAAAATACTTTTAAAAACATGGCAATAAACAATTGACAGAAGAGTATCAAAATAATAGGTTCAAAGTTCAGACAACTCAAACACTCATGATCAGGTGTGTGTACAACGCATCTTCCATCCAGTTTTCATAGTATCTTCAGCATATTTTCTCAACATCTTTGTTTGTTTCATCTTTCATGAGGAAGTCCTTCATAAAAAATCTCCAATCACTTCTTCCTACTTCTACCCGTCTTTGTAGGTCACCGTTTCTACTTAGGAATATGTGTGACATGCATCACGTTTGAATTGAGTGTGCGCATAGCTACTGACAGATTAAAGAAGCTTTCATTCTCAATCTCTGCTTGCTCATTTCCATTAAATGTCCATGCTCCACCCCTGATGTATAGAACCTCTGTGCATATTTGTGATCTTGTTGTAATTTCAAATACCTTCCATTCAGTAATTACAAGTGTTTTCACTTGTAACTTGTTTCAATGGCTGCAAACAGGCAAGAAATACACAGTATGTTTTCCTATTGGTGGCTTGGTGAGTTCTGTGTCAAGATGGGGATCTATGGGGTGGGTTTGCAGAACTGTTGTGGCCAAGCTTACAGCGACCTCTTGTGGATCGTAATAAAATACCAAACAAAAGGTGCTATTTAGGGTACTTAAATGTTACCCAGAAATAATTTGATATTGAGATAAAATCAGCTTCATTGGACATTTAAGAAACATTTTCATATTCATCTGGAATATCACTTCAATACACACACTGACTCACGTACGCTCAATGGAGATGTTACAACAATCATTACAGTAAACAGCCATGTACCGACAAAACAAGATTTTTGCCTCCTGTTAGAGATGGGATGCTACATTTAAAAGGTTAAGTCATCTCCAAACCTCAAACCTCATTTCACAATTTCTCTGTAGATAGCCTATTAAGACTGACCATGCCTTTTGGTACTAACACAGGCTCAAATGGTTAGTGGCAGAGAGTGGAACAGTATGGGCTGTTTTATTATGTGTGCTATTTTGCATAATCTTACTGGCTGACATATTATAAATTATGGATTAGTCTATGTTGCTGTATATGTAATGCAAATGGCTGATCTGGTGTCTTCCACTGGGTTATTCAATACCACCATGTGCATGGAGTGAATTTGTTTTTTGCTGAGCCGGTTGAGTGCAGAGACAGTGGTCCAGTTGTGGTCACACCTCAGTGACAGTGCATTGACCGTCAGGGCTGCGTGAGCGCACACTGAGGCCTCCGCTGGAGGACCCACCTCCAGGTGGCAGTCTGTCAGGCTGGACCTCTCTGAGCCGGCGCTGTAGGAGTCTATGTCTGGGCCTCCGTCGAGACCCAACTTCCCGTCCCCCCCTCTCCCTACCCCACCCCCGCCCTACTTCATCACCACCACCATCCTCATCCTCACTGCTACCAGATGCTGACTCGTACACCTGGCTTATTCTTGAAGCTACCTCTTCATTCTCCTCTTCCTCCCCCTCTGGTTGGCTGATGAGGAGCTGGGACAGAGAGTCTTCAAGGGAGATGGAGACTGAGGTGGCAGGGTGGGCACCCAGGACTGTGGGGGGTCTGACTGGAGGAGCCGGGATGACAACCCCTAAGCCCCCCGCCTGCGACCGTCCAGTCATATCCTCCCCATCAGCAGAGCTTGGCCGTTCCACTGTTGCCGCTGTGACCGGAACAGCTGCCACGGCAACAACTGGCGGGGTGGGGTCAGGGTCCAGTCTGAGTCCGGCCACGCCCTTTTTGGGAATGTCGACCACATCACGCTTCATGCGTCGGCGGCGACCGTGCTCGTTGCGGCGATACTGCACCATGTTCTCCAGGTCAGCCACGTACAGGAAGCCAGCAATCAGCATCTCAGCGCTCTTCCTGCCCTTGGCGAAAGCGTCCTCCAGCTCACGGCTGGTCCTCTCGTCATACTGCCACCAGCCGTTCCTCCCCTCGTAGTACCATGCATGGTCTCCTCCAGCGCTCCCTGACCCGGTTCCTCCTCGTCCTCCTGCGGCTGCTGCCTTCAGCTCCTCTGGGGACAGCAGAGTGGGATGCTCCAGGAAGTCCTCAGGTACTTCCTGTCGGCAAAGAGCGCAGCGCTTGCTGTGCCAGGAGGCTCCTTTGACGCACAGGAAACAGAAAACGTGGCGGCAGGGCAGGCGAACCGGGTGGACACAGGTCTGGAGGCAGATGGCACATTCCGGCACAGGGTTTGCCGAGGGGGTAGGTGAGCTGGGGGAGTCACCAGTGAAGGCGTCCCCTCCATCTTCTACCTTTGAGGAGGACACAGAGTCCACTGAGTGGTCCACCTCACCACAGCTCGCCATGCTGAGAGGAGACACAGCAAGTTAGGCAAATTCTTGAGACAGACAAACAAACCTGCAGTCTAATTTTACTCTATTATCAAAATCTGGATATTCAAGATTGAAGCTTCATAGGATTAGCAATAATCTTCTCACCCTGGAGACTCAAATCACAAAGCTGTCATGAGATATCAAATTAGCAATAGGCCTAAATATCTAAATTTGAATTTCAGACGATTTAGCTGGCTAGAATCTTTTATATATCACAATCTTGTTTCTAAAATTGCTACGATGGAAAATAAATGATCTCCTTACTGTTTCAAGTGCAGTTACTGGGATGTCATCAGGATCAAATCTGTATTCTCTCAAAGTTCCTCTCTATGGAAAAATATTGTTGAAAAGATGATATTGTCTCTACACTCTTTCCCAGAGAGATTGTAACACTGGTAACTCGCCTCTCACTGTTTGTTTTGCGCAACAAAAACAAACCCTGCCCAAAGTTAGCTAGCTAGCCAACAAGACTAACTATACAGTATTTCACTATAACGTTATTAGCCATCTTGCTAATCTAAAGAGAACATATGTGCATTATAGAATTAATAGGAAAACTGTCCATACAAAATATATGTAGTTACTAAACCGACAGTATTACTAAATCATAATATGATTTTGTCGTCATGAAACTAGCTAGCTATTTCTTGTAACGTCAACGTTAGCTTGCTAGCTTCGGAGGCCCAGTGACAGACACACCCCTTGACTGTCTTCTCACTTGGGGGAATTTCATCCATACTCACCTGTCAAAAATACTGTTTGCACTTCGCTCAGTGACGTAGGTATTTAGACAGTTCGCAAAATAGATGCTACCAAAACAAAGCAAAATAGAAGCGTTCCTCCTCTTTCAGAGAAGAAAAGGCGAAGCGAGAGGTTTTACTCTGAACAAAATCTGTCAAGAAAATAAGCCCATGAAGTGAGACATTTTTGTGTAGACGCCAATGAGAGGGTGTCGAATTTGGTCAACAAAAATGTAATTGTTAATTTGCTTCGTGAGGCTTATTTGATTGAATATAAATTTCGTAATGGTTATGTTGTTATGAAAGCACTGATATAAGTAGACGCATGTGAAATTTTGCAAACTTTAAAAAACACAACTTTATATCCGAGTTGTGCCTATTGCCATAGAGATGGATAGAGGACATGGACATAACCCGTTTTAGCAAGGACATTGCGATTGTGGGCTTCCACCATTTTAAAGTAGTCAACGGGGTGGGGATTCTTATGAGTTGGGAGCAAGCAGCCAATGAAGAGGACAATTGACTACTTTAAAATAGGCATGGCTTCACTGCCCATGCTGTCACAGACGCGAAGGTACAGATACAAAAATGAATCCTGTATCTATCTCTATGGCCTGTTGTTCACACTCATTGGCTAGAATGGTCCCACCTGATGTCACCTCCCACCTGTCTTCCATCTTTGAGGACATGTATTTCCATTGTTAGAACGTTCACTCGAATATCTTGTCAATATAATAGACAATATTTGCCCATAGGTACTATATACAGCATAGAGCTCGCCAGTTTGTGATGCTAAAACCGGAAATGAGTTACCGCTAGTTCGTTCAGAATGGGGAAAGAAAAGGGTTTTGGGATTAACGCCGAATATAAAGTCTGAGATAAACACAGGTTTATACGTGTTGTTCTATGAGAGAATAGAAATCAGTTAACATTATGATTTATGAAGACTTTGTTTTTGAAATTACATAAATGCTTCTGATGCAGATTATCTAATAGAACAGCATTTATCAAATCTCCTGTATACCACAGACCTTATTTTTAGTCTTTATCCCTACAAAAACACCATTCATTTCTGCATAGACTTTGTTCAATGAACCATGGTAGAGTTAGTGCCCACAAAAATACGCCATTACTATTTATATTACTATTTATCGCGACTGGCGAAGGGAGGTCATATCCACTTTTGAAAATGTTTATAAGCTATAGAAATCTTTGCAAAAGGCTTGCCACATAAAAACAAAGTTAGTTGGTTCATTTTTTAATTCAGTAATTTGTGAAAACAATATAATTTACATTAACATCTTCCACACAAACAAACCAATGTGGGACCATACAAAATATTTGAATCATCAAACGGCATCATTAGGTTCAATTTGTCTTTATATATAGAGAAATGCTACACTTGAAGAACAAGAAACCTAGCCACTGTCGTGATGATGATAGAAACAAAAAAATAATCTGAAAAGACAGTTTGCTTTCTGAACACTGCTTAATTCAGTCCATAACAATTTAGTGACTGTTTCCTGAAATGGATGGTTGAGGTAACATGTTGAAATAAACCCACAATGTTGGATGCCCATTATTATACAGCATATGATAGAGGAATAAACTGCTGCACACCGTCTTGACTACAGGCAAGACAGAGTTTTAGTTCTGGTCCCATCATTAAGGTCTCTCTCTCAACCCAGTCAATCCAGTCCTCCATCTGTCCATCCAAATGCTATATCGATCCAACCATCCATTAGGACTGCAGTCAGTGTTCCAATTAATCCCAAAGGTGTTCGATGGGTTTTAGGTCAGGGCTGTATGCAAGCCAGTCAAGTTCTTCCACAACAATCTTGAAAAAAAATGTCTGTATGTGTAACAGTATAACTTTAGACCGTTCCCTCGCCCATACCCGGGCGTGAACCAGGGACCCTCTGCACACATCAACAACAGTCACCCACGAAGCATTGTTACCCATCGCTCCACAAAAGCTGCGGCCCTTGCAAAGCAAGGGGAACCATTACTTCAAGGTCTCAGAGCAAGTGACGTCACCGATTGAAACGCTATTTAGCACGCACCGCTAACTAAGCTAGCCGTTTCATATCCGTTACACTCACCCCCCTTTTGACCTTCCTCCTTTTCCGCAGCAACCAGTGATCCGGGTCAACAGCATCAATCTAACAGTATAACTTTAGACCGTCCCCTCGCCCATACCCGGGCGCGAACCAGCCCCAGAACATTATTCATACTCCACCAAACTTTACACTTGGCACTATGCATTGGGGCAGGTAGCGTTCTCCTGGCCAAACCCTGATTAGTCCGTCGGACTGCCAGATGATGAAGCATGATTCATCACTCCAAAGAACGCGTTTCCACTGCTCCAGAGCCAAATGGCGGCAAGCTTTACACCACTCCAGCTGACACTTGGCATTGTGGTGATCTTAGGTTTGTGTGTGGCTGCTCGGCCATGGAAACCAATTTCATGAAGCTCCCGACGAACAGTTCTTGTGCTGACTTTGCTTCCATTGGCAGTTTGGAACTCATTAGTGAGTGTTGCAGCCGAGGACAGATGATTTTTACACGCTTCCGCATTCTGTCATCCCGTTCTGTGAGCTTGTGTGGCCTACTACTTTGCGGCTGAGCCGTTGTTCCTCCTAGATGTTTCCACTTCACAATAACAGCAGTTACAGTTGACTGGGGAAGATCTAGCAGGGCAGAAATTTGACGAACTGACTTATTGGAAAGGTGGCATCCTATGATGGTGCCACGTTGAAATTTATTGAGCTCTTCAGTAAGGCCATTCTACTGCCAATGTTTGTCTATGGAGATTGCATGGTTGTGCGCTCCATTTTACACACCTTTCAGCAACAGGTTTGGCTGAAACAGCTGAATCCACTAATTTGGGGTGTCCACATACTGTTGTATATAATTTATGTGGAAAAATTTCAATAGAAAGGGATTTGATCACCAGTATTCCTTGACTCTTCCTCCTTCCGATGACACACTTCCCCCAATCTGTGACATGGGGTCAGGAGTTGCCGTACAGGGTGGGGTGCCATAGGACCTCTCGTCTTTGTACCTCCTCAAACTTCCTGTAGACTCGTGTCCTCCCTCACCGAAAGCAGGCGCCCGACTCCCCATTCACAAAAAGCGAGAGAAAGCAAGAGAGAGAAAATATATACACAAATTAGGATTATAGTGATCAACGATCAATTGGAATGGGTCATGTACAGAGATGGGGAAGAACAGGGAATGTATAACCTTGAGGAATGCACTACATGCACCCCCCCAGGATGAACCAGACTTGTGGTGGTCTACAATTTTTTTTCTGAGGTCTTGGGCTGATTACTTTAGATGTTCCCATGATGTCAAGCAGAGGCACTGAGATTGAAGGAAGGCCTTGAAATACATCCACAGGTACATCTCCAATTGACTCAAATGATGTCAAATAGCCTATCAAGAAGCTTCTAACGCCATGACATCTTATTCTGGAGTTTTCCAAGCTGTTTAAAGGCAGTCAACTTAGTGTATGTAAACTTCTGACCCACTAGAATTGTGATAAAGTGAATTACAAGTGAAATAATCTCTGTAAACAATTGTTGAAAAAATGACTTGTGTCATGCACAAAGCAGATGTACTAACTGACTTTCCAAAACTATAGTTTCTTTAACAAGAAATTTGTGGAGTGGTTGAAAAATGACTTGTAATGACTAAGTGTATGTAAACTTCCGACATCAACTGTACAGTATGTCTGTGTCGTTGATGTCTTGAGTAATATTGTTTATTAATAAGATCCATGAAGTGCAGAATCCAAATCAGAAATTATATCTGAATTAACATTTTACCCTCTTTGAAATTAAGGTTATATTAAAGTTGGTAGCTAGCTGGACACCACAGTGGGGGCAGCCACACTCAAATGCATGTGCTTTTCAGCAGGGGGGAATAACATATATTCTACAGCCCCTACTTCTGGTTTCTAGAAAGTGTCAAAAACAGTGTCAGCAGTAGTTTCAGAGGATTGGCGTTGGAGTGGATTTATTTGTTAGAGACGAGACCCAAAGACGCTGGCAGACAGGGGAGCTGGACGAGTCTAAGACCAAATTGAGTAGGTGCTCCCATACACCTACATATTTCTACATTACAGAAGAGATTAGTATTTTTTCCCCAGTGAAATTACAAAAATGTTAGCATGTTTCCTCAAGAAAAAGATAACATTGATATTTAGATAAAATAACAGATCTCCCTCTTCTAGCTGTACAAGTAAGCGTTCTTTCAGTGGAGGAAAAATTGTTAGTTTTTGCCTTTCCAGTTCCCACTGAACATCATGTTTTGTCAGTTTTGCCCTACATCTGCACCTGGATCCTGAACAGTGACAGCTGCTCTGCTATAACTGTCTGTCTGGAGCAGTGGGTCAGAGGCAGAAACTGGGACTGTCAGAGGGTCAAAGGTCCGACGGGTGGGGTTACACACCCAGAAACCCCATGCTAACTGTGAATAGAAACAAGGAAAGGCTAAGCTTGCTGGAACACCAAATCAGGAAACAATCGCGAGAGAAAGGCAGGGAAGTATAACAACCCAGCTCGAGGTGGGGGAAAGCAAGAGGATAAGGAGGGAGACAATGGGGGATGAGAGTGGTGGAGAGATAGACACTGGTTTAAATGGTTGATTTTCATGCCAAGCCACCAAAATATGATTGAGCATGAGGCTGAGCCATACAGTAAAAAATATACTATGCATCAGTCCATTAGTAGAATTACAGTACATTGTGTCTTGTGTGAATGTTATTCTCGTCATAATAAACCTGATTATTATCACAATGAAGAAAGAACTTAAGATCCCTACAGCAGACCTCCTACAGGGCTCTATAAGATGTTTGTTTTTTTAAAGATAAGAACACACTCACGTGAAAACACATGCCACACAGGTCAAGTGCCATGGCTTCAGAAACCCCTCTGTAGTAAAAGATGAGTGGGATAACATCTTGACATGCAGATAATGTACGTAGGGTGAATAGGTAAGGAATTTGTGAGGAGTTTGGGGGCAGGCCAACGCATGGTCTTTAAAGCATTCAGCCTGCAGCTCTGACCACTGTGACCAACTGTTGATGACAGAGAATATAGGCCTGAGGATGAGGCTCTAGGCTTTCATAAATGCTAGCTGGCTATTGCCTTCGTGACAAGGAAACCGATAGAAGGCACTGGGTGCCGAAACATTGGTTTCACCATTCAATTGTTGGGAGCATACTGCACATAGTGTGCAACTTTCTTCTTTTTTTTTTTACAAAGGAAAACATTATTGGCATTGAACACCAACTGTACTGGCCAGAGTACTAAAGTGCATCGTACACCGAATATACCAAACATTAGGAACACCTTCCTAATATTCAGGGGCACGGACTACATAAAGGTGTCGAAAGCGTTCCACAGGGATGCTGGCCCATGTTGACTCCAATGCTTCCCACAGTTGTGTCAAGTTAGCTGGATGATGGTAGCCTTGGCGCCAGTCTCTGTATTTTGTGTCACTTCTCTCAAAATAAGTGCATTTCTCTGACAGGGAACTAAGCTAGTATAACAGAAAAATAAACATTCTAGTCAGCTTGATGGAACATGGCAGGGACAACAAGGCCTACACCAGAGATAGATCTACAGAACACAACATTTAATTGGACAGCATATAAAAAAAAAAGTTCTAAAAATCTCTGTGCATTGTGGAAATACAAAATGACAGACAAAACAGATCAAATTAATACAGACAAAAACTAGAGACCACAGAAAAGATTAAAAATGAAGAGAAAAACAAAAATATAGGTTCAATATATAATTCAGGCCAATCTGACAATTAATAAAATCAGTTGTTGAATCATGTTCATGTAGAAAGGTCTCTCCTCTTCACCCTCGGGCTCGTTTCAGCAGTTTCTAAGGAAAGACAAAAAAATCATCATTGACATTTGGAAAGTAGCATGATAATGTCAGGAATCATAAGACAATCCTCTGACAAATGAACTGAAGGAATAGGACATCTCAATGTAGGATATCCATTAATCCACATGACTCGACTATAGCTGTATAACATTTAGCCACCTTGAGAGACATTTGCTGACATGTACCTGTCCGGCGACACTTTTCCCACGTCGGAAAGCATATCCTTGGATTGTTCCGAGGAAATCGTTATTTGTGTTGCTAAACAGTACCCAGAAAATAATTGCATCCCATTATTAGACGCCCCACCCAAATGAAAACCAAACGTGGATTCCATGTTGTGTCTTGCTTAGATTGCCCACGTGTATTCTTTCCACACATTTACATTTACATTACATTTAAGTCATTTAGCAGACGCTCTTATCCAGAGCGACTTACAAATTGGTGCATACACATAAAATGTATGCATGCTTGACTACATCACTTTTGCTAAATGGCATATTATTAAGATATTTTTAACACGCACATCTGTCTGTTTCACACCTGTTTGTCTAGCTAATAAGCCTCGCAATTGGGCAGCAGGTTTGGTTTGGATTTGGAGGGGGTGGTAGCATCTAACAATTGGATTGAATTCTTTCCTTGGTACCACTTGGTGATGCAAACAACGATTTCCTATAAGAACTGTCCACAGATATTTGTATTTGTCCATGTTGCTAAACAGGCACAGGTAGGAAAATATCTCACATGCCACTTCAAACGGGATGTCCTAAGACAGAATATTACAGTTTAAATAACTGTATATGACGAAGGGTCTGTAGAGCCAACTCACTACCACAAAATCTATAATGTCTATACAGCAACCAGGCATTTGCCCCTCTCTCTATAAAGTATATTTTTTAAAGGTAACAATTCAATAGCCTCCTGCCTCATCTACATTGTTATGTACTGATCTGAAAACCCATCACATTAGCGGGAACTTGCTTTCACCTGTCCAGGCTATTTCAGATCAGTGCTGATGAAGGAGAGAAAGACCCTTTAGCCCATTGATATGCACCCTGTGTTCTGCCCCCAATGTTGCTGGGAATCCCCATACCTTGGATACTGCTTTGACGTGGTGTGCTTTGATAGTAGCCGATTTCTCCTCAAAAGCTTTCGTCCTCGCCTCTTCTGCGAGGCTATGCAGAAATAGCAGCACGTTCAGCTCAACCTAAAATGAACATTAAAATTCAGGCACTGAAACACATGAAAATTAGAGAACTATCCTACTTGCTAGGCTAAGTTACACAGCTACTATAACGATAGCTGTATTGCATGTTTACCTGTGCTTGAAAACTGTTCGTTTTAAAACAGTGTTGTAACGTTTAGCCTAGCTAGCATGTTAGCTAGCTACGAGAGCATTTTCAACAAACATACCATTGCATCTGCCGCTGTGCCTATACGAATGTTGGCTTTCTTCCTCATTAGAGACCTTAATGTAGCCTTGGGCACCTTTTTCAACATATTGCCAAACTTGTAGTTAGCAAAATTAGCTAGTTATCCTCAACACGGTGACCGTTGTTTAAGTTGTCCCGCGTTGCTCACTACCGGCGCATAATGTGACGTCAGGATTTGAAATAATGTTCAATGATTTGCTTTATAATAACACATATTCATATTGGTTCTCTCAATTGAAAATCTAAAATTAATATTTATTTAGTTGAGGTGATGGCCATCTAATGCTGCATTCATAGCCAAGTGGGAAGGTGGTAATTACCAGTTATGAAGTCATAAATACCATTTGGATGCATTCAAGTGCTTTGAACTAGCTGAGGAACGCCGATTCGATCATGGCCAACAAGCTGGGTCAACCATAAACTAAAAGTACATCCATCATGCTTGATTCTAATGTTCAAAAAACATATTAATAGAGTGATTTTTATAAATAATGTTTTGTTGTTTTTACGCACTGACTTTTAATGGGAAAATGCACATGTTGTTTTTATTCACGTGAACATTTCTCGCCAATTGGATGGAAACCTAGCTATAGACACCACAGGAGGTTGGTGGCACCTTAATTGTGGAGGACGGGCTCATGGTAATGGCTGAAGCGGAATAGGTGGAGTGGTATCAAACACATGGTTTGAGCCATCCTCCCCTCAGCAGCCTCCACTGATAAACACCCTAGAGACTCTGGCAAGTGTGCTAGTACAGTGTCACTTTGATTATGCCTGCACATCATGGTTCACCAGCAGCTCTAAACATCTAAATAAGCTTCATACCAGCCAAAACAAGACATGTACTTAAACTCCCCCTGATACTCATCTGGAGGTCAAGCATTTTAAGCAGCTAGGTTGCATATCGGTGGAAAAATAGTACTATTAATTCAACTTGATCTGGTCCACAGAATTATCACGGACTCAGCCCCCAGGTACCTATCCAACCATTTTGTTTTTATTAGAGATGTCCACCAGCATAATACCGGAGCTGTGTAGCAACCATTTGATGAAAAAGTTTAATGACATTCTGAGATTGTCAAGCCAAGCCTTCGATACTGGGTAGGCCTATAAGGTAGGGAGGGATGTCATTTCTGTTTGTCAAGTTTTTTGGGGGCGTTGAAAATGCAAACCATGATATTAAAGCACCCAAAGTCGGTATGCTTTGTTTATTGGTTGTGTGGTGCATTGGCACTGAAACCTGTTGTTGAAAAAGTATTGAAAAAATTTACAAAACATTAAGAACACCTGCTCTTTCCATGACATAGACTGACCAGGTGAATCCAGGTTAAAGCTATGAACCCTTATTGATGTCAGTTGTTAAATCCACTTCAAATCAGTGTAGATGAAGGAGGAGGGGAGGAGACAGGATAAAGAAGGATTTTTAAGCCTTGAGACATGGATTCTGTATGTCAAATCAAATGTATTTAAATCAAATGTATTTATATAGCCCTTTGAACATCAGCTGATATCTCAAAGTGCTGTACAAAATCCCAGCCTAAAACCCAAACAGCAAGCAATGCAGGTGTTGAGGCACGTTGGCTAGGAAAAACTCCCTAGAACGGCCAAAACCTAGCAAGAAACCTAGAGAGGAACCAGGCTATGAGGGGTGGCCAGTACTCTTCTGGCTGTGCCGGGTGGAGATTATAACAGAACATGGCCAAGATGTTCAAATGTTCATAAATGACCAGCACGGTCAAATAATAGGTCTGGGACAGGTAGCACGTCTGGTGAACAGGTCAGGATTCCAAAGCCGCAGGCAGAACAGTTGAAACAGGAGCAGCTGCACGGCCAGGTGGACTGGGGACAGCAAGGAGTCATCATGCCAGGTAGTCCTGAGGCATGCTCCTAGGGCTCAGGTCCTCCAAGAGAGAGAGAAAGAGAGAATTAGAGAGAGAGAGGATACTTAAATTCACACAGGACATCGGATAAGACAGGAGAAGTACTCCAGATATAAAAAACTGACCCTAGCCCCCGACACATAAACTACTGCAGCATAAATCCTGGAGGCTGAGACAGGAGGGGTCAGGAGACACTGTGGCCCCATCCGATGATACCCCCGGACAGGGCCAAACAGGAAGGATATAACCCCACCCACTTTGCCAAAGCACAGCCCCCACACCACTAGAGGGATATCTCCAAACACCAACTTACCAGACAAGGCCGAGTATAGCCCACAAAGATCTCCCCCACGGCACAACCCTCTTCCGTGCCATCCCTAGGAGGGGTGAGTCACTTGAGTGGGTTTTTTAATGTTGTTAATTTACCTTTATTTAACTAGGCAAGTCAGTTAAGAACAAATTCTTATTTTCAATGACGGCCTAGGAATAGTGGGTTAACTGCCTTGTTCAGGGGCAGAATGACAGATTTGTACCTTGTCAGCTCGGTGATTCAAACATGCAACCTTTCGGTTACTAGCACAACGCTCTAACCACTAGGCTACTCTGCTGCTACCCTGCTGCCCCTGCCGGTTGAGTCACAAATGTGATCTTCCTGTCTGGGTTGGCACCCCCCTCCTAGGGATGGCACGGAAGAGCACCAGTAAGCCAGTGACTCAGCCCCTGTAATAGGGTTTGAGGCAGAGAATCCCAGTGGCGAGAGGGGAACGAGCCAGGCAGAGACAGCAAGGGTGATTCGTTGCTCCAGTGCCTTTCCATTCACCTTCACACTCCTGGGCCAGACTACACTCAATCATATGACCCACTGAAGAGATGAGTCTTCAATAAAAACTTAAAGGTTGAGACCGAGTCTGTGTCTCTCACATGGATAGGCAGAACATTCCATAAAAATGGAGCTCTATAGGAGAAATTCTAGGGACAATTAGGAGGCCTGCGTCTTGTGACCGTAGCGTACGTGTAGGTGTGTACGGCAGGACCAAATCAGAGGGATAGGTAGGAGAAAGCCCATGTAATGCTTTGTAGGTTAGCAGTAAAACCTTGAAATCAGCCCTTACAGGAAGCCAGTGTAGGGAGGCTAGCACTGGAATAATATGATCAATTTTTTTGGTTCTAGTCAGCAGCCGAATTTAACACGAACTGAAGTTTATTTAGTGCTTTATCCGGGTAGCCGGAAAGTAGATCATTGCAGTAGTCTAAGCTAGAAGTAACAAAAGCATGGATTAATTTTTCTGCATAATTTTTGGACAGAAAGTTTCTGATTTTTGCAATGTTACGTAGATGGAAAAAAGCTGTCCTTGAAACAGTCTTGATATGTTCGTCAAAAGAGAGATCAGGGTCCAGAGTAACGCCGAGGTCCTTCACAGTTTTATTTGAGATGACTGTACAACCATTAAGATTAATTGTCAGATTCAACGGAAGATCTCTTTGTTTCTTGGGACCTAGAACAAGCATCTCTGTTTTGTCCGAGTTTATATCCTTCCTGTTTGGCCCTGTCCGGGGGTGTCCTCGGATGGGGCCACAGTGTCTCCTGACCCCTCCTGTCTCAGCCTCCAGTATTTATGCTGCAGTAGTTTATGTGTCGGGGGGCTAGGGTCAGTTTGTTAGATGATGATGACTCCTTGCTGTCCCCAGTCCACCTGGCCATGCTGCTGCTCCAGTTTCAACTGGCCTGGGCCCTAGGACCATGTCCCAGGACTACCTGACATGATGACTCCTTGCTGTCCCCAGTCCACCTGGCCATGCTGGTGCTCCAGTTTCAACTGTTCTGCCTTACTATTATTCAACCATGCTGGTCATTTATGAACATTTGAACATCTTGGCCACGTTCTGTTATAATCTCTACCCGGCACAGCCAGAAGAGGACTGGCCACCCCACATAGCCCAGTTCCTCTCTAGGTTTCTTCCTAGGTTTTGGCCTTTCTAGGGAGTTTTTCCTAGCCACCGTGCTTTTACACCTGCATTGTTTGCTGTTTGGGGTTTTAGGCTGGGTTTCTGTACAGCACTTTGAGATATCAGCTGATGTACGAAGGGCTATATAAATACATTTGATTTGATTTGATGTAAGTTTTTGAAATATTTAGGACTAATTTTGCGCGCCCAATTTTTCGGTTTTTGATTTGTTAAAAAAGTTTGAAATATCCAACAAATGTCATTCCACTTCATGATTGTGTCCCACTTGTTGTTGATTCTTCACAAAAAAAATACAGTTTTATATCTTTATGTTTGAAGCCTGAAATGTGGCAAAAGGTCGCAAAGTTCAAGGGGGCCGAATACTTTCGCAAGGCACTGTACATATCATACTACATGGAGTCTCGGCTTTACATACAGAATAATATGAAATGCTCTGAGACCAGATTACCCTCTGGTATGTTCTATTGAGAACAGTCTGGGACTCGTTGATTCCTTCTCAAATATATTTTACTTAAGTCAGACGAAATTAACTGGAATACACTGGTCTCAAATATAACTACGTTACACAGAACCACGGCGGACCCATTTTAAAATTAGGCTTTTCTCCATATTGAAACGTGTCCAAGTGAAATATGCCTATCTCTGTCCACTCGAGCGTGGTTTACGAAGTGTTCTTGGAAATAAATAATCTTATCTTCACATTCCAACGGATCGAGTTCTCACCACGCCGTCCTGGAGAGTCCTCCTTCCCACTGTGCTGATTTAGTAGCTCTATGTTTGTCTGTTTTGTATAGCTCCTGTATCTTATGATAGTTTATGCAGTATTGCCCTGTTTATAAGAACTATAGTGTAGTAGTTAATGAAAAGTTTTGGCAAGTCGAGTCCCAGACAAACCCTGGGCACAAAGGTGTCTTTTGTCATAACAGTTTTCCCATCTGGTGTAAGGAAATAACTCAGCTCAACAGACATCAAATCAAATGTTATTTGTCACATGCACCGATTACAACAGCTGTAGATCTTAGGGGGATGCTTACTTAACCAACAATGCAGTTAAGAAAAAAACAAGTATTAAGTATTTACTAAATATACTGAAGTAAACAAAGAAAAATGTAAAAATACCAAATAATTAAATAGCCACAATAAAATAAACAGTAACGAGGCTATATACAGGAGGTACCGGTACAGAGTCATTGTGCGGGGGCACAGGTTAGGCGAGGTAATTGAGGTAATATGTACCTGTAGAAGTAAAATGACTTATGCATAGATAATAAAAATAGTAGCAACAGTGTAAAAATGGGGGTGGGTGAGGTCAATGCAAATTAGTCCAGGTAGCCATTTGGTTAGCAGTTCAAGAGACTTATGGCTTGAAGTTGTTAAGTCTTTTGGACCTAGACTTGGCACTCCGGTACCACTTGCCGTGTAGTAGCAGAGAGAACAGTCTATGAATAGGGTGGCTGGCGTCTTTGGCAATTTTTAGAGCCTTCCTCTGACACTGCCTGGTATTGAGGTCCTGAATGGCAGGAAGCTTTGCCCAGATATGTACTGTTCTGTACGCACTACCCTCGATAGTGCTTTGCGATTGGTGGCAGCAGTTGCCATATCAGGCGGTGATGCAACCATGCTCTCGATGGTGCAGCAGCAGAACTTTTTGAGGATCTGAGGACCCTGTCAAATCTTGGAGGGGACTGGAGGGAGTAGGTGTTGTCGTGCCCTCTTCAAGACGGTCTTGGTGTGTTTGGATGACAGTTTGTTGGTGATGTGGACACCAAGAAACTTGAAGCACTCAACCAGCTCCACTACAGCCTCGATGAGAATGGAGGCGTGCTCGGCCCTCCTTTTCTTGTAGCCCACATCTCCTTTGTCTTGATCACGTTGAGATGATTATCCTGGCACCACTGCCAGGTCTCTGATCTCCTCTCTATGGGCTGTCTCATCTGCAAACTTAATGCTGTGCTTGGCCATGTAGTCATGGGTGAACGGGGAATACAGGAGGACTGAGCACACACCCCTGAGGGGCCCCGTGTTGAGGATCAGCGTGGCAGATGTGTTGTTGCCTACCCTTATCACTTGGGGGCAGCTCACCAGGAAGTCCAGGATCCAGATGCAGAGGGAGGTGTTTAGTCCCACGGTCCTTAGATAAGTGATGAGCTTTGAGGGCACTATGGTGTTGAACGCTGAGCTGTAGTCAATGAATAGCATTCTCAAGCACCTACACCTGCTAGATGTTGAGCAATTTTATAAATCCTAAACTACTTTGAAACATTGTCAGCTTTACCTATAGTAAATGTGCCTATGTAGCTTACCTAAAAGGAAATAAGCAAACCTTGGAAAAGTAAGCAAGAGGATATGGGGAGGGAAGGCTGGAATCGTATTATGTTTATTATTTCATTTTAAACATAATACAATAAATATCCTCAGTGATACTCACCTATAATATGACAGTTTTGGATTCACAGGAAATAACACTTTGGGAACATTCACAGTGAGAACAACACTCAACATCTATTACACAGAAGGAAACAAAGCCACACCTATAAGGATTTGTGAATAGTAGGATGCAGAAAGAGGATGCAGAAAGGGGAATGTCATATTTAAGCCGTATTGTCTGTATTACAGTATTTTCTGTATATCATGCAGTAGGTCTAGTCAGCTCATGGTAACTTACTTGAGACAGAAACAAAACACTCCATTTATCAACATTGGTCTGGAAAACAGTGGTATAAGATCTCAACAGAACACGTTAAGAAAAAAAACAAATGGTATATGCCTTTCTTTCCCGAAATTTCAGTACTCATCGGTCCTTCCCTTATTATGTAGTGGCAGAAAATGACAATCGTGACAGGTTTATACACAAACAAATGATTGATGTTAATGCCACAGACCAAACAACTTGGGAGTTATTGAACAGTCTTACTTCCCTTGGCTCATGTGTTCTAATGAACAGTTGAGTAGACTAAACTCACTCTGCAGTAACTCACTCTACTTACAGAAACACACCTTAAAACAAAGAGAAGGTACAGTTGGTCAAAGATGTGACAGACTAATACTGCCTTGAGATTCTTCAATCTATTTAGTGCTTGGATGTATCAACCTTGTGGCCGATCACAGGACTTACCTAAAAACAACAGAAAACAAACCAACACATTCACCAAAAAAATACAATTCTGTAACAAAATGATACTATTTCAAAAATCATACATTCTTTGTACAAATAAATCATAAGAAATTATAAAATGTGACGAGAAACAAACAAAACAGATACAAAAGTAAAATAAAACGACATTTGGTCATTGCAAAACCCCCTTTATGTTCCCTTCTTAGTTGACAGTTGTTTTGGAAAGAGACATGGAATGCTCTGAAATGCAATGCAACATTCTCATTAAGTCTATTTAGGACTGGAGACATGAAAACAAGAACCTTCAGTCATGGTAAGCCTCTTCTTTGTAAACAATTACTCCTATATTTAAAGTGGTTTTGGGGCAGATGTGTTTTGGAAGATAAATGAGTCACAAAATGCCTACCTAAAACATCTAACCTTTCACCTTTCCTCTTTTCACATGTTTTTTCCCTTGACATGTTATGGACTTGTCAACAAGAATATTCTGATTTTCTGCATTTGTAGAGAATTGATGGTTGTGTTTACTCACCTGTAACCAGATACCTTGTTCCTTTTTGATGTGCATTGCACCCACTAGCCACATCCCTAATACAACAATCTCACATCTCATTGCCTATGTTTTGATATTGTGTTTGAAATTAACTCATGACTGATTCCGTTAGCTAGGACAATTGCCTCTTTGATCCTCCAGGAACATGTCACTCTTCTCCAAGTGGGTAGAAGTTGAGTTCTGTAGGCAGGCTGCATGCTGGGATAGCTGTGGGTGGCATGGGAGGTATAAGGCAGCCAATAGAGTAATAGGGAAATACACCAGCCACAGCTTCTCACACCTCTGCCACCCCCAGGACAAACCACGTCAAATCAGCTGTCGTAAACCTATGTCAAATGATCAGCTTCCCATTCTGGTAGAGTAAGGGGTGGGTGTTGAAGCCAGATCCTGGTCTCCCCCCTGGAGGGTTTTGGAGGAGACTGGATGAGGTGGAGGGAGGCTACTCGAAGGCCCAGACCTCCACACTGTGGATGATGAAGTCCTTCTGGGTAGAGAGGGGCTGGTTGTGGAAAGTGGCACAGCTGGAGGTGGTGCCATGATACAGGTCAGCATCCAGCCACAGCCCTATCTGACCTCTAGATGGAGAGAAGGAGAAAGAGAGACAGGAAAAAGTCAGACAAACTCATAACTACAAGTTGACTTCAACAGAAAGAGAGAGCAGGTCACACAAAGATAGTCTCACATTGCTCAACCACATACAGTACCTTCAGAACATATTCACACCCCTTGACTTTTTCCAGCTGTTGTTGTTACAGCCAGAATATTAAAAAAATAAATAAATTGAGATTGTGTCACTGCCCCTACACACACACACACACACACACAATACCCAATACTTTCAAAGTAGAGTTATGTTTTTGAAATTTGACAAATGAATTAAATGAAAAGCTGAAATGTCTTGAGTCAACCCCATTATTATGGCAAGCCTAAATAAGTTCAGGAGTAAAAATGTGCTTAACAAGTCACATAAGTTGCATGGACTCCCTCTGTGTTTAACATGGTTTTTGAAGGACTACCTCATCTCTGTAGCCATATACAGTTAATTGTAAGGTCCCTCAGTAGAACATGAATTTCACAGATTCAACCACAAAGTCTAGGGAGGTTTTTCAACGCCTCGCAATGAAGGGCACCCATTGTTAGATAAGGAAAAACAAAATAAATAAAGCAGACATTGAATATCCGTTTGAGCAAGGTGAAGTTATTAATTACAATTTGGATAGTGTATCAATACACCAAGTCACTTCAAGGATACAAATGTCCTTCCTAACTCAGTTTCTGTAGAGGAAGGAAACCACTCAGCGATTTCTCCATGAGGACAATGGTGACTTTAAAACAGTAACAGGGTTTAATGGCTGTGATAAGAGAAAACTGAGGATGGATCAACAACATTGTACTTACTCCACAAAGCTAACCTACATGACAGAGTGAAAAGAAGGAAGCATGTACAGAATAAAAAAGATTCCAGAAGGTGCATCCTGTTTGCAATAACACTAAAGTAAAACTGAAAAAAAAAAATGTGGCAAAGAAATTCACTTTATGTCCTGAATGCAAGGTCTTGTGATATGTTTGGGGCAAATCCAACACCGAGTACCACAATTCATATTTTCAGGAATGGTGGTGGCTACATCATGTTATGGGTGTCATCGGCAAGGACCGGGGAGTTTTTTAGTATAAAAGAAACAGAATAGCGCTACGCCCAGGAAAACGTGGTTCAATCTGCTTTCCAACAGACACGGAGACAAATTCACCTTTCCGCAGGACAATAAACTAAAACCAAGGCCAAATAAAGACCGGAGTTGCTTACCAATGTTCCTGAGTGGCCCAGTTAGTTTTGACTTAAACTCTATGGAAAGACTTCAATTGCTGACTAGGAATGATCAACAACGAACTTGACACATCTTGAAGATTTTTTTTGAAAGAATGTGCAAATATTGTACAATCCAGGTGTGCAAAGCTCCTAGTGACTTACCCAAAAAGACTCTCAGCTGTAATCACTGCCAAGCGTGATTCTAACGTAAATACTTATGTAGATTTTATATTTCACTTTCAATACATTTGCTAACATGTCTAAAAACATGATTTCACTTTGTCACTATGGAGTATTATGTGTAGATGGGTGAGAAGAAAATGACGTTAGATCCGTTTTGAATACAGGCTGTAACACAAAATGTGTAATAAGTCAAAAGGTATGAATACTTTCTGAAGGGACTGTATATTCAAATACACTCACCCTCCTCCTCCCATCTGAAGAGAATCTGTGTTGCCTTTCACAAAGTAGGAGTTCTCCCCAGTCCAGCGGTAAACCTGAGAAAAGGAAAAGCAACCCACATCAAGTCAGATAGCAAAGCAATGACAGAGGTCATATGAATTCTAAAACATACACTAACGTTCAAACGTTTGGGGGTCACTTAAAAATGTCCTCGTTTTTGAAAGAACATTTTTTTGTCCATTAAAATAACATCAAATTGATCAGAAGTACAGTGTAGACATTGTTAATGCTGTAAGTGACTATTGTAGCTGGAAACGACTGATTTCTAATGGAACATCTACATAGGCGTACAGAGGCCCATTATCAGCAACCATCTCTTGCATTTCAAAGGTACCTTGTGTTAGATAATCCAAGTTTATAATTTTAAAAGGCTAATTGATCATTAGAAAACCCTTTTGCAATTATGTTAGCACAGCTGAAAACGGTTGTCCTCATTAAAGAAGCAATAAAACTGGCCTTTTTCAGACTAGTTGAGTATCTGGAGCATCAGCATTTGTGGGTTCGATTATAGGCTCAAAATGTCCAGAAACAAATAACTTTCTTCTGAAACTAGTCAGTCTATTCTTGTTCTGAGAAATGATGGCTATTGTATGCGAGAAATTGCCAAGAAACTGAAGATCTCATACAACGCTGTGTACTACTCCCTTTACAGAACAGCGCAAACGGTCTCTAACCAGAATAAAAAGAGTGGGAGGCCCCGATGCACAACTGAGCAAGAGGACAAGTACATTAGAGTGTCTAGTTTGAGAAACAGACACTTCACAAGTCCTCAACAGGCAGCTTCATTAAATAGTACCCGCAAAACACCAGTCTCAACGTCAACAGTGAAGAGGAGACTCCGGGACGCTGGCCTTCTTGGCAGTTGCAAAGAAAAAGCCATCTCTCAGACTGGCCAAAAAAAAAAAAAATTAAGATGGGCAAAAGAACACAGACACTGGACAGAGGAAGATTGGAAAAAAGTGTTATGGACAGACAAATCTAAGTTTGAGGTGTTCGGATCACATTCGCGAGACAGAAAAAATGAAAAGATGCTGGAGGAGTGCTTGACGCCATCTGTCAAGCATGGTGTAGGCAATGTGATGGTCTGGGCGGTGGTAAAGTGGCGGTGGTAAAGTGGGAGACTTGTACAGGGTAAAGGGATCTTGAAGGAGGAAGGCTATCGCTCCATTTTGCAACGCCATGCCATACACTACACGGCCCTTAATTGGAGCCAATTTCCTCCTACAACACGAAAATGACAAAGCACAGCGCCAAACTATGCAATAACTATTTATGGAAGAAGCAGTCAGCTGGTATCCTGTCTATAATGGAGTGGCCAACACAGTCACCGGATCTCAACCCTATTGAGCTGTTGTGGGAGCAGCTTGACCATATAGTATGTAAGAAGTGCCCATCAAGCCAATCCAACTTGTGGGAGGTGCTTCAGGATGCATGGGGTGAAATCTCTTCAGATTAAGTCAACAAATTGACAACTAGAATGCCAAAGGTCTGCAAGGCTGTAATTGATGGAAATGGAGGATTCTTTGAAGAAAGCAAAGTTTGAAGGACACAATTACTTAAATTAAAAATAATTATTTATAACCTTGTCACTGTCTTGACTATACTTCCAATTCATTTTGCAACTAATTTCATGTATGTTTTCATGGAAAACAAGGACATTTCTAAGTGACCCCAAACTTTTGAACAGTAGTGTAGGTATGCAGATACAACAGAGTATAAATGAGATTATGTCTGACCTTGATTTCAGGGCAGAAACTGAAGAGGAAGGTCTCTCCCGTGCCATAGCAGTGCTCACTTACTCTGAAGGGATGGGTGGAGTATCCCCCAAACAACTGGGGGGGAGAGATAAAGAGTGCGAATAAAACGCAAGAGCCCAAATACAAATAGAGCACCATGTTCAGTGTGTGAGTACCTGGTTGTCCATGTCTTTGATGACCAGTAGCACAGGGCTGTCCACCTCTAATAGGCTCCTGTACAGGGTCTTCAGGCTGGTCCCGTGTTCCACTGTACTGTAAGCCAGTCGCCATGGATACCCCTGCACCCGCGCTGGCAGCCGACAAGCAAGCTGTGGGGAGACAGAGACACGTGATTGTGTGAATATGTGTATTTCGGAGTTTGTGTGCAGGTTGTGTAGGTGAAGTCACACTGGGTATGTTTTCTTGATTGAAAGTGTTTTGTGTTTCATGGCATTTGTGTGTTTACCTTCTCTATGTGTGTGTCCTGTAGCAGAGCACTGGGGTCACTGAGCATGGGCAGTAGATCCCCAAAAGGTTCCTCCCCATCATAGCTGCCAAAACTCTGCCTGCGCTTCGCTTCGTTGATGGTGATGATCTATGAACACAACCATGTATGGTCAGACACCTCAACAGTACAGTCAAAACATACTAAACTCAATGCATGGTCAAAACATTGAACACAGCTTGGGCCAAACACAAAAAAAACACATAGTCCAAAGTCACAAAACACTTGAACACAATGCGAACATACAACACCACACAGACCAAGGTCATGCCATGTGAACACACCTCCCAGCTGCGAGAAGACTTGGGGTCACTGAAGAAGTTATCGATCATGTTGAGCTCGTCCTTCTCCACGACCACGAAGCCCTGCTCCCTGGCCTCCTTACCGTACACATCAGGAGACCACTGGACAAAGAATGCATAGAGGTGGTCCACCCTGAAACACACCAAATTTATGTTTCAGAACATTCAACATTTATAGCATTGTGAATACACCCCAGTTCTCAAAGAGGTTCCGACTGTGACCGTTGTCATTGTTGACATCTCACCTCTCCTGGGGCACAGCAAACCAGTACTCTGGCTGTTTTCCTCGCGTGTGGGCGGGGCTGGATGTCCGGCCAATGATGAAGGACTTTCTCATGGGCTTGCCCACCTTGAAGCAAAGGAACATGGGCGGGGTCTTACTCTTCTCCTCTGTGGAGAGCAGCATGTCTGCAGAGAGAGAGAGAGGGAAGTATAATATTGAAATAATGCTATACAAGAAACCACACAAACCGCTTGTGAACACTCACTTTGGATGGGCGCCTGCATCCTCTCCAGCAGCCAAGACTTCACCTCCGCCTTGTTGCTCCTCTTTCGCTTCTCTTCCTCACTCAGCCACTCCTCTGCAGGGCTGGGTTCCTGAGAACTACATTTCCCTGAAGCCGCAGCGGTCTCACTCAAGCTCAGCTTCCTATTTTGGTCCATTGCCGATTCTGATTGGTCGCTAACACCGTTCACCAGTTGCCCTGAAGAGTTCCCGTCTTTGGCTTGGCGTGTGGCTAGGCTAGCAGGCTTCAACAGGTCACCGTTATTCTCAGTCTCTGAAAGGACAGGCAGTGATTGGGTCGTTTCCTCGATGGAGCGGTTCTGGACCAGTCCTTCATCGTCCTCCTCTCCTCTCTGCGAGGTCAGTGGGACTGGGTCAGAGAGGGACTGGGACTCCACCCGTTTAGGGGAACTAGATCCTGGGAGCTCTCCCCGCTGGTCCTGGCTGGTAGCACTGGCAGGTGGCCTGGATCCACTCATTGGTTCCTCAGCGCTCCCGTTCAAGGGAAGCTCCAGCTCTGTGAAACCCTCGTCTGATGGAGACTGGTCTGCTGGCTCACACTCTGCCCTCTCTATGACTGGGATATAAGAAACCATGAGGTATTACAAAAATTACCACATGGATCTAAATCAATTATTCAGCATAAGCCATTTGGTTTAGATCTCTTAAACTACACATAGAAAATCAATATACATCATAGTGAATCATTGTATGATTCATCCTGATCCAATACAAGTCATTGTGCGTCATCTCTCAGTCATACCCGTGTCTGACAGGGCAGAGTCGATGTCGTCCAGGACAATGGGTCGTTTGGAATCCAGCGCCTCGTAGCGGCTGAAGGGGTTGAGGTCGCGCTCTGAGGGCAGCTCCTCCCACTCTCCGGGCCTATACAGAGGGCACAGATCCTGGGGTAGGTCTCTGTGTGGGCCAGGAGTCAGGGGGCACCACACGCACATCACAACGGAGGATGGGAAAATTTAAACAAATCATATATGAACAAAATGAAAATGCAACTCAAAAACAGAACACAAATAAAATAATTTTAAAAAGGCTAAATAATAATACTAATTAAACAACAATGAACCAGTACAAAATGAAACAGATAAACTAAAAAAAAAAAAAAAAAAAAAAATGAATCGAGTGTCATGTCTGCCCCTACAATTTGGTACAGGAAACGCAACAGCATGAGCTCGGCCAATCAGTTAACATTTTCACCTACGAAGGAGAAGAACGAACGAACGAACACGGGAGAGTGCAGAAAGACAGAATGCGACACTTGACAAATAAGCAAGGAAAGCAAGGATAAGATCAGGAAAGGGGGGAAAAGGGTTTAAATAGGGAGTGAAAGAGGAATTGACAGTGCGAAAGAGTCTCAGGATGCCTGGGTGGGTCCTTACGACGGCAGCGCGTCCTTCAGCTTCATGCGGGAGATGTCGTTGTAGAGGGCCACAGACACCACCTCCTCCATTGGGCAGATCAGGCCGTACTCCTCACAGCCGTGCTCAATCACCAGGGGGTCCGACTTGTGAGGGTCAAACATGATGTTGTTGGGCGTCACGATCATCACCCCTCCCACCACACCCTGGGAGACAATAAAAGACGAGTTAATCTCTGTTGCTGTGGTGGTTGTTTTAATTTCAAAATGGCCTCCGGCGTGGCCACTCACCATTCCGTCAGTGAAGTACTTGCAGCTCATCTTGATGAACTTGACAATGGCGGGGTTCTCATCCTCGGACAGGGAAGACCACTCACGTCGTAGCGGTCTTACTGATCTGCCACTGAAGTCTCCATCCTGTAACATTGTCAGGCAGCAGGGACGAGCACAGAACTAGGATCAAATTGATTATTTTAGTCTGGGTTGTTCTTATCAAGGATAACTGACTTACCTGTGACACCTTCTCTGCTAGATCTTTGATGGAGGTGGGGTCAGAGGAACCCACAGACTGAGAGTCGGCTTCCGATTGGCCCAGGTCAGGAACAAATAGCTTCTGCAAGGGTGACAGACAGGCTTGTTTGCCAATCAGAAAGCTAAGATTGACAGCAGGAAGTGGTGTGTTAAGTGCTGAAAGCTCACCTGTCCTGGATAGACACTGCGGGAAAAGAGGCGGTTGAGCTGCACCAATTTGTTGGGGGTGATGTTGAACTTCAGAGCAATGCTGTTTAGAGATTCTTGGGGTCCCACCTGCAACAAAGTTACATCCGTAGTAAATGTTTATTACCAAAAGTATCAATCTAGCCAAGCCAAAATGCAGCACGAAATACTAAATTAGAAAGCAGAAACCTTGACTCCCTGAACAGGATGCAACCTTTTTGCTTTATTATTGAATTACAAAAAAAGGTAGGCTTATCGTCCACATTGCCTACCTAAGTTAAGAGTCTGAGTCAAAGCCCCATGAGGGAGTTGTAGTGTCAGAGGGTGGAGGTAGTGAGGCATTACGGAGGCAGCCTGTACTCACAGTATACTCCACTGTCCCAGGGGGCCTCCTCTTCTCTTTCTTGGCCTGGCTGCTCATGTTGTTCCTGTCATCTGAAAGACAGAAAAATAAGTTAGTGACACAGTATAGAGATTAATAAAAATAAAATTGCTCCGTTCATTCAGAAACAAAATGCATGTATACACCAACAAACTAGCGCACACTGCTTTAAATAGAATTATATTAAAAGCATAACCCTAGCTCGCGAACACACACACACACACACACACGGCTAGCTAGTATCCTAGTGAACTCTGTACGCTACAGTCATAGTCAGCACTTCTTATTGCCAGAAACAGTTCATTAGAACACCCTCCCACTACTTCCACTTTCCTCTACTCCGGCTCCTCTATAGAAACTGGAGGAATGACTCAGCATTGTACAGCAGGCTGTGAGGAGCCCAGCTGTGGGTCACTGTACATCCACACAGAATTTACCTCTGGTAAGAGCGGTCACTTACACATTACGGTCGTTGTACCAACTAGTGACTTGTAGCTTTATCAGAACGAGAATGTCATAATATAGATTTTTTAAAGTTGCTAAGTTAATGCAGTGTAGTCCTACATAGACTCCTTAGTCAGTGCATAACTAGGATGACTACCTTTTCGGATTGAATAACTTGTTTGTATGGTCATTATGCAACATCCTCGGAATTAAAAAGGCTGCAGACTAGCAATGTATAGTGAGTGTATGGAGTAAGAAAGTAGCTTGCTTAATGTGTCAACTAAATGGCTCTGTCTCGCCAGAGTGAGCAAGCCAGAGAGGAGACTCATTGCTAGGCAACTCACAGACACAGGCTGCAGCAGTGGAGCAGAGGGAGAGACAGAGGAGCAGCACTCAGCAGCTTAGCTAGCAGTAGGAAACAAAAAAGCTTCTCAGAATTTCACTACTGGTTTTCATATCAACTTTCTTCGTTGTCCAGAAGCCAAAAAGGGACAATCCTAGTCATTAACCACCAGTCCTAGTTGTTGCATATTTAGATTTTCCTCTAAGATTATAACGAAGATCAGGGTTTTCTGTATAGAAAAGTTAAATTATTATAATTAGTGGCTGCCCATGTCCAAACAGTGAATAGAAAATAATTGTAGGGGTGAACATAAGACTAAAACCAGATATAAAGTATGTAGAAAATATAATGGACCTTTAAATAATGATTTTTGAGACCCAACAATCAACATAAAAGCTTGACAGTCAGGTACATCTAAAATGTAAAAAACGATTAATTTTGGAGTATTTTTTTATCATGGCATGGGGATCCCATTGATTGTGCTATAATGTTTGAATCACTCAGATTGCATGAGCCATGGAAAAGTGTGTAGAATTACAGGAAATTAGCTTTAAAAACAGCTACATTTTGTCACTGTGGCCAACAGGAGGGCCTCTAAAATGTCTAATCAGCGACAGCACCAGTGGCCACGCCCCCCAAACCATGACTGGATGTCCTTTGGGTGGTGGATCCAGAAAAAAACTACAGAAACGTTAATCTGTCACAAAAAACAACTCACATCATGTTTCTTTGAGAACAGTGTATTCCCGCAAATACATTTTTGCAAATGTTGTTTACTTCAAATCAAATTTTATTTGTCACTTCGTAAACAACAGGTGTGGTTCATTGGACAAGCATGGGAAATGGTGTTTAAACCCTCTGTGCGTTGGGATGCATGCAGCTTTAGGATACTGCACTGATGGAGAAGAGAGACAGGAAGCCGGGCTACTTTGCCAGGTAAGTGAACGGTTCTTCTGTGTATAGCCTCTTTTAGGTCTATGCCAAAGTATTTATAGTGTTGCGTTTTTCGAGAGCCTGTGAAGTGGGTTTTAGTGTTACCAGCATGTGGCAACAGTTTTGCTTCCCTGTGTGCATAGCGATTTGAGGGAGAATGGGATGTTTTGTAGCACCACTAACTGACGTCCCACTATGCCGTTGTTTATTACGGTGCATTGAGTGACTGTCCACTTTTACTCTGACTGACATTGTGTTCACTGAGTAGTGCTCTGTAGCCATCTGGCCCTCACTGCACTGGGTACACCTGATACTGGCACTGATGCAATGGAGTCATGCGTCAATGCTCACGCACAGTAGAGTAGCCAACTGGATTTCTATCCCTGTAAGTAGCTTAAGCATGAGACATCCAACAGTGATGATGTATGCTTGAGATCCTGGCTGTCTACTCCTGGGATAAGGAGGTTGCTGCCGTTTTTGGACGAGTTGTTTATGTTTTGCTGCGCTTGAGTGAGTACGCAGTCTGACAATTTTTTTTGTGATGTACCACCCGCACTACCTTCTGTAGGGCATTGTGGTCAGATCCCAAGTGGTTGCCCATACCAAGCGTTGATGCAGCTAGTCAACATGCTCTCAATGGTGCAGATGTAGAACTTTGAGGATCTGAGAGCCCATGCTGAATCGTTTAAGTCTCCTCAGGAAGAGGCATCGTGCCCTCTTCACAACGGTGTTAGTGTGTTTGGACCACGATAGATCCTTAGTGATGTGGACACAGAGGAACTTGAAGATCTTGCACCTTCCCATTTTGCCCTCAGAACAGCCTCAATTCGTTAGGGCATGGACTCTACAAGGTGTTAAAAGCATTCCACAGGGATGCTGGCCCATGTTGACTCCAATGCATCCCACAATTGCGTCAAGTTGACTGGATGTCCTTTGGGTGGTGGATTATTCTTGATATACACAGGAAACTGTTCAATGTGGAAAAACCCAGCAGCGTTGCAGTTCTTGACACAAACTGGTGCGCCTGGCACCTACTATTAAACAGCAAAAAAAAGAAACGTCCCCTTTTCAGGGCCTTGTCTTTCAAAGCTCATTCAAATAACTTCACAGATCTTCATTTTAAAGGGTTTAAACACCATTTCCCATGCTTGTCCAATGAAACATAAACAATTAATGAACATGCACCTGCGGAACGGTCGTTAAGACACCAAGAGCTTATAGACGGTAAGCAATTAAGGTCACAGTTATGAAAACTTAGGACACGAAAGAGGCCTTTCTACAGACTCTGAAAAACACCAAAAGAAAGATGCCCAGGGTCCCTGCTCATCTGTGTGAATGTGCCTTAGGCATGCTGCAAGGAGGCATGAGGACTGCAGATGTGGCCAGGTCAATACATTGCAATGTCCGTACTCTGAGACCTCTAAGAAAGCGCTACAGGGAGACATTGTCCTCGCAGTGGTAGACCACGTGCAACACCACCTGCACAGGATCGGTACATCCGAACATTACACCTGCGGGACAGGTACAGGATGGCAACAACCACTGCCCGAGTTACACCAGGAACGCACAATCCCTCCATCAGTGCTGAGACTGTCCGCAATAGGCTGAGAGAGGCTGGACTGAGGGCTTGTAGGCCTGTTGTAAGGAAGGTCCTCACCAGACATCACCGGCAACAATGTCACCTATGGACACAAACCCACTGTCACTGGACCAGACAGGCCTGGCAAAAAGTGCTCTTCACTGACGAGTCGCTGTTTTGTCTCACCAGGGGTGGTCGGATTCGCGTTTATCGTCGAAGGAATGAGCGTTACACTGGGCCTGAACTCTGGAGCGGGATCGATTTGGAGGTGGAGGGTCTGTCATGGTCTGGGGCGGTCTGTCATTGCATCATTTGACTGAGCTGTTTGTCATTGCAGGCAATCTCAACACTGTGCGTTACAGGAAATACATCCTCCTCCCTCATGTGGTACCCTTCCTGCAGGCTCATCCTGACATGACCCTCCAGCATGACAATGCCACCAGCCATACTGCTCGTTCTGTGCGTGATTTCCTGCAAGACAGGAATGTCAGTGTTCTGCCATGGCCAGCGAAGAGCCCGGATCTCAAACCCATTGAGCACGTCTGGGACCTGTTGCATCGGAGGGTAAAGGCTAGGGCCATTCCCCCCAGAAATGTCCGGGAACTTGCAGGTGCCTTGGTGGAAGAGTGGGGTAACAACTCACAGCAAGAATGGCAAATCTGGTGCAGTATGAGGAGGAGATGTACTGCAGTACTTAATGCAGCTGGTGGCCACACAAGATACTGACTGACTTTTGATTTTGACCCCCCCTATGTTCAGGGACACATTATTCAATTTCTGTTAGTCACATGTCTGTGGAACTTGCTCAGTTTGTGTCTCAGTTGTTGAATCTTATGTTCATACAAATATTTACATGTTAAGTTTGCTGAAAATAAACAGTTGACAGTGAGAGGACGTTTCTTTTTTTGCTGAATTTATATCCCGTTCAAAAGGCACTTAAATATTTTGTCTTGCCAATTCACCCTCTGAATGGCACACATACACAATAGATGTCTCAATTGTCTTAAGGCTTAAAAATCATTACTTAACCTGTCTCCTCCCCTTCATTGACACTGATTGAAGTGGATTTAACAAGTGACATCAATAAGGGAACATAGCTTTTACCTGGATTCACCTGGTCAGTCTGTAATGGAAAGAGCTGGTGTCCTTAAAAGGAAAAATCCACCATTCCTTTAAATGTGAGAATTTTTTTGTGAACAAATGTTTAATTTTCCTTTTATAATAAGGTTGGTAGCAACATGGAAAATCGTTGTTGAAATCTGTTGCAGGTCAAGTCGACTCCAAAATCCACAACGCAATGATCTCGTTATGGGCTGGCTTGCTATCAAACGTAGTTAAACACAACAACCAAAGACAATTTGTGTTAATGTTGTGTTTTTGAGCTAGCGTCCAATAAACTCCCATTCACGTCTTGTCCCAGAATCACCCAGAATGCACCACACGGCCCATTGGCGTAGCATGGGCAACGTTTCCCATGGACTGCGTGGTGCATTCTGGGCGATTCTGGGACAAGACGTGAATGAGAGTTTATTGCACTCGCGGCACTGTTCCAACATCTAGTGGAAAGCTTTCCCAGAAGAGTGGAGGCTGTTATAGCAGCAAAAGGGAAACCAACGCCATATTAATGCCCATGATTCTGTAATGAGATGTTCGACAAGATGTCCACACTTTTGGTCATGTAGTGCACTTCTGACCCTTTGTTAATGTGCCCATAGAAAGGCTGTGTGTGTGAGGCGTGTTTTACCTAAACCTTCAGGTGGGTTTGGTATTATCCTCTCCTGGGGATCAGAAAAAGCAGGGAGGGATGGGCAGGAGATGACGGGCGTCTTTAAGGACGAATCCGACGGGTTCTGCTCAGCCATAGCCTTCTCTGATTGGCTCTGTTTGAGCTGTCTCCGTCTCTTCAACCTGAGGATATGGAGAGAGGGGTGGTCAATCGGTTTACTTCCAATCATGCTTATGAACATTGGATTGGATTTCACAACTAATTAATGTTTCCTGTTAGGTTGTGAAAAACTCAAAAACAGAAATCCAAAACGTAACTGTCTTTTGCTTGCCCACTTTCTCTTCTCCTCTGTCCTTTTTCCTGATTCATTATTGATAGGTCAGGCGGTGATGTCATGGCGTCTCCCACCCCCGCCTGCCTGGGTTCATTAACAGGGGAAGCTGCAGCTAACTAAGCCGACATGGCAGCATGTAGCTCTAGTCAGATCGAAACAGATTGTAAACAAGATCCTGGCTGTCTGGGCCCAGTATAGAAAAAGCTGGAGAAAGAGTGGGGCAGGGAAATCAAAATTCAAGGAAAACAGATGCTGTACATGCAAAGGACATGTGAAAATGGAGAAGCAGACGACTAAAGAGAGCGCTTGACAGCGACAGAGTAATGGAGGAGCACTGGATCAATAGGTTTGGATACAAGACAGACAGATATAGTTCTGGCCTTCAAATAGCATCTCTTCCATTACAAACACAGCAGCAGACCATACACACATATGGTAAACATTTCTGGATTCCACCAACAAATTCCACACAGCACACTACTGTTTCACACAGGGACATTAACAAGAGAGGAATGTAGAGATTTCCTTTGGCGCTTTACCTTTTTATCCCCCTCTTGCTTTCTCTCTAGCCTGGTAGCAGAGGAATAGCTACTCTGCCTGCGTACTCATTCAAGCGCAGCAAAACATAAACAACTCGTCCAAAAACAGCAGCAACCTCCTTATCCCAGGAGTAGAGAGCCAGGATCTCAAGCATACATCAACACTGTTGGATGTCTCATGCTTCAGCTACTTACAGGGATAGAAATCCAGTCTGCAACTCTACTGTGAGTGAGCATTGACGCATGACTCCATTGCATCAGTGCCAGTATCAGGTGTACCCAGTGCAGTGAGGGCCAGATGGCTACAGAGCACTACTCAGTGAACACAATGTCAGTCAGAGTAAAAGTGGACAGTCACTCAATGCACCGTAATAAACAACGGCATAGTGGGACGTCAGTTAGTGGTGCTACAAAACATCCCGTTCTCCCTCAAATCGCTATGCACACAGGGAAGCAAAACTGTTGCCACATGCTAGTAACACTAAAACCCACTTAACAGGCTCTCGAAAAACGCAACACTATAAATACTTTGGCATAGACCTAAAAGAGGCTATACACAGAAGAACCGTTCACTTACCTGGCAAAGTAGCCCGGCTTCCTGTCTCTCTTCTCCATCAGTGCAGTATCCTAAAGCTGCATGCACCCCAACGCACACACACGCGCCGAGCCTGTGGGCACAACGTTCTAATGATCCCGCTCTTCTCCCTTTCCACAATCTTCCCACTTCCTTATCATGGGGGAGATAAAAATAATTATTAAAGGGAATTAGCTAAAATATCTGCATCGTCTGCTGTATGCAGCAACGCAGAAGTGTACCAAACAGCAAGCCAAAAGACGCCAATCGAGCTGACTGAAGGTTAATGCCACAGCGTAGTCAGAGTGCTGAAAGCATATCGAATGAGCATTAGTCATGCTGTTCAGCTGATACAATCTACTGGTCAGAGGATGTTTTTGTAGTTGCAGTCTACAGTGAAATACTTGTGCGCCGAGTGCCAACAGCGTAGGTGTGAATAAAGCAAAAAAATATATACATATTTACAACTGAGATATGATAATGTCCATTGGGGTGTGGGCAGGGTAGATGTCGGTTGGGGGACGACGACTACTACTGGCTATTCAGCGGTCTTGAGGTACAAGCTATAGGCCAGTCTTAGTTTTCGCCATAATGCTCCTATATTGCCTGCGGCTGAGTGATGGAACCGGGGAGACCAGGCTGTGGCTCGGGTGGCTGAGCTACCTGATGATATTCTTAGCCTCCCTGCGACACCTGGTGTTGTAGGTGTCCTGGAGGGCAGGCAGTGTGCACCCAATGGTGCGTTGGGCTGAGCATACCACCCTCTGTCGTGCCATGCGGTCAGCGGCGGTGGAGTTACAAAGCTGCGATGCAGCCCGACAGTATGCTTGATGATGCTCCCATAGAACACTGAGGGTCCTCGGGGACAGACCGAATTTCTTCAGCCTCCTGAGGTTAAAGAGTTGCTATCGTGCCTTCTTCATTACGGGGTCTGTGTTGTTTGACTGTTTCAGCTCCTTGGATGTGTACACCAGAGTACTTTTTGACCGTGTCCACAATGATGAGGATGGGGCGTGCCCCATTGTTTTGCTGATGTTGATGGAGAGGTTGTTACCTGGCACCACACTGTCAGAGTGCCTACTTTCTCCCTGTAGGCAATCAGGCCTACTACTGTCGTGTCTGCAGTGAACTTGATGGAGCTGTGTGAGTTCACTCAGTAGTGGGTATACAGTGAGTACAGGTGGGGACTGAGGACACACCCTTGTGGGGCCCCATGCTGAGGATCAGTGTGGAGGAGGTAATGTTGCCTACCTTCACCAGGTAGGCTCCCTGTCAGAAATGACATGACCCAGTAGCATAGGGAGGTAAGTCCCAGGGCTGAGAGCTTTGGGGTGAGCTTAGAGGGCACGATGGTATTGAAGGTCGAGCGGTAGTTGAACAGCATCCTCACATATGCATTCCTCTTGTCCAGGTGGGTGAGGGCAGTGTGCAGTGCAATGGCGATTGCGTAGTCTGTGGATCTTGTTGGGCAGTAGGTAAATTGGAGGGTCAAGTGTGTCGGGGAGGGAGGAGGTGACCTACTCTGACTAGCCTGTTGAATAACTTCATTACATGAGAGCTACTGGTCGATAGTTACTCAGTTCAGTTACTTTCCCTTTCTTGGGCACAGGAATGATGGTGGACATCTTGAAGCAAGTGTGAATAACGGCCTGAGTTAGAGATTGAACATGTCAGAAAACACAACAGCTAGTTGGTCTGCACATGTTCTGAGGCTAGGGATGTCATCTGGGCCGGCAGCCTTGTGAGGGTTTACACGATTGAATGACTTACATACGCCCTCCATGGAGACCGTAAGCATGTAGCCTCGTGGTCCTCAGGGGCGCTCCTCTGCAGCTCAGTCGTTTTGCATAAAGCGTGAGAAAAACAAGTTTTGCTAGATGGGTAGGGAGGTAAGCGTTGGTGTCCACAACCTGACTGGGTTTCTTTTTGTAATTTGTGATGTTTAGAAGCCACTGCCACATACACCTAGTATCCAAACCCCTAAATTTCTCCTCCATGTTGTACCTATACTTGAGTCTCATCTTGATTTATCTGCATAGATCATATTTGTACTGTTTAACCAAACAATTGTCCCCGGTCACCTTGCCGTATTTATAAACAGCATCTCTTTCCTTCAGTTTCTCATCAATCCACAGTTTAAGTTATGAAAGACACCATCGGTATCACATTATCTATGCATTTTTCCATGAATCATGTGACTGACTCAGTAGCAGCACATCCCTTGGCTTTCTAAAGAAAATGTCCCTAGTCATTCTGCTCACAATTTGATTTAGCTACCAACCTTCAGTCTTTTCCAGTTGCATGTTACTGCCATCGTGGTTGCAATGACATTGTCTCATGCCGTTATCATGTTTGCCATGTTATCTGCTAATTTGCAAAGCATATTGCATAGCTTAATCAGTCTCAAATCCCAGTGTGTGTGAGTTTAATATTTGTCTTTTGATTAGTGGGTGGGTATGAATAGGTGCATAGTTCCCTGAACCACTGCAACAGCTCACAATGAAAAGCTTGGCAAACGGCTGTAGTAACCAATATTTTATTATACACATTGGTAGTAACTCTGAGCAACTGTATTAGATATCAAGGTGATACTGACTACTCTCTTCAAGACAGGGCATCTCCGTTAGCTAGCTAGCTAGGTACTTTTTACAAAACATAACGTTACATTTTGTATGACTGTAGCTAACAAGTGCAGCAGAAATTAAACAGCCAACACAGAGCCTTTGATATTGCTAACAAGTGCAGCAGAAATTAAACAGCCAACATTGAGCCTTTGATATTGGCAAACAAAATATATATAGTGTCAAATAACGTTAGTTAGCTAATCAGCAACATGAAAAAAAAACTATAACAATTAACGTTAGCTCACATTTTCCTTTCCGTTAACAGTTAGCGTTCGCTAACTAATATACTGTTGACGTAGTAGCTAGCTAACTTCGAATTAGAACTAGCTCGGTTAATTTACTAGGTAGCTCGTTAGGATTGCTAGCTCATACATGCTAAAGCTAGTTAACAGCGAACTAAGGTTAGCTAGTTAAATTAACGTTACCCACCGTGTTTCTAGCTACATCCTTTGCTTTGGCTGCTTCGCTTGTTTCTGGTGCAGCAATACCGAGATTTCCCGATAATTATGTAACCTTATGCAACCGGAGTCTACTGACTGGATGGATGGATGGATGCTGCGTGAAACTGTGGAGAGAGGGGACACTTTTAGCTACGCAGAAGGGACAAAGTCCACACACAACTGACAGCTGAGCTGATGCTGGCTCAGCACGTTAACGGTAACCAAGCTTCGTCAAAGATTACGTTGTCTGTGGCTGCGTAGGCACATTTATTAGCCAGTTCGTTTACGATCAGTGCTATCCGGGATCCTTGGGCCGTCCCTACCCTAACGTACATTTATTTACCATACCCATTTCAGCTACATTTCAACTTAAATGGCGGTATAGACGTCCGAAGCCTCCCAGATAGCATTCAGTCGCGTGGTTATCCTTTGACAACCACATTATAAATGAACGTGAGATACGATTTCAAAATAGTGGACATGCACGCATAAAACGTTTACATATATCATCCAATGGTAGCTACGAGCAAACATGGATACATTTTCATACTTCGAACACAAATACAACCTGTCCAGTTTACCTTATCGCATGTCATGGCTTTCCCAGTTTACGAATGCACAGCGCCCCCTGGTGCTATAACAATCACCTGAGGAACAAACGTAAATTAATCACAATCACATTCAACATAACAATCCTCAGAACTGACTTTGTCAAAGAAACAAAACAACAATGGCTTTACAACGATTTTGAACAAACATGACGTGAGACATGCCAAAATGTAGCCCAAACGGTCGCCAGATGGCCCTATTATCCCTTTAACGTAATTTGTAATAATAGTGCCATGCCATCTGGCAGCTGGTTAGGCTAGCCAAATTGGGGGTTTTCATAGAAAGCATCTGATTTATTTGAATGAAAACACACCACTATTGGATTTTTTTCCAACATGGTTTAGATAGAGCTTAGATGCATGTAATCCAACCGTACAATGTTGTGTTTTATCCAAATTTACACACAATGTCCACAGTTGACGCCATCGCACTGCCTTATCCCATCTGGACAAGAGAAATACCTAGAGGAATATCATTGACTACAGCTCAGCCTTCAACACCATAGTACCCTCCAAGCTCATCGTTAAGCTAAGGAACCTGGGTCTGAACCCCGCCCTGTGAAACTGGGTCCTTTGACTTCCTGAAGGGCCGCCCCCAGGTGCTGAAGGTAGGCAACAACACGTCCACTAGGCTAATCCTCAACACAAGGGCTCCCAATGGCTCCACAAGAGTGTGTGCTCAGCCTCTTCCTATACTCCCTGTTCACCCATGACTGCCTGGACACACATGTCTCCAACTCAATCATCAAGTTTGCAGATGACACAACAGTGGTAGGCCTGATTACCAACAACAATGAGACATCCTCCAGGGAGGAGTTGAGGGCCCAGGTGGAGTGGTGCCAGGAAAATAACCTCTCTTTCAACGTCAACAAAACGCAGGAGTTGATAGTGGACTTCAGGAGACAGCAGAGGGAGCACGCCCCCATCCACATCGACAGGACAGCAGTGGAGAAGGTGAAAAGCGTCAAGTTCCTCTGTGTACTCATCACTGACAATCTGAAATGGTCCACCCACACAGACAGTGTGGTGAAAAAGGCACAACAGAGCCTCTTCAACCTCAGGAGGCTGAAGAAATTCAGCATTGCCCCAAAAACCATCACTAATATCTACAGATGCACCATTGAGAGTATCCTGTTGGGCTGTATCACTGCATGGTACGGCAACAGTATCGAACGCATCCGCAGGACTCTCCAGAGTGTGGTGTGGTCTGCTCAACACATCACCGGGGGCATACTGCCTGCACTCTAGGACATCTACACAACCTGGTATCACAGGAAGGCCAAGAAAATCATCAAGGACCTCAGCCACCCGAGCCACGGCCTGTTCACCCCGCTACAATCCAGAACACAAGGTCAGTACAGGTGCATCAAAGCTGGGACTGAGAGACTGAAAAACAGCTTCTATCTCAACTCCATCAGAATGTTAAATAGTCAACACTAGCCGGTACCCTGCCCTGAAATTTAGTCACTGTCACTACCCGGCTACTCTACCATGCACCTTAGAGGCTGCTGCCCTAGGTACATAGTAATGGAACACTGGTCACTTTAATAATGGAATATTAGTCACTTTAATAATGTTTACATACAGTTATACCCATTTCATATGTATATACTGTATATTCTAGTCAATACCTATCCTGTTTAACTATTGCTGTACATATGCTAATCTACCATACGTATTCTTCAGATATATAGGCAATATGGATAGAATATGTAGCATATCCCAAGACACATACTGGAAGCCGACATTGCTCATCCTAATATTTCTATATTTCTGAATTCCATTATTGCACTTTTTTTAGATTTGTGTATATTATTGTGTATTGCTAGATATAACTGCACTGTTGGAAGTAGGAACACAAGCATTTTCCTACATCCACAATAACATCTGCTAAATATATGTATGCGACCAATAACATTTGATTTGAAAGACACTATTTGTGGAATAACCTAAAAGCTGAATGGCTAAAAGAGGCCATGTTGAATAAAACATTTTTTTTTATAAGAAAGTTTATTGGATAATTATTTTATTTCACAACCCAGCTTGTAAGACATATTGCATGATCAATATACCGTTTTTTGCTATGCATTATACATTTCTTGAAAATTGCAGGTTATGAAATATGAAATCAGTTGATTAGCTTGGCAATAAATTGACTTGAGATAGTAACCAAGTTCTACAACTACTTTGGTGTTGTTACTGACTTAACAATAACATACTGTCAACATATTCAGAGCAGATAGCCTGACATAAAGAAATATCGCTTTATTGATTATTATAATAGGCATTTTACCCTAGGAATTTTGATAATCCTGGGAAATTTGTAAATCGCTCTGGATAAGAGCGTCTGCTAAATGACTTAAATGTAAATGTAAATGTAAAATGTATCAAAAGCCACAACAGAAAGATATAGCAGTGAGATGATTCGATTAACCTGTCTCGGGCGCCCGGTTACGCGTGTTGTACACCGGGTGAAAGTTGATTGCATTCGTTTCGTAACAGGGCTGCCTCCCGGGCGTGAGGCAGGTGGCCCGATCAAAGCCCACGGCGAAGTCGGCTCAAAATATGCTGCCTTGTTGACAACATTGCCGAGTGGCGCAGATTACTGATCGATTTGAGAATGGTGCTCCTCTCCGTTTTTGCCCGTTCACGTCACGGGCCATAGACCGGTGCCCTGCTGCTCAGCATAATCGAATCCGCCCAGTGAAGCTCTTCAAGGGTAAATAATATAATGTGTTTGTAATACTCACGAGAGAAAGCTAGATGGTAGCATTGGCCAACTACAGTTCCCAGAAAACGCTTATCGCTATAAGCATGCACATTGGCGTTTTGATAATCGCAAAGGGGATGATGTCACTGGGACAATCTCTATTGAATTCTCCTCGCGTTCTCTCTCATCTCCTCGCCTCCTTATTAAACCCGATTGGAGGATAAGGTCAGAAGGGCGGGACCTCTTTTTTAAAAATCCAATGGCTTTTGAGTAGAAGGCGAGGAGAATGTCTATGCAATTGAGATTATCCCCCAAAATACTGAGTCTACCGGTAGCGCAATATTAAACAGTATATTGTTTGCTGGGAGTACTTGTGGATATCATCAGAAAAATGTGCACCCACACGAGGTAAGAATGCTTTTGGTGCAGACCTTTGAACGAGTTTCTTGAATACGCTCATCATCCGTGCAGAACCTTCGATAGGCCCCTTAGAAATTCTATTGTGCTGTTTGTCTTGCAGAAAGATGCAGTGACACCGGCTAGAGTGATCAGAGACAACTGGATTTAGGACGCATTTCATTCTGTTGATGTGTAACGTGGTTACATCCTGCGTATTTGTTGTTGCTGTGTTAACTTTTTCTATACTCTTCTATTTCCCCAACTTGTATACCTAGTGTTGAAGTTCGACGCTCAGGAGAGCCTCTGTGATCAATTGTTTATTATCAACAGTTTCGATGTCGTTCGAGTTGGCAAAGCCTGTCAGTAATTTGCAGGTGCTGTTTGCATCTCATGTAAGATAAACACCCACGTAGGCTAGCCTACTCAATTGGTTTAGTAGCTGTAACGGGCTAATTTGATGCTCCATTAGCCGTTACAGGTTAGGTACTGTTTGGCGTAGCAGAGGAGACTGGTACATACCGGTAGCTATTGGTTAACTATCTGCATTGACCCTTTTAGCGTTAACTCTGACACGCTGACCAGATCGGTCGCGTGCGCGAGCGTCGCTAAATAAGTGTAGAAATCCATGTTATTCAATTATTGCGCCAACGAGCGTCTGCGATGCCAAGGGCTAAAATAGAAGTAATTCCTATTTCTGACACAGATCGCGCTGAAAGTCCTGCCTCTCCCATCTCCTCATTGGTTTATAGAAGCAGGTACCCACGTGCCATCTCTTCATTGGTTATACCCACATGGGTGATTGAAATACGAACTGTTTTGCTGGTAGTTGTGGTAATACTATGAAAACTATTGATCACCATATACGTTCAACGATGAAAAAGCTTGGAAGGAGGAGAGATGACTAGAAACGATTCGGTTGGCCGTTTTATGTGTGGATTAATTTGTCGGAGTAGAGTTCAGGTAAAACAACCTTGTTCAGGTAAAATAACAAGTCAATGTTTATATCCCAGGACAAATTAGCTAGCAACAGCAAGCTAGCTAAATAGGACAAATTAGCTAGCAAGTGCAAGCTAACTAGCTAAATTGCCATACATGTTTAATGCTTTTTGACCTGTCCCCAAATTAATGTCATTGGTTCAGAGTTTGTTTTGATATTTTACCCTGCGTGTCGTGGTCGCATTTGGTGTAGGGAGACAAGATACATTTATGCACGATGGTGCACTTTACAGCCTTGTTCTAAAATTGATTTGAAATAATAATAATCCTCAGCAATCTACACACAATACCCCGTAATGACAAAGCAGAAAAAAACCAAATACCTTACTTACTAAGTATTTGCTATGGGACTCGAAATTGAGCTCAGCTGCATCCTGTTTCCATTGATCTTCCTTGAGCTGTTTCTACAATTTGATTGGAGTTCACCTGTGGTACATTCAATTGATTGGACATTGACTTGGAAAGGCACACACCTGTCTGTATAAGGTCCCACAGTTGACAGTGCATGTCGGAGCAAAAAACCCAGCCATGAGATCAAAGTGATTGTCCGTAGAGCTCTGAGACAGGATTGTGTCGAGGCACAGATCTGGGGAAGGGTACCAAAACATGTCTGCAGCATTGAAGGTCCCAAAGAACAGTGGCCTCCATTATTCTTAAATTGAAGAAGTTTGGAACCACCAAGACTCTACCTAGAGCTGGCCGCCTGGCCAAACTGAGCAATCGGGGGAGAAGGGCCTTGGTCAGGGAGGTGACCAAGAACCCAATGGTCACTCTGACAGAGCTCCAGAGTTCCTCTGTGGAGATGGTTGTCCTTCTGGAAGTTTCTCCCATCTCTGCAGCACGCCACCAATCAGGCCTTTATGGTAGAGTGGTGAGACGGGAGCCACTCCTCAGTAAAAGGCATATGACAGCCTGCTTGGAGTTTGCCAAAATCCACCTAAAGACTATATAGACCATGAGAAACAACATTCTCTGGTCTGATGAAACCAAGATGTAACTCTTTGGCCTGAATGCCAAGCGTCACGTCTGGAGGAAACCTGGCACCATCCCTATGGTGATGCATGGGTGGCAGCATCATGCTGTGGGGATATTTTTCAGGGACTGGGAGACTAGTCAGGATCGATGCAAAGTACAGAGATCCTTGATGAAAACCTGCTCCAGGGCTCTCAGGACCTCCAGACTGGGGTGAAGGTTTGCCTTCCAGCAGGACAATGACCCTAAGCACACAGCCAAGACAATGCAGTTGTGGTTTCGGGACGGGAAGTCTCTGAATGTCCATGAGTGGCCCAGACTTGAACCCGATCGAACATCTCTGGAGAAACCTGAAAATCGCTGTGCAGCGACGCTCCCCATCCAACCGGACAGAGCTTGATAGGATCTGCAGAGAAGAATGGGAGAAACTCTCCAAATGCATGGGCGATTAATTAGGGCAGCTTTCAAGTTTTCATAACAATTTCTGGACACCGATTTGGCCGTTTAACTTTTTTTTTTAACACCTTAAATAAAACGCACAAAAGTGCTGTTTGAATGAATGCTTATGAGCCTGCTGGTGCCTACCATCGCTTAGACTGCTCTATCAAATCATAGACTTAATTATAACATAATAACACACAGAAATGCGAGCCTTAGGTCATTAATATGGTTGAATCCGGAAACTGTTATATTATATAGATATTTTATCTAACGGGTGGCATCCATCAGTCTAAATATTCCTGTTACATTTCACAACCTTCAATGTTATGTCATAATTACGTAAAATTCTGGCAAATTAGTTCGCAAACTGTTGCATATACCCTGACTCTGCGTGCAATGAACGCAAGAGAAGTGACACAATTTCACCTGGTTAATATTGCCTGCTAACCTGGATTTCTTTTAGCTAAATATGCAGGTTTAAAAATATATACTTCTGTGTATTGATTTTAAGAAAGGTATTGGTGTTTATGGTTAGGTACACGTTGGAGCAACGACAGTCCTTTTTCGTGAATGCGCACTGCATCGATTATATGCAACGCAGGACACGCTAGATAAACTAGTAATATCATCAACCATGTATAGTTAACGAGAGATTATGATTGATGAAGTTTAATGCTAGCTAGCAACTTATCTTGGCTTCTTACTGCATTCGCGTAACAGGTGGGGTCCTCGTGAGGCATGTGGTTAGAGCATTGGACTAGTTAACCGTAAGGTTGCAAGATTGAATCCCCGAGCTGACAAGGTTAAAATCTGTCGTTCTCCCCCTGAACAAGGCAGATAACCCACCGTTCCTAGGCCGTAATTGAAAATAAGAATGTGTTCTTAACTGACTTGCCTACTTAAATAATGATTGAATAAAAGGTGTAAAAAAATTAAAATAGCAAAATTGGTGTCCAAAATGACCAATTTCTGATTGTTATGAAAACTTGAAATCAGCCCTAATTAAACTGCCATTCCGATTTAATCGGTCGACCTCTACACTGTATGTACATATCTACCTCAATTACCTCGTACCCCTACACATCGACTCGGTACTGGTACCCCGTGTATAGAGCAAAGTTATCATTACTCATTGTATATTTATTCCTCATGCTATTATTTTTTTAAATATTATTTATTTTTCTCTCTCCATTGTTGGGAAGATCCCGTAAGTAAGCATTTCATCATTAGTCTACACCTGTTGTTTACAAAGCATGTGACAACATTATTATTTTTTGACCTGTATGAGATGGAACACGGGATATCCCTCAGATTTTATACTAAAGCTGGCAAGTGTATTCCTGTTTGGTGGACAATTTATTAGCAGAGCTAGAGACGATTATAAGGCAATTTACTCATGTCCGGCGCCCTACTGAAAGATAAGTGATCGTCAGCAGCCTTGGATATCTTGGTGTTTTCTGTATACATGTATTCAGCTTATTTTTAGATGGTGTGGTGCATTAAACTGAATATGTTTTGCAAGCCATTTCAGTCTTGGTTACATAAGGGAGTAGGCCCAGAGGCCCACAGCAGTTTATGAAATCATCTTGGTATCATCAGTGCAATATTTTATTAAGTGCAGTGAAGGTTAGTAGGCTATTATGGCTTCACGGTTAAAAAAAACTATCATACATTTTATATTCTGTGGTTTTCAGTGATCTTTCATACCTCTAATGGGCATCAGTGAATGTACTATGTGAGATGTAGATCTGTGGCTTGGCATACAGCCCTAAATCACCCATGCATGTCCTGTGTCTCAAGGATTGTGTGTAATGGAGTTCGCTACAGTATGCCTTGGTGTGGATACAGTTTTCTGAAATATACAAGCCATCTATACACCTCATGACCAAGTCTATGAATCACATGCTAAAAAGTAGTAGACTCGTAAATTCTAGGCTTATAGAATGAGCAGTCACTCGGTGACTAGACCCTGGTATTAAACCAACGAAGGTGCAGGGCTCTTTTTAGAGTGATGATTATATAACTTTTCTCTATAGAGTCTCAAGGTTCCTCTCATGAGCACAAAGTCATTGCCACCTGTCTCCATTAATTTCTTCTTCTGACAGACAGCTCATTGGAGATGCTCTCAGAAAGGTCAGGCTCCTTAAAGCCCCTGATTTGACTGTTTTGGGTATTTATTACCAATACCCCTTTCTCCTTATCCTGTGTGCGCCTCTGGGCCAGTCGCCATGGCAACTGGCTCGACCTTGGTAAAGTGGGGAGGGGAAAGGGAGCAATGCGAGGATGCTCTCTCTATCTTCCACAGGCTCCATTCCACTCCATTCAACTGCCTGGCCTTGAGTCGTAGGGCTGGATTAGCCTGGACAATAGCAGGAAAATCCATCTGCAGTGACTGCTTCGCTTAGTACTGCTTCTGTTCTGAGACTTTGCTCTGTTTGGTTCCCTTGTCATTTATGCGAAAGGAGGGGGAACAGTACAAGAAAATTGTGTTTTCATGCCCCGGTTTACATAAGAGTGCAGGTCACGATTTCTGCTCTAACACTGAGGGAGAGCATCTTTGGGAGAATAAAGAAGTTATTATTGAAGTTCATTGTGTTGTTGCCACAGGGGATTGCTACCGAGATTTTTTTTCAGTTATTTTAAAGAGATTGAACTGAGATTTTGTATACTTATAAGGCAGTCGTTTTTGAAAGTAGCGTTCAAGAGCCTGAAAGGGTCCCCAAACATTGTGTACAACGACATCACGTCATTGTTCTCGAGCCCCCGTATCGGGTGCACAAAGACAGTAAAAAATATATAAAAATAACTGTCCATGTTGGGCTCTCTCTGCAACCTCATTGGACAATACTGTGCCGACCTGATCCCGCCTCCCACTTTAACCTTGCAACCTTATTGGTCATAATTCCACCTGCCAATCGACATTGTCCATCAGTTCGGTTGCAACAGGGGTGTTCTAGTAGTTGCATGCATGATCTCATGAGAATAGTATGGCAAGCGAATGTGATAATGGAAAAGTTATACTTTTATATGTTGGTATAAAAATGTTCTACTCCTTGAAAGTTGTGTATTGATTATAGCATATGCCTCATGATGAATTATGATCGCTGGCAATCAACAGCTGCAGGGTTGCCCATTGGATAATCCCATATGGAATATGTGTGAAAGTTTATAAAAACAAGGTGCACACATGGGATTATTTGGATTGTTGACACAACAAAGGTAGAGTTATATTTTCTAAAAAGTGGGTGAAAGTTTGCAGTATACATTTCTCGATCACATAATAGTTATTTATGCGTGTTGTCACGATTCATGAACGGTATAAATGAATGGACGTGAACCTTTTATAGTCTATTGTGCAAAACTTTCCTAAATTCTAACAAAATACACCAGCGATACCATTTAGGAGATACAGGTTGTGAGCATCGTGTTTCTGATCTGGTTGACAATCATCTTCCAATGTATTTGTCTGGCTACAATGCCATCTTTCCAGAGAAATGCATTGAAAGAGTAGTGAAACTACTACCGAGGTTTAATAGATTAGAAAACATTTGAATTCATGATGCATGGATTTGATCAATGTATTTTCACTGTTATCAAAATAACTAAGGCTAAGGGCATGCAGCCAGGAAAGGCATTCACGACATGACCGGGATGAGCGTGCAGATCTGATGCACTAAATGATGCCGGGTTAGAATGTTTCTCCGCTGGGAGAGGACTGTAGATGGTTCATTGCATTATGAGTCAATGTATGCATAAATGTAATTAAACCATCTACCGTCCTCGCCAAGTCCAAAATGGGAGCTTTTAAAAAAATAACGAGAGAATTTGACATTAAATTCATAAATGGATATTTCCAACAATGACTGATAAAACATTAGCGGGGGCTACAAAGTGGACTTTCTAATGGCTGCATACTCCAGTCTATCATTGTTGATCCTGGAGCCATTGAATGCTGGACTTTACTCCAGTTGAACATGAGAGTAGACACCTAAGTAGTGTGCTTGTTAAAAGCGGAAGACACATTTCAGTTGAATGCAGTCAGTTGAACAACTGAGTAGGTATCCCCCTTGTTTCAGAGTATAAGAGCTTGAACCCATTTCAAGTTAGCCAGAGCAACAATGCTCTCATTTCTCAAAATGTGGATGTTTGGAACATCCACTTTCATGATGTATTGAGACTTTATAAAACAATAGTGATACTCTGACACCAGAGTTGAGAAACCCTGATAAATAGTGGAACATTTCTAAGTGATTTAGCAAGTGATGTATGGCACTACCTCATCTGACTGTACCATACTATGGTGTTTGGTACTACAGCAGTTTCAGAGGACCAACATTGTGCAGGCCCACCATACAGTATGCGATAGGACCCTGTTGGAAATGGAAACAACAATGGGCCTGTGTGGCTGTTTGAATGTCTCTTTCTCTGCACAGTGTGCTTCACTTCGGACAGACAATGGCTTCATTTAGCGTCACTTATCCACTGAGTCCCTGTCTGTCACCAGGGTGCTCCCACCACACCCTGCCCTCGTCTCGCCTCGTCCACTTGGGATTGACGGGTCAGACGGGTGACCACACCTGACCCTAAAATGGGAGAACACTTTAGGGATACTTCGTAAACAAATCAAATTTAGAGAATATATTGAATCAATGGTCTTGCCTTGACCAAGACACTTAACCCTACTTTTCTCCAGAGTACTGTACTACTATGGCTGACCATGTAAAGCAACACATTTCACTGCACCTATCTTTTTTTGCCTCGACGCAAGCATATAAGGAATTTAGCTCATCTGGTACGCTTGGGTCACCGGCAGCTCATGGTTGGGTTTCCCTTTTTATATTCTGTGATTGTTGGATGTGGTAGGGTTTGCAAACCCAATCTTATTCCTGTATTGACGTTTCCAGTTTGTTGTCTTATTAGTGTCCCGCTCTTGAAAGTGGCAGCTCTAGTCTCGAGCTCAGTGCAGATGTTTCCTGTAGTCCATGGCTTCTGGCTGGGATATGTACATCATTGTGACGATGACTTCGTCGATGCACTTTTTAATGAAGCCAGGGATTTATGTGGTAAACTCCTCAATGCAATCAGATGAATCCTGGAACATATTCCAGTCTGTTTTGTATGCGAGGGAGGGAGAGCTTTGTTTACGTCTCTGTGTGTGGGGTAAATGTGATCTTTTTTTTTTTTTTACAGCTCCAGTTGCGCAGGTGACATGCTGGTAAAACTAAGGTAAGAGGGATTTCAGTTCCGCTGTATTAAAATGACCGGCCACTAGGAGCGTCACCTCTGGATGTTTATTTTCTTGTTTGCTTACGGCCCTGTACAGATCATTAGGTGTGATATTAGTGACAGCATCAGTTTGTGGTGGTAAATAGACAGCTATGAAAAATATAGATAAACTATTGTTGCGTGGTCACATGCATGTAGTTTGTGGCCCCAGGATGGAGACGGGCTAGAACTTTTGCCTATTTGGTTAGTGAACGGTCTTGACCACTGTCAATCGGCACCACGCCCATGTTAATGCTGTACATGACATATGAGCCAGTTACTTTTGTATACAGTACAGAACGTGGAGGAAAAGTAGTGTAGTTCTGGAGGAAAAGTAGAGTAGTTCTTGTCTTGTTCTCCTTTTTCCATTTTGTTTCCCTCCGATCACGCTCTGTTCTTCTTTGCAGCTAAAATAGGATTATGCACCAAGCCGGGTGACTGTAATTACCTCTGATCTCTGCCCTGCCTCACCCTCCCTCTCTGCTATTTTCTCCTCCATCTCCCTCATTTTTCTCTTCAATTCCACTGTTTGTTTGCATTCATGTGGAAGTATCATTATTACAAGCTCTGCAGGAGAGCTTAGCTCAACTGAGCTGTTTTATCTGGACTCTCCCAGCAATTTAGGCCTAGATTATATTTGCGTCTTTTCTTTTGCCATTGTTTGAAGCTATCGACGAATATGTCTTGAATTACTGATATAATTTTACCCCTATGAAAAGATGACCAAAAAAAACGATCTTTTAGAAATGCTGGTATTTGATTTTTCTGGGCCGCATGATTTTGCGTCTTTTCTGCAAATTGGTGGTGCGGTTATGAATTTCCTAAACTTAAACGTGTACATGCATGACTTATTTGCCTGGCTACCCAAACCCCTTCCGCTGGCCAAACTCTACACCCACACCCAGGGACGTTAGTTTCTTCTCTGCAATGAGTCCTGATCTGAGTACCTCCCCAACTATTACTAGAATGGAAATCCATTCTAGACCCTCTGATTGGTCCCAGAAACCAATGGGTTGGGCCAGAGCAGAACAAACTTGGGTAAAGCGGCGTTTTGAAAATGTGTCATTGGCTTTGATACTCTTGATTGGATCATCTCTAACCAATCTCTGACTTTGTTTTGTACAGCACCCCCCGTTTGACTCCCCATAAACGACTTTAATGATGGCAGTCTCCGACTGAAGTATGTAGCGAACCATGCATGCAGTGGAGCAGTGGAAGAATTCAGTTTGAGTCATCAGGCAAATGAGATACAGTTTCTTGCAAAAGTATTCAGCCACCTTTGCATTTTTCCTATTTTTTTTGCATTACAACCTGTCATTTATTTTATTTTGATTTCTATTTGGATTTCATGCGATGGACATACACGAAATAGTACAAATTGGTGAAGTGAAATAAATTTAAAACAAAAGTAGTGGGTGCATATGTATTTGCCCCTAAATAAGATCTGGTGCAACTAATTACCTTCAGAAGTAACATAATTAGTTAAATAAAGTCTACCTGTGTGCAGTCTGTCACATGATCTGCCACATGATCTGTCCCATGATCTCCGTACATATACACCTGTTCTGAAAGGCCCCAGAGTCTGCAACACCACTAAGCAGGGGGCACCACCAAGCAAGTGGCACCATGAAGATCAAGGAGCTCTCCAAACAGGTCAGGGACAAAGTTGTGGAGAAGTACAGATTAGGGTTGGGTTATAAAAAAATATCTGAAACTTTGAACATCCCACTAAGCACTGTTTAAATCTAGAGGTCGACCGATTTTAATTTGAAGAAGGTACTCTGGTCAGATGAGACTAAAATGTAGCTTTTTGACCATCAAGGAAAACGCTATGTCTGGCACAAACCCAACACTTCACATCACCCCAAGAACACCATCCCCACAGTGAAGCATGGTGGTGGCAGCATCATGCTGTGGGGATGTTTTTCCATCGCCAGGGACTGGGAAACTGATCGGAATGATGGATGGCGCTAAATACAGGGAAATTCTTGAGGGAATTCCAGAGATTTGGGAGTTAACAGTAAGCATACAATGACCGTAAGCATACTGTTAAAGCATCACTCAAGTGGTTTAAGCCCAGACCTCAATCCAATTGAGAATATGTGGTATGACAAAGATTGCTGTACACCAGCGGAACCCATCCACCTTGAAGGAGCTGGAGGAGCAGTTTTGCCTTGAAGAATGGGCAAAAATGCCAGTGGCTAGATGTGCCACGCTTATAGAGACATACCCCAAGAGACTTGCAGCTGTAATTGCTGCAAAAGGTGGCTCTACAAAGTATTGACTTTGGGGGTGAATAGTTATGCACGCTCAAGTTTTCAGTTTTTTTTCTTCCTTTTTGTCTTGTTACTTGTTTGTTTCACAATAAAAAATATTTGGCATCTTCAAAGTGGTAGGCATGTTGTGTAAATCAAATTATTCAAACTCCCCCAAAAAATCTATTTTAATTCCAGGTTGTAAGGCAACAAAATAGGAAAAATGCCAAGGGGGGTGAATACTTTCGCAAGCCACTGTAGCCTTAGAAGCATTTTTCCAGATGAGCCTTTACTTTGAGAAAATGTCTGCTGCTTGGTAGAGTTGTATTGTTTTTGTCTTTTCCTCTTGAGGCCCCTTCACCTTTCTCATTCCCTATGGGCCGATGGGTCAGTCACCCTACTCCCAAGTCCTGAATAGAGGGAGATCTTAATTTATGGGAGTTGCCGTGCTCAAACTCCTGGTTATGGGGGACCTTGTATGTGTCCAAAAGAGCTCTTCTCAAGTCTTTGCTGCTGTTTGGTGTTAATTAGCACCCTAAGGACCCAACCCACTATTTTGAGCATTAGCTTGCAATTTCAATAACCTTGTGGAGGACGTGGACACCAAGTTCAAATGGGGCTTTTCCTACCTTCCATAGAGGCAGAGATTCTTCAATGGCCCCCTTCTTTCAATCTGAGTCTCACCAGATGTTCAAATTCATCTCTGTGAAATGCTTTCTCGCTTGACGCGTTCAAATAAATGCCTGACTGGTTCTGAATCTGAGTTTTTGGCGTTGATGGAGCAGTTCGGAATTTGAAATTCCTGAAAATGGGAGTAGCCCTGGGTACTTTAGAATGCCTTCCATAAATTTGCTCAGAATTCTGCAACTCCTGATGTGGTAAATAATTGCAGTTTCTCCCTCAAACCTTTGTAAACAGAAACTTATTGAATATCATTAACATATTACGGCAATTTCACAGTAACTGAGTTGTGTCGAATCAGATTTTTCACTTAAATGTATACCAAACAAAAAAACATTGATTTCAAATGTTATCAAATCATACTGAAATATGCACAAGTACTACTTTTAACCATTTACAGTGAACATTTAAAAAATATATATATTTACTGGAAGAACTGTACAGATTTAATGTTTGGTAACAGAATTTCAGTAAAATCTCCCTGTTTTTTAATATGACCACATTTTCCCTAAATATCTGCCCCAAATTAAGTTTCAAAGATGGCCGCAGAAAGATTGGGGTGACACCTTGACTTGAAAAAAAAAAACATGTTATTGAACTACATGAAATGCAGTGGATTCATAAGCCTTAACAGCATTGTAGTAATGGAATTCTATCATTTGTATAATCTCTACTTCACAGAAGTGCATTATTATGGATATTAATGTCATTCTCTTTATGGTGATGTATCCTAAATAGGTACACAAAGGCATACCTATGCAATATCCTCCTTTTGTATATTTGGGTATTCTATAACTAATTGGTAGGTCTACCTTTACTTGTTACTTCTGTGAAATTGTATTACCCTTACGAGGGAGAGAAATGTGAAAATATGTTGAACTTACACAAGGCAAATCATTTATCCAAAACAAAATATGTGTTATTTGTTGGCAGGGGTCTATACTTTCTATTTCTAATACTTTTTAAATACTTTTTCTGCTGATAGTTTTCTAAGACACCCTTTCCATCTGTTTGACCAGAAATCAAAGCCTTTGCTTATTCCTAATATTTAGGATGCCATCATTTATACAAGATATAGACTCTTAGCTAATATTTGACACCAGATTTGACATGCTCCTATGAACTTGGTGCTCAAGGGTCCTTTTACATGGAAATGTAAGACTAGCCCTTGGTGGGCTCAAAGAGATCCTAATAAACAAACAAACATTTAGAATTTTGGACAGTGAATGTAAGACAATTCAACCAGTTCGAATCCCAAAATAGTTCACCAATCTGTGTGGATAGAGCAGGCAAAATAGTTGTTTACATGCGTGATGGACAAACAAGTGTAGCCTATGGTGAAAGATGTGACTGAAATGTTAAGGGTGGGGAGAGTGCGAGAGGGTTGATGAGCAGGCTTGACGTGCTCGCATCTTATGACATGAATTAGGTCCACAGAATTATACCTAGGATGAGTGGCTTCAATGATGGAACTTTGAATGCCTTTTGCGCTAACAGGCTTGAGCAAGCAAGGTAACAAGCTTGTGTGTGCAGAGTGGCACCAGAATTAACACATCTTATCTTTTTTTTTGTAGTTTATGCTTCGGAGGTAGCCTGAACACGCACACACATCTGCAAAGATTTTCAGCTTGCAGGCAGATGCTGGAATACATTTCTGAGTGACAGTGAGGGCTTTGTATAGGCACGTTGTTGTGCTTTTTGTGGGACTAGAAAAAAATGTCTTGATTGTAAAATAAAGTTATTAAGCGATTTCCATGCATTTAATATAACGGTTCTGTTTATTGAACAGTATGGATCACTTACGTTCCTGGTTCTGTTATTTGATAAAAAATATTTTTGGTTCTGTTTCCTGAATCACTTCCAACCCTTGATAGAATTAGTGTTATTTTTGATACTTCTGTCAAATGTGTCTCTCAAATCAAGCCTGTCCATCAGCGCAGCCGACCCCTTATCATGGTGCACACTTACTCATTGCTAGCCTGAGTCTGAGCTGCATCATGTTGGCTCCCCACTTCGTTTAGGTGTGTTGAAACTGTTAACTACTGTTTGCAAAACAGTGTCCGTAAAGACTACAACACTTTACAATGGAAGATGGTGATCAGCGACAAGTGCTTTTTGAGTTTTGGTTTTTGGTTTTGATTGTATTTTTGTATTTTATTTAAAAAAAAAACATTTTTAACCTATTAAAAGTTTTTAATAGAAATTCCAACCCCAAAATAGTGAACATTCAATTGCCAAAACAGAATATATTCCATTGTCTCTGTCAGGTCCACATTGGGTAGACATCAATAGAAAAATTGGAAATTACTCTGAAATGATACAATTTATGTTACTTACTCATTTTTATTAGATTACTTTATCATCTGATCTCTGCTCAGGCAAAGGCAGCCAATACACAAGTATATATTTTTAAACCTGCATATTTAGCTAAAAGGTTAGCAGGCAATATTAAACTAGGGAAATTGTGTCACTTCTCTTGCGTTCATTAAACGCAGAGTTGGTGTATATGCAACAGTTTGGGCAGCCTGGCTCATTGCCAACTCATTTGCCAGAATTTTACGTTATGACATAACATTGTGCAATGTAACAGGAATATTTAGACTCATGGATGCCACTCGTTAGATACAATACGGAATGGTTCCGTATTTCACTGAAATAATAAACGTTTTGTTTTCTAAATGATAGTTTCCGGATTTGACCCTATTAATGACCAACGGCTCGTATTTCTGCGTGTTATTATATTATAATTAAGTCTATGATTTGATAGAACAGTCTGACTGAGCGGTGGTAGGCGGCAGCAGGCTCGTAAGCATTCATTCAAACTTTACTGCGTTTGCCAGCAGCTCTTAGCAATGCTAGCTTCACAGCACCGTTTATGACTTCAAACCTATCAACTCCTGAGATTAGGCTGGCAATCCTAAAGTGTCTATAAGAACATCGAATAGTCAAAAGGTATATGAAATAGTCGACGTGTCATAATTCCTATAATAACTACAACCCAAAATATATATTATTTTATTAATAATTATTTGGCTGATTAGTTGGTATCCGCTATTTTTGATCCTCCAATAACCGGTATCGGCGTTGAAAAATCATACTCTTCTTTCAAGTGATATCCTCTGGGTCCACATTGTACATTTTGTTGTATATGTCTGTTACCCAAAATAAATTAAATTCAATACTGTGTACTAATTTAGAACATACTGTTTAGTAAAAACAAATACACTAAGCAACAAATATCAGCATGCTTAGGCTCCTCCTACTGAGAATGCGTCATCTTATGTTATATTCTGTTGATTCCCACCTTTGTTAATTTTGGTACAGCGCGTCCCGACAGCTGATTATCAGCTATTGTCAAACACACGTGAGTCTCGAAAGACGATTCTCTATCTCAAAAGTGTGCAGTAAATTAAACTAGATGAAAAGCCAAAATGACATCCTAGCATTTAAAGCATACAAAATGTTTGAAATTTCACATACAGTACCTTTTTAAAACTTAGTAGCTACCCAAAATGGCTACTATTTAGAACGCAAGAACTGGTATTGGGACTCCACCATTGCTGCAGACTACCATTGTGTTTGGTTTCTAAGGAAACACTCGTCAGAATGGATGACTGCTGCCCTCATCGACAGCACGTGTCAATTGTTGGTTCTTCTCTAAATAACATGACAAAACAAACAGAGTTAAGGCTAAATGCCCTCAGACTAGTTGTAGGAAAGGCTAGGAAACCTAACGATCTGATAATCTGAGAAGTAGTATGAAATATCGCTGACGCAGCCCAGATTAACTGCAGATCTCTTTCCATGTGATCCCAGTGTAACCTGAATACTGTCTAAATTCCATAGCATCCTACCCAAGGCCTTCTGCAGACAGCCAATATCTGCACTCCATCCTTTAGCTACAATTGTGTGACCTGGAGACAGACTTTGAACAGGGACATCCTAGTTATGAAATGCATACACCAAGCCCCTTATCACCCCCATGGTCTTGTCACGGCTTCACTGGAGCCAGCTGACCCCCACCACCACCACTCTTTGTCTGCGCTGGGTGTTAGTGGTGCACGCCCTCTCCTCATCGCCAGGGCTCTGCCAGCTGTTCATTTGTGAATTATTTGTTCATTATCATGGTAATCTAGGCCTTGGTTCCGCTTCTGGCTTCTCTCTGGCTTCTCTGGCAGAGCAACTGTCGCTTGGGGAAAAAGTGACACTTAAAGCAGGCCATCGTTTGACACAGACTGCAGTGGAGAGGGAGTTGCTGCAACCCTCTTAAAAAGGTGAATTTCATTGAAAGATATTTGTTTGCGCTTATAACCCTACAATTGAATGGTGTCAATAGCGCTACATTGCTAGACTGTTGGAGTCACCCTGATCTCTCTAGCAAAGGCCCTCTGCGTTCCATTTGTCACTTAAAATAAACATTTAATTTTACATTATGCTGTTCGGGAAGCCCAGTCAAATATGAGATGAGCTTTACAGACCGTTTACACAGGGAAACTGCATTGTTTCCAAATCTGCATATTTGAGCACTCCACAGGGATGCCCGATTCAAGTCAAATCTTTCTCTTGATTAAATAGAATTCTTTATAAACTGCAGAGTCAGAGATAAAAGGTGGCACACATTTAACCCTTTAGGAAGTAGGCTACAGTCCATAAAGTATTTTGGATTAATTGTGAAACTGATTAACTACATTCCTGGGACGTGGTGTACATTTAAAGCCGCTTAACATTTAAAAAGACTACCAAACTATTTTCCCTATTCAAATAACTAAAACAGTCTGATATTTGTATGTGTTTTTGCAGGTCCTTGAAGCTCCTCCACTGACGTGAAACCAGAGCGGGTGGCATAGTTACACCAGAACTAGAACATCCTGTGCCTTTGACTCAAGGACACATCTAAGAATTTCAGTGGCCCAAAAAACCATTACATAGGTCACCCATTTCTGCATCGCCAGTATATTTATAGTAGTATAAAGTAGAGTGCAGCTACAAGGGTTACTTCTCTTGGGAATATGTGAAGACTTTTGTGTGTTATTTGCGTTTAACCAAGCAAGTGCATTACTAACATTAAAAAGCAGAAGAGTTGCAAGGGACAAGGCTGCAGGGTAGCCTAGTGGTTAGAGCTTTGGACTAGTAACCGGAAGGTTGCAAGTTCAAACCCCCGAGCTGACAAGGTACAAATCTGTTGTTCTGCCCCTGAACAGGCAGTTAACCCACTGTTCCTAGGCCGTCATTGAAAATAAGAATTTGTTCTTAACTGACTTGCCACGTTAAATAAAGGTAAAATAAATAAATAAAATAAATATACATGACAGGTTGCGAGGAGACCAAGCAATGAGAGCTTGTCCTTTTGCCCTTTCATTTCACCCTCTTCAAGTTCATAGATAGCTAGTAAGCCACACAAGCATGAACATCAGCATGTCTATGTCTAAGCATGATATGATCAGAGTCACAGGCTTAAAGGTGTACTATACAGAAATCACTCTGCCATTTCCTGGTTTCAAAAATTCTAATAGTTATCCTGATTTCAGTTTGTGATAAAACAAGCAACTAAAGTTTAGAAAATCATTGGACCATATAAAACACTGTGAAATATATTTTTCCTTACCAAAAATAGTGTACTTTCAGCTGTTTGAAGCTGGTATACAAAACTGAAAGTAAGACATGAAAATGAAACTTAAGAACAGGAAGAATAGGGCACATAGAACAGTTCTACTGCTTCTTAGACTTGTTATCAATAACAGAGCTATAACTCACATTTTTATGTGAATTTTATCGGGTCGCCCAAAAAGTTGCAGATTTAACAGAGTAAACTCAAAGGCTGCTCATCTCCCCCTTCAAGATGAAGGAGAAAATGCTCTGAACTGCACGCCATTCTGTGCCCCGTTTCAAGAGCTATACACAGGTCGCTGGTGACGCAGCTCAGCTTGGTCAGTGCAGCTAGTGTTCCACATCCTTTTTTCTTGTACTATTGACCACACTTGCAGAAAGTATTCCTCCTTCAAATCGGCCCGCAACTAAAACATGCGGACTCTCCTTCACTGCAGCCGACGTGAGGAAAACATTTAAACGTGTTAACCCTCGCAAGGCTGCAGGCCCAGACGGCATCCCCAGGCGCGCCCTCAGAGCATGCGCAGACCAGCTGGCTGGTGTGTTTACGGACATATTCAATCAATCCCTATCCCAGTCTGTTGTTCCCACATGCTTCAAGAGAGCCACCATTGTTCCTGTTCCCAAGAAAGCTAAGGTAACTGAGCTAAACGACTACCGCCCCGTAGCACTCACTTCCGTCATCATGAAGTGCTTTGAGAGACTAGTCAAGGACCATATCACCTCCACCCGACCTGACACCCTAGACCCATTCCAATTTGCTTACCGCCCAAATAGGTCCACAGACGATGCAATCTCAACCACACTGCACACTGCCCTAACCCATCTGGACAAGAGGAATACCTATGTGAGAATGCTGTTCATACAGCTCGGCATTTAACACCATAGTGCCCTCCAAGCTCGAGACCCTGGGTCTCGACCCCGCCCTGTGCAACTGGGTACTGGACTTCCTGACGGGCCGCCCCCAGGTGGTGAGGGTAGGCAACAACATCTCCACCCCGCTGATCCTCAACACTGGGGCCCCACAAGGGTGTGTTCTGAGCCCTCTCCTGTACTCCCTGTTCACCCACGACTGCGTGGCCACGCACGCCTCCAACTCAATCATCAAGTTTGCGGACGACACGACAGTGGTAGGCTTGATTACCAACAACGACGAGACGGCCTACAGGGAGGAGGTGAGGGCCCTCGGAGTGTGGTGTCAGGAAAATAACCTCACACTCAACGTCAACAAAACTAAGGAGATGATTGTGGACTTCAGGAAACAGCAGAGGGAACACCCCCCTATCCACATCGATGGAACAGTAGTGGAGAGGGTAGAAAGTTTTAAGTTCCTCGGCGTACACATCACGGACAAACTGAATTGGTCCACCCACACAGACAGCGTCGTGAAGAAGGCGCAGTAGCGCCTCTTCAACCTCAGGAGGCTGGAAAAATTTGGCTTGTCACCAAAAGCACTCACAAACTTCTACAGATGCACAATCGAGACCATCCTGTCGGGCTGTATCACCGCCTGGTACGGCAACTGCTCCGCCCACAACCGTAAGGCTCTCCAGAGGGTAGTGAGGTCTGCACAACGCATCACCGGGGCGAAGAACACCATCCCAACTGTGAAGCACGGGGATGGCAGCATCATGTTGTGTGGGTGCTTTGTGGCAAGAGGGACTGGTGCACTTCACAAAATAGATGGAGTCATGATGCAGGAAAATTATGTGGATATATTGAAGCAACATCTCAAGACATGAGTCAGGAAGTTCGAACTTGGTCGCAAATGGGTCTTCCAAAGGAACAATGACATTTACATTTACATTTAAGTCATTTAGCAGACGCTCTTATCCAGAGCGACTTACAAATTGGTGCATTCACCTTATGACATCCAGTGGAACAGCCACTTTACAATAGTGCATCTAAATCTTTTAAGGGGGGGGGGTGAGAAGGATTACTTTATCCTATCCTAGGTATTCCTTAAAGAGGTGGGGTTTCAGGTGTCTCCGGAAGGTGGTGATTGACTCCGCTGTCCTGGCGTCGTGAGGGAGTGTGTTCCACCATTGGGGAGCCAGAGCAGCGAACAGTTTTGACTGGGCTGAGCGGGAACTGTACTTCCTCAGTGGTAGGGAGGCGAGCAGGCCAGAGGTGGATGAACGCAGTGCCCTTGTTTGGGTGTAGGGCCTGATCAGAGCCTGGAGGTACTGAGGTGCCGTTCCCCTCACAGCTCCGTAGGCAAGCACCATGGTCTTGTAGCGGATGCGAGCTTCAACTGGAAGCCAGTGGAGAGAGCGGAGGAGCGGGGTGACGTGAGAGAACTTGGGAAGGTTGAACACCAGACGGGCTGCGGCGTTCTGGATGAGTTGTAGGGGTTTAATGGCACAGGCAGGGAGCCCAGCCAACAGCGAGTTGCAGTAATCCAGACGGGAGATGACAAGTGCCTGGATTAGGACCTGCGCCGCTTCCTGTGTGAGGCAGGGTCGTACTCTGCGGATGTTGTAGAGCATGAACCTACAGGAACGGGCCACCGCCTTGATGTTAGTTGAGAATGACAGGGTGTTGTCCAGGATCACGCCAAGGTTCTTAGCGCTCTGGGAGGAGGACACAATGGAGTTGTCAACCGTGATGGCGAGATCATGGAACGGGCAGTCCTTCCCCGGGAGGAAGAGCAGCTCCGTCTTGCCGAGGTTCAGCTTGAGGTGGTGATCCGTCATCCACACTGATATGTCTGCCAGACATGCAGAGATGCGATTCACCACCTGGTCATCAGAAGGAGGAAAGGAGAAGATTAATTGTGTGTCGTCTGCATAGCAATGATAGGAGAGACCATGTGAGGTTATGACAGAGCCAAGTGACTTGGTGTATAGCGAGAATAGGAGAGGGCCTAGAACAGAGCCCTGGGGGACACCAGTGGTGAGGAGACAGATTCTCGCCACGCCACCTGGTAGGAGCGACCTGTCAGGTAGGACGCAATCCAAGCGTGGGCCGCGCCGGAGATGCCCAACTCGGAGAGGGTGGAGAGTGACCCCAAGCATACTTTTAAAGTTGTGTCAAAATGGTTTAAGGACAACAAAGTCAAGGTATTGGAGTGGCCATCACAAAGCCCTGACCTCAATCCTATAGAAAATTTGTGGGCAGAACTGAGAAAGTGTGTGCGAGCAGACTTGGAAGGCTACCCGAATGCTACCAAATACTAATTGATGTTATGTAAACTTCTGATCCACTGGGAATGTGATGAAAGAAGTAAAAGCTGAAATAAATAATTTTCTCTCTTATTATTCTAACATTTCACATTCTTAAAATAGTGGTGATCCTAACTGACCTAAGACAGTGCATTTTTAATATGATTAATTGTCAGGAATTGTGAAACTGAGTTTAAATGTATTTGGCTAAGGTGTATGTATGTAAATGTACGACTTCAACTCTAAATGCAACATGTAAAGTGTTGGTCCCATGTTTCAAGAGCTGAAATCAAAGATCCTAGAAATGTTCCATATGCACAAAAACATATTTCTCTCAGATTTTGTGGACGAATCTGTTTACTTCCCTGCTAGTGAGCATTTCTTCTTTGCCAAAGTGTCTGAACTCTCTACGGACAGTGGCTCTGGACTGGATCTGATCTGACCTTTTGAACTGTTTGTTTATGTCTGACTGTTATTTTGATCTTTGAACTTGTTGCATATCAAGAAGCTGATTAAACAGCATGATCATTACACAGTTGCACCTTATGCTGGGGGCAGTAAAAGGCCACTATAAAATGTGCAGTTTTGTCACACAACACAATGCTACAGATGTCTCAAGTATTCAGGGAGCGTGCAATTGGCAAGCTGACTGCAGGAATGTCCACCAGAGCTGTTGTCAGAGAATTGAATGTTAATTTCTCTACCACAAGTTGTCTCCAATGTCATTGCAGAGAATTTGGCAATATGTCCAACTGACCTCACAACCGCAGACCACGTGTAACCACGCAAGCCCAGGACCTCAACGTCCGGCTTCTTCACATGCGGGATCTTTTGAAAACAGCCACCCGGACAGCTGATGAAAGGAAAGGTTTACACAACTGAAGAATTATGATATCGTAACTGACTTCAGTGGGCAAATGCACACCTTCAATAGCATCTGGCACGCTGGAGAAGTGTGCTATTTACGGATGAATCGTTCTCATTCTGAGAACTAAGCATCTTCTCATCAGGTAGGCCACTTGATTTCAATAATCTTAAAGTGAACAGGCTGTTGTTCAAACAGTTGGAGACTGACAGGAGGGTGTATTCATAACAGTTAAAACTGTTCTACCTTGTTAGCAAGCACATACTGTATCTATAATGGACAGACTTTAAATATAAAGATTAGCTCGCTACTCACTGGCATGTGGGCTTGTGCTTATTTATTTATCATTAGTGGATGTGCATTGTTCTGGTTAAATTTGTAATGTTGCCTCCCGAGTGGCGCAGTGGCCACTAGAGATCCTGGTTCGAGTCCAGACTCTGTCGTAGCCTTCTGCGACCGGGAGACACATGGGGCGGCGCACAATTGGCCAAGTGTTGTTAGGGGAGGGTTTGGCCGGCAGGGATGTACTTGTTTATATGCACGCTGAATTGGTGTGGCTGGCTTCCGGGTTAAGCGGGCATTGTGTCAAGAAGCAGCGTCGTGTTTCGGAGGACACACAGCTCTCGACCTTCGCTTCTCCCGAGTCTGTACGAGAGTTGCAGCGTTGAGAGGACTGTAACTACCAATTTGGATACCATGAAATTGGTGAGAAAAGTTTTAATAAAAATAATAATGACCGTCTTGAAAGCCAGATCAGTGATTATTGCAAAAAGCAGGTTAAACTATACTGATAATATAATTCAAATTATTAGTGGATCTTATGGTTTTGTAAGGGTTATATTTAGCCTAGGTATAATTTCACATGCAGAGTTTTGACCTTTAAAATTGTGCAGCAAAGCTTATTTAGAGTACTTAAATATATATATATATTGTCACGACCATGCGATGCTGTCACGTTCTGACCTTTTATTTCCTTTGTTTTGTCTTTATTTATTATGGTCAGGGCGTGAGTTGGGGTGGGCAGTCTGTTTGTGTTTCTATGTTTTTTTTCTATTTCTGTGTTTGGCCTGATATGGTTCTCAATCAGAGGCAGCTGTCTATCGTTGTCCCTGATTGAGAACCATATTTAGGTAGCCTGGGTTTCACTGTTGGTTTGTAGGTGTTTGTTTCCGGTGTCAGTGTTTGTGCCACACGGGACTGTTTCAGTTTGTTTATATTCACTTTATTGTTTTTGTATTTCATAGTGTTCAGTCTTTTCTATTTGAACATGGACACTTACCTCGCTGCGTATTGGTTCGATCCTTGCTACACCTCTTCAGACGAAGAGGAGGAAATCTGCCGTTACAGATGCATTTCTTTTGGGACATGTGCTCTCACCACTCTGTGTGTAAGGATAGAGGACTCACTCAGAGAGTAATGCTACCTGAGTTACTTTACAATTGGGGTGTCACCGCAAGGCCATCTACTAGTGTTGTCATGATTCCAGAATTTTGACATCGATACCAGCCGTTTTGGCCAAACTCACCAAATGGCACTTGGTCCAGACAGAAACTCAGCTACTGCTCTGTTCAATAGTTGAGCATCTTTTGAGTTTCGAGTAGCAAAATACATAATTGTGGTGATTTATTTGAATGGTAAATCAAGATGTAGCGTAGGCCTATCCACAATACAGGTGAATGCATATTCAATTGGAGTGCATCCATTGGGTTAATGCTTGTTTTGGCTGATTTCATGGGGCTACAGATAACAAAATCTATTTCCTGTTCCATTTTAGACTTATTTTATGATACTGATCAACATCTGCATAGAAGTAGCTTATTTTATAGAAAATATGCGCTCTCTCTTTAACCAGTAATGACATCATTAATGAGGCAGTCAGTTTGCTGAGGCAATAGATATTCTTTGGGAGAGACATGAGAAGTTCAATTTGGTGGCGTTCAGCTTTGAAATCAGCATATTTTGCATTATGGTTTGCATATTAAATCACAAACAAAAGTACTAGGGTTGTGAAGTGATGTTAGCTTTAGCTGTCAGCTAGCAAGGAAAGTTAACCTACAAGGCTGGAAGCTACCAGTGTCGTCTTCCATTGGTGCTGAGCAATTAACCGACATATCGTTTTTTGGGGGTGTTATTAAACTACCGATGTCGGTCAATTTTGTGAGCCCAACGCACTGTTTCGAAAGAGAAATCATATCATTCATGATATAAATCCTGTGAAGAACTACGGGGGATGCTGGGCTGAAGTGAGTTTTAATTAAGCAAATAGTCAACAGGCAGAGTTGCAAAGCCATATCTCAGACTGGCCAATGAAAAGAAAAGATTTAGATGGGCAAAAGAACACAGACACTGGACAGAGGAACTCTGCCTAGCAGGCCAGCATCCCCGAGTCGCCTCTTCACTGTTAACATTGAGACTGGTGTTTTGTGGGTACTATTTAATCAAGCTGCCAGTTGAAGACTTGTGAGGCGTCTGTTTCTCAAACTAGACACTCTAATGTACTTGTCCTCTGGCTCAGTTGTGTACCAGGGCCTCCCAGTCCTCTTTCTATTCTGGTTAGGGCCAGTTTGTGCTGTTTTGTGAAGGGAGTAGTACACAGCATTGTACGAGATCTTCAGTTTCTTGGCAATTTCTTGCATGGAATAGCCTTCATTTCTCAGAACAAGAATAGACTGACTAGTTTCAGAAGAAAGTTCTTTGTTTCTGGCCCTTTGGAGCCTGTAATCGAACCCACAAATGCTGATGCTCCATATACTCAACTAGTCGAAAGAAGGCCAGTTTTATTGCTTCTTTAAATCAACGCAACAGTTTTCAGCTGTGCTAACACATAATTGCAAAAGGGTTTGCTAATGATCAATTAGCCTTTTAAAATGATACATTTGGATTAGCTAACACAACATGCCATTGAAACACAGGAGTGATGGTTGCTGATAAATGTAGATATTCCGTAAAAAAATCAGCTGTTTCCAGCTCCAATAGTATTTTACAACATTAACAATGTCTACACTGTATTTCTTTTAAATTTTATGTTAATGGACATTTTTAAGTGACTCCAAACTTTTGAACGGTAGCGTATGTGTTTCCCCCCCACCCTGTCCCCTGTTCCCTCACCCGCTTTAACCCTTCAACTACAAACGTGCCAGACGTGTTGTTAAAACAGAGGCACAACGTGAGGCGTCTGTCCTCTGGTGCAGGACGTGTGTGTGTGTGACATGCTGGCCAAACCGGACGCGCACACATTGATTTTGTTCACCCACACCAGAAGCGATCAGGACACGCAGGTTGAAATATCAAAACAAACTCTGAACCAATTATATTAATTTGGGGACAGGTCAAAAAGCATTAAACATTTATGGCAATTTAGCTAACTAGCTTGCTGTTGCTAGCTAATTTGTCCTGGTATATAAACATTGGGTTGTTAATTTACCTGAAATGCACAAGTACCTCAACTCTGACAATTAATCCACAGATAAAACAGTAAACTGAATTAGTTTCTCATCTTTCCTCCATCCTTAGGGCTTCTTTTTCTTCTTTGCACTTTATATGGCAGTTGGCAACCAACTACAGCATTACCACAATCTATTGGAGTCTGGACCTTAGTTCATTTTCCAATCACCCACGTGGGTATATACTGCTTAAAACCAATGAGGAGATGGCAGGTGGGTATATGCTCCTAAAAACCAACGAGGAGATGGGAGAGACCGGACTTGCATTGCGTTCAGCGTCACAAATAGAACCAATTTCTATTTTAGCACCTTGCCACGCAGATGCCCGTGAGCAGTGTGGGTGCCATGATTGAATAACATGTATGTGTTCATGTTTTTTGCAATGCTCGCACACTTGACGCGAGTGGTGTGGTCAGCATGTTAGAGTAGGAATTGGAACACAGAGAGCATTTGCATGATGGTATTAAGTGGTCAAGCCAAGAGGCCATCGAGACAGCATCAACCAGTGGTCACTCTGTCAGTGAGCTTTTACACCCAGAAACTTGTTTAATCATCACATGACATGTATACAGCCATGTTGTTTTAGCCTCCTAAAGTACAATTTTGATAGCCTATGTCCGGCTCGTCAAAAAAGGAGTCATGCCATTAGATCAGTTTCCTACTATGGCCAATAGTTGCTTATAAACTGGGTGGTTCGAGCCCTGAATGCTGATTGGCTGACAGCTGAGGTATATCAGACCGTATGACACAACCATTTATTTTTACTACTCTAATTACTTTGGTAACCAGTTTATAATAGCAATAAGGCACCTCTGGGGTTTGTGATATATGGCCAATATACCACGGCTAAGGGCTGTATCAGGTACTGCCTTTAGCCGTGGTATATTGGCCATATACCACACCTGCTCGGCCTTATTGCTTAAAAATATCTCTCAGGATATGCATAGGCCTAAATTCCCATTAATTCTTAATTGAGATCTGGCTGAGGATCAAGTACATGTTCTGATAGTCTCTTTGTCTGCCCTCTCTCATTCTCTCCACGAATTAGCAATGGTTGCTTGAGCTCTTCATAGCATTGAGGCACATCTGGGGGGGATCAACAAGTTAGGCCCTAAACCAGAACTGTTAACCCCCAAATTCCATAAATCCAGTGCAAGCACGTTCCCCAACAGCTGCAGCCCTTTGCCTTGCTCTTTCCTTTCTCCCATTAAAAGTTTGGAATTCCTTAATGCCCAACACGACACAACACATCAAGCAAAGCTCCCATGGAAGGACGTCTCTTTTGAAACATAGTGCCTGTCTGGTTCGCACATTAAGTATGTTTTGTGTGGTTTATGTACCTTGCCAGCTTAGACTTGGTTCATTGATTTGATTTTTTATTTCATCCTTTATTTAGCCAGGTAAGTCATTGAGAACAAATTCAATAACAACCTTATTAATTATTAAGATTAAGCGGTTCAACTGGAAAGTATTTCACGTCCCTATATCAGGTAGCAGAATTCAGATTTTGCCAAGGCTGTCCTCTGAGTAGGAGAGGACAATCAGGAAAGCCTAAAACCTTTTGAGGTAGCCACCAATGCAAATAGACCAAGATCCTCTGAAAGTTAAACACACAAGCTCCCTCCCCTCTCTTCTACTCATATTTCCCACTCAATCACTCCCTCTTTCTCATTCTCACTTTATCTTTCTTTTGAAGTTCAAAAGACAGCTGCATGGAATAAAATGCTATTTTGACCACGAACAGGAGGAGCAGTTGCTTTTCTCTCCTTTTATTCTGGATCCCAGATTTAAAAAGCAGTGCTCCCTGCCTTGGCGAGATATCGGCCCTTTTTTTCACAGCTCCAGTTGTTCAGTGGCATTCAGGGTTGCAGAACACCATGCGTGGCAAGGCCCCTCGTGGGGTGTCCGGAGTGATGCCAGGCGGCAATTACAAGGCCTTTCCACCCCTCTTAACGCAACCCTCTCTACGCCAAGCTTTTAATTTGTGATCACGATAGTCCCAAATTAGGGGGGCTGCATTGATGGAATTTGTGGGTACGGCCCATCCCTGAATTCACCATTCCTTTTGGTTTGGAATGGGACAACTGGGCTTTTATGTAGAAACCCCACACATGATGCACACCCCCACATAGTTTAGTGGTTAGGTGCACTTGGTTCAGAGGCAGGGCACATATCAGGCTTTACTCAATGGAACTTTACCCCCCCCCCCGGGTCGTTAGTTGCCCCTCACACTGCAGAGCAGAAGCCCAGAGAGAGTCAGGGCTGTTCTCCATGGAACCGGACCTGTGTGTTATTCCAGCTGCATTTGGCCCTTTTCAGAGGCGGCATCCCAGAACAAGATAACTCCTTGTGTTATCCATTGGTTCAACACATGCCCTTTGCTTTAGGTACATTGGTTACATAACTATATTGCTATTAGCACAACTAGAATGGTGATGAACAAAGGAAAACAATGTAGGCTGCTTGAGTCCATTACATGTCAGTTCCAATAGAAGACCCTACATTATGGACATTTGTTAATTAGAAAGGTATTCCGAGTTGGACACATTTTGATGAATATAAGTACGTTCCTTGGAGAATTTCTGTATCCTGCTGTAAATTATGTAACCTCTGCTCCAGACTAGAATGCTGCTAGCTGTGGCTTAATGCAGAGCTCATCCCTCTGCATTGTGACAAGTATTGGCCTGACGAGATTGTTGTTTCTTCAAATAAACAAATGTGAAGGCCAGCCTCACTGTTGGTTCCATCTTATTTCTACAAATGCTCAATACACTATTAAAAACCAAGGGTTTGTGCTATGCCATGTCCATCTCTTTCTTCTCTTAGTAGCCTAATACTTGTTAATTAAATTATACTTGTGCCACCAGGGGTCTTTTCACAGTCCCCAAATCCAGAACAAATTCAAGAACGCGTACAGTGTTATATAGAGCCATTATTACATGGAACTTCCTTCCATCTCATATTGCTCAAATAAACAGCAAACCTGGTTTGAAAAATCAGATAAAGTAACACCTCACGGCACAAAGCCTCTCCCCTATTTAACCTAGATAGTTTGTGTGTATACATTGATATCTAGGCTACTTGTGCCTTTTAAAAAATGCATGTAGTTCTGTCCTTGAGCTGTTCTTGTCTATTGATGTTCTGTATTATGTTTCATGTTTTGTGTGGACCCCAGGAAGAGTAGCTGCTGCTTTTGCAACGGCTAATGGTGATCCTAATAAAATACCAAATAAGTATTCAGACCACTTTACTTTTTCCACATTTTGTTACATTACAGCCTTACTCTAAAATGGATTAAATAAAACAAATTCCTCATCAATCTACACACAATACCCTCTAATAACAAAGCAAAATAAAATCCCCTGTTTTTTTCTCATTTATAAAGAAAAATTTGCATAAGTATTCAGACCCTCTATTCAGTACTTTGTTGAAGCACCTTTGGCAGCGATTACTGCCTCGAATCTTCTTGGATATGACGCTACAAGCTTGGCACACTGGTATTTGGGGAGTTTCTCCCATTCTTCTCTGCAGATCCTCTCAAGCTCTGTCAGGTTGGTGGGGGAGCGTCACTGCACATCTGTTTCCAGGTCTCTCCAGAGATGTTTGATCAGGTTCAAGTCCGGGCCCTGGCTGGGCCCCTCAAGGACATTCAGAGACTTATCCCGAAGTTATTCCTGCATTATCTTGGCTGTGTGCTTAGGGTCGTTGTCTTGTTGGAAGGTGAACTTTCACCACGGTCTGCGGTCCTGAGGGCTCTGGAGCAGGTTTTCATCAAGGAGCTCTCTGTACTTTGCTCCGTTCATATTTCCCTCAATTCTGACTAGTCTCCCAGTCCCTACCACTGAAAAACATCCCCACAGCATGATGCTGCCACCACCGTGCTTCACCGTAGGGATGGTGCCAGGTTTCCTCCAGACATGATGCTTGGAATTCAGGCCAAAGAGTTCAATCCTGGTTTCATCAACAGAGAATCCTGTTTCTCCTGGTCTGAGAGTCCTTTAGGTGCCCTTTGGCAAACTCCAAGCGGGCTATTGTGACTTTTTACTGAGTGGCTTCCATCTGGCCAGAGATGGTTGTCCTTCTGGAAGGTTCTCCCATCTCCATAGAGGAACTCTAGAGCGCTGTCAGGGTGACCATCAGAGTCTTGGTCACCTCCCTGACCAAGACCCTTCTCCTCCGATTGCTCAGTATGGCCAGACGGCCAGCTCTAGGAAGAGTCTTGGTGGTTCCAAATTCATCCATTTAAGAATGATGGAGGCCACTGTGTTCTTGGACCTTCAATGCTGCAGACATGTTTTGGTACCCTTCCCCAGATCTGTACCTCGACACAATTCTGTCTCAGAGCTCTACAGACAATTCCTTTGACCTCATGGCTTGATTTTTGCTCTTACATGCACTGTCAACTGTGGGACCTTTTTTATATAGACAGGTGTATGTATGCCTTTCCAAATGATGTCCAATCAATTGAATTTGCTACAGGTGGACTCCAAGTTGTAGAAACATCTGAAGGATGATCAACGGAAACAGGATGCACATGAGCTCAATTTCGAGTCATGTTACAAAGGGTGTGAACTTATTTAAATAAGGTATTTATAAAACCTGGTTTTGCTTTGTCATTATTTGTTATTGTGTGTAAATTGAGGGAAACAAAACATTAAAACCAACAAATAAAAACTCATTGCAGCCCACAGGTAGAAAAGGCCAGTTTTATTGCTTCTTTAATCAGGACAACCGTTTTCAGCTGTGCTAACAATTGCAAAAGGGTTTTCTAATGATCAATTAGCCTTTTAAATGATAAACTTGGATTAGCTAACACAACGTGCCATTGGAACACAGGAGTGATTTAAAAACAAGGACATATCTAAGTGACTCCAAACATGAACAGTTTGTGTGTGAGTGATATATATATATATAGATTTGTTTTATATATATATATATAGAGAGATTTGTATATTTGTATATATATATATATATATATATATATATATATATATAACAAATCTATTTACCACTGCTCGACAAAGAAAATGTGGCTCTACCAACATCCTATTGACAAAACAATTGACTAAATGGGGTCTATCTGTTTGTGCTTCTTGTGGTCAATTTGACGTCTACAAATTATTTGTAATTTTGTTCCGCCCCCTCTCAAGGAAAAAATCGGCCCGCGGCTGAATCTAGTTGATGATCCCTGATCTGTGGCAAGACCTGAAAATGGTTGTCTGTCAATGATTTAACAACCAATTTCATAGCTTGAAGAATTTGTCTCTTTGTCCCGCAGGTATGATGTTCGGATGTACCTGTGCAGGTGTTGTTACACGTGGTCTGCCACTGCGAGGACGATCAGTTGTCCATCCTGTCTCCCTGTAGTGCTGTTTTAGGCGTCTCACAGTACGGACATTGCAATTTATTGCCCTGGCCACATCTGCAGTCTGCATGCCTAAGGCACGTTCACACAGATGAGCAGGGATCCTGGGCATCTTTCCTTTGGTGTTTTTCAGAGTCGGTAGAAAGGACTCTTTAGTGTCCTAAGTTTTCACAACTGTGACCTTAATTGCTTACTGTCTGTAAGCTGTTGGTGTCTTAACGACCGTTCCACAGGTGCATGTTCATGAATTGTTTATGGTTCATTGAACAAGCATGGGAAACAGTGTTTAAACCCTTTACAATGAAGATATGTGAAGTTATTTGGATTTTTACAAGTGATCTTTGAAAGACAGGGTCCTGAAAAAGGGACGTTTCTTTTTTTGATGAGTTTATATGGCAAAGCTCTCAACAGGAGCGCTATTTAGTGTTTTCCCACCTTTTGCATTTTGGCAAATATTTGATAATTATGTTTTATTGGCTGCTTCTTACATGACTTTCATTTTCTGTTAAAATGAATTACAATAATCTAAATGGGATTTCTGTAATTCTGAACATGGATTATGCACCCAATTCATATGGGTCCGATAAATTTCTCAAATGGCCGGTAAATTTAAATCTTCCCATTCACATTGTCTGGCGCCACAGTTTTCTCCATAGCCCACAACTTTTCAACATTCAAAATACTACATTTGATTTGTCGACTGTCATAGTGATGGAGGATTGTTTGATTTCCAGTTTAAGACTAAGTTTTCTTTTAAATAATTGACAAGAAAGTATGGTCCTCCCCATTGGGTATCTTACTGCACCCTCATTTGCCATGTCTTGAAATATGCAGATATACGGATTGAAAGTAAACTTAGATTGTAAAACTTCTGACGACCAACTTTTGGACTTTGTAGCACTCCCAGAAGTCATGAATTGAGTCCTTTTTATTTTTACACTTAAGATATGACTCTGTGCTGTATAATTGTCTCTTGTATAATACATTCTATACATTAGGTTATACTGGATTAAGCGTACATTTTGATAACTGTAATTTCATGAATTACTACACATGTTCTAACACTCCCATCTTGTAGTGATATTAGTATTTCTGTTATTCATAAATAACTGGCTAGGTAGCAAACGTCATAACTTTTAGGACCTAGACTTGTTCGCTGACAGAAAAAACTATTGGTAACTTCAGCTAACAGGACAGCTTCTTCGTTCCGGGAGACCTGTAAGTTACACATATCTAAGTGACTCCAAACATGAACAGTTTGTGTGTACAGGTCTTCCGGAGCGAAGAAGCTACTAACTAGCTAACAGTAGTATCGGGGATATAATGGCACCGTTCGCTAACTTAAGTAATGTTATCTAGCTCGCTACAACTTTAACATAGATTTAAAGGGAATACAATGACTTGTTTGGTTACAAGGCCCTATCAAACTAGCTAACTGTGTATCTTATGAGGGGGGTATATATCTTATGAAATAGTTAGCTAACTAGCAATCAGGTAAGTCAGTTAAGAACACATTCTTATTTTCAATGACGGCCTGGGAACAGTGTTCAGGGGCAGAACGACAGATTTGTACCTTGTCAGCTCGGGGGTTTGAACTCGCAACCTTCCGGTTACTAGTCCAACGCTCTAACCACTAGGCTACGCTGCCGCCCCAGAATCAGAATCAAACAGAATCATGCATAGAATGATCTGCAGAAAAAGGCAAACAAGGTTTGTCAGCTAACTGACCAACTTTGGTCTGTTTTAACTAACGTTAGCTGTCACTGCCCAGCGACAGTTTCAACAAACAAAGCAACTTTTTAACTTCAATAATTCTTACCTTAACATAACTTACAACAATACATCAACACATGCCGTTTCATCAACCATACATTCCATACACATTCTTGCCAACCAGATGAAATGATGAGTTCATTGTTAATGTCCTAGGCATAACCAAGCAAACACCACCTCACTGCAGGTTTAAACTTATTTTTTTATTTTCTAGTGTTTTTCTCAAATTTTCTTAATCAGTTTGTTCATTACTACACACACCCGGGTAGAACTTTTGAATACTAATTGCTGGGTACTTACCATCCACCTGACCTCTCTGAATTCCCTGAGACTGCAGAACAATGGACTAGCTTCTTTGGCGAGGTGTCGAGCTCCTTGGGAGTCCTACCGAAGAGTAGGAAGCGGAGACACCGACAGAGAGGCAGATGTGGCAGGGTTTTAGTCCTCCATTACTGAGCATACTACCCGCCAATGTTCAATCATTAATGAACAAACTAGACGAACTCAGAGCGAGGATCTCTTACCAGAGGAACATCAGATCCTGCAACATACTCTGTTTTTCTGAGACTTGGCTTTCAGATGGATTATATACAACCAGCGGGCTTTAGTTGTTTGATCGGAAAGGAAGTGGGCTCTACAACACGGTGCGACACGGGAAATGTACAGGAACTTGCGAGTTTCTGCTCCGCCAACTTGGAATACTTAGTCATAAAATGTCTTCCAATTTACCTTCCGAGAGAGTACACAGGGATTATTGCCATGGCTGTGTACATTCCGCCCCAAGCGTACTCCCTCCCCGACATACTCAACCTTCTCCAATTTGCCTACCACCCTGACAGATCCACGGGAGATGCAATCACCATGACCTGAAGCAGGTCACCTTCTGTGAGCTTGTGTGGCCTACCACTTTGTGGCTGAGCCGTTGTTGCTCATAGATATTCCCACTACACAATAAACACACTTACAGTTGGCCGGGGCAGCTCTAGGAGGGCAGAAATTTGACAAACTGACTTGTTAGAAAGGTGGCATCCTATGACGGTGCCACGTTGAATGTCACTGAGCTCTTTAGTAAGGCCATTCTACTGCCAATGTTTGTCTATAGAGATTACATGGTTGTGTGCTTGATTTTATACACCTACCAGCAACGGGTGTGGCTGAAATAGCCGAAATAGCCAAATTCACTCATTTGGAGGGGTGTCCACATACTTTGTATATATTCTTGTTAATTAAAACAACAACCTGTCTACAGAAGGAACCTCTGTAGAGGAAGGTGTGTGTGTGTGTGTGTGTGTGTGTGTGTGTGTGTGTGTGTGTGTGTGTGTGTGTGTGTGTGTGTGTGTGTAATGAACCCATATACACTACCGGTCAAAAGTTTTAGAACACCTACTCATCCAAGGGTTTTTCTTTATTTTTTTACTATTTTTTACATTGTAGAATAATAGTGATGACATCAAAACTATGAAATAACACGTGGAATCATGTAGTAAGTAAAAATGTGTTAAACAAATCTAAATACATTTTATATTTGAGATTTTTCAAAGTAGCCACTCTTTGCCTTGATGACAGCTTTGCACACTCTTGGCATTCTCTCTACCAGCTTCACCTGGAATGCTTTTCCAACAGTCTTGATGGAGTTCCTAAATATGCTGAGCACTGGCTGTTTTTCATTGGCTGTTTTTCCTTCAATCTGCGGTCCAACACTCTGCTGTCTCATCCAAAACCATCTCAATTTGGTTGAGGTCGGGGGATTGTGGAGGCCAGGTCATCTGATGCAGCACTCCATCACTCTACTTGGTCAAATAACCCTTACACAGCCTGGAGGTGTGTTGGGTCACTGTTCTGTTGAAAAACAAATGACAGTCGCACTAAGCCCAAACCAGATGGAATGGCATATCGCTGCAGAATACTGTGGTAGCCTTGCTGGTTAAGTGTGGCTTGAATTCTAAATAAATCATTGCCACTGTCACCAGCAAATCATCCCCACACCACAACACCCCCTCCTCCATGCTTTACGGTGGGAAATATACAAGCAGAGATCCTCCGTTCACCCACACCGCACTCACAAAGACACGGCGGTTGGAACCAAAAATCTCCAATTTGGACTCCAGACCAAAGGACACATTTCCACCGGTCTAATGTCCATTGCTCGTGTTTCTTAGCCCAAGCAGGTCTCATCTTCGTAGTGGTTTCTTTGCAGCAATTCGACCATAAAGGTCTGATTTCACATCCTCTGAACAGTTGATGTTGATGTGTCTGTTACTTGAACTCTGTGAAGCAATTCTTTGGGCTGTAATTTCTGACTCTAATGAACGTATCTTCTGCAGCAGAGGTAACTCTGGGTCTTCCATTCCTGTGGCGGTCCTCATGAGAGCCAGTTTCATCATAGCGCTTGATGGTTTTTGCAACATCACTTGAAGAAACTTTCAAAGTTCTTGAAATGTTCCATATTGACTGACCTTCATGTCCTAAACTAATGATGGGCTGTCATTTCTCTTTGCTAATTTGAGCTGTTCTTGCCACATTATTTTACCAAATAGGGCTATCTTCTGCCCCCCCACCATGTCACAACACAACTGATTGGCTCAAACATTAATTTGTGGAATTTCTTTCCTTAATTTTTCAGGAAGGCACACCTGTTAATTGAAATGCATTCCAGGTGACTACCTCATGAAGCTGGTTGAGAGAATGCCAAGTGTGCAAAGCTGTCATCAAGGCAAAGGGTGGCTACTTTGAAGAATCTCAAATATAAAATATATGTTGATTTGTTTGACACATTTTTGGTTATTCCATATGTTATTTCATGGTTTTTATGTCTTCACTATTATTCTACAATGTAGAAAATCCCTTGAATGAGTAGGTGTTCTAAAACTTTTGACCAGTAGTGTACGTAAATACTCATCAACATTATTTAGTAATATTATCTATTGCTATTTATTTTTACTCCCTCACTGACACTCCTCCTCTCTCTCTTGCTCACACTCTCAGACATACACACACACACACAGGCTCACACCTAGGCTTCATTTTCGCACAGCCCTTCTATAAACAAACCCTAAACACTTTAGCAAACCATAAGGGGGTTAAACTGCCTGAGTCCTATAATGGTTCTGGCTGTTGAAAAGGGGTGTGGTCTAAAGCCTTTAACATCTGTGCCTTTACCCTCAGCCCCCACAGCATGCTGGTGGAACAGAGCGAGAGAGAGGAGGGAGAGAGATTATGACGTAGAGAGGCAGGGATGGACCATTTGTTTTCGCAAATTCTCAGGAATACTAGGGAGAGGCTGCATTTGCCGGCCGGCTGGGGGAAGATCAGGAACGTCTGCTTTTGCTGTGTGCTTTTAACCTTCCACAAACCGGGCTCTGGGAATACATCCAACCAGAGCTGGCCTAGATTCTTCCTCCCTTTCAGCCCTTGGGGAATTTTGTCACTTGAGGCTTTTTATTCATGTGCCGAGATCCAATCAGTGTGTTACCTGGATACTGATAGCTCCCAGAAACAGTCTTTCGCTGGGAAGCTGTGATGGAAGCAGCTCTGTAGTAATGTGCGTGTGCAAAACTGGATACTGCAGCAACGCGGACTCTTAAAGGGGATACAGCAACTCTCGCTCACTTCAATAGGGGGTAAGAAAATGCTGAATTTGATATCCCACCATTCTCCCCCGTAATGAAGTGAGAGAAATGGGGTTGAGCATTGTCCAGTCAGCGAGCATGTCTGCTATCTCTGCCGATAGGATGGTGTGATGCCTGCATGTGATTATTACCTCTGCGAGGGGTATAGGCCTTGGACTGTTAACCCTTCAGTTGGCTATCTCACTCAGTGTGTTATTCCACTCGCTGGGAGGTGTGACTGCTTGTATAATTAATTGGGAGGTGGCGGTTTGTTGAGAGGGGGGTGCCTTGGGCAGTTCGTAATGTAGAGATCTGTCCTCTCTGCATGCGGGGGAATGCCCCGTAATGACAAGCTTCGTCTAGAGATGTGCTGAGGCGGTGGGACAAAAATGCTCCAACCTCCCTCAACAGTTTTCTGTATCAGAGTATGCAGCCTTTGAGCAGAGGTGTGTGTGTGTGTGTGTGTGTGTGTGTGTGTGTGTGTGTGTGCAAGGGAGATGAGCTGGCATACATTTTTATCGAGGGGGTGGGGCAGTGCAGATAAGGAGGTCAGTGAAATGGAGAGTCACCTTGACAAGAGAAGTCACTTCAAGTGGTCTCTCTCCCAGGCATGCTATTTTCCACTCTTCATATGGTCTCTCTCAATTAATGTTGCTTTGCTTTATCAACATGCCCGTAAGAGATGCAGCAAATCCAAGGAACAAATAGTTCAACTTAATGCCTACGTAGATAGTTTCAATCCCTTTCCCTAAAAGTTGAGAATGGTGGTGCAGACTCCTGTGTAACCTAGTCCCAATGTGTGTGCATCCCTTCCTCTGGTTTCTATCCCTCTCCTCACCTCCCCTTCCCTGCCCCATCAGTCTGTAATGTTAAGCAGTGTGTGTGTGTGGGGTGGGGGGGATCCCCAAGCTGGTTGTCATGGCAGTTCCTAGAACTCATCAGTCCATCCATCCAGACAGTACATCTATCCATTTTGGAGGTATTTTTAAAACTCCATCAAAACATTTAAGGTACAATACTAAACATCCATACTTTAATGTGAGATGTGACAGAGAATTAGACATTTACTAGTTTTTAAGCCAGTATGTAGGCGTGGCCTCTGCTTGGGAGTGGGCGCTCTCTCAAATCCAATTAGCTTTGAATCATTAAAGCTGTGTTTGATTTTTGTCTGGTGATTTTTGGAAGAAAATAACTTTTCTCTCCACAAATGACAACAAACGGAGGATTAAAGAAAAGGCAATGTGTGGAATATGAGATCTTAAATAATACACAAAGCTTTAACTAGTCACCCAGCTGGCGTTGTCAAGGCAACTGAGTCATCGTGAGGATTCTGCAGTTTGAAACTACATTGCAGGATAAGATGGTGTCTCATGGAGACATAACATGCACAGCTTGAGCTACTCCAGGAAGTAATATAATAATAATAATAATATATGCCATTTATCAGACGCTTTTATCCAAAGCGACTTACAGTCATGTGTGCATACATTCTACGTATGGGTGGTCCCGGGGATCGAACCCACTACCCTGGCGTTACAAGCGCCATGCTCTACCAACTGAGCTACAGAAGGACCACGTTGCAGGCTGGCCCCTCTCACTGAGTAACTCTAGTTGAAGGCCGACCGGGTACTGCAGGCTAACTAAAATATCCTTAACTTCTGTGTGCGATTTTTTTTATTTTATTTTTTTTTATTTTTTTTATTTTTTAAAGAAGCTGTTCAAGGACATACGTCTGGTGTATTAGAAGCAATTAATTGGCACCTTGATTGTCTTTGCACTTTTTTTATTTATTTACACAAATTATTTACATTGCCATTTTTCCCTTCACAATAATGGGGATCCTGTTTTCTGCTAACAATACCTGCAGGACCGCAGAAGGTCTTGAACGTCTATGGCTTCAATGAGAGGGGGCAGTCATTCTCCCCTGGATCTGCCCATGTATTGTACACAGAATTGCTTTGAAATAGTGCTCAATGTTTGCATGAGCGGTGACCAGTTTAGTGGATTGGAAAACCAGAGAACATGTTTGGGATTCAAATGAGCAATTTATGAACTTTTCTAAGGGTCCAGTTCAAAGCTCCAAGGATTCCCTCTGACCCCACCTGTTTTCTTTCTCTTCCCTTTTTGACCTCTCCCTTCATAGGCCCTTTGACCAGGACAAACAAACATATACCGCCTGGATGACACCCACCTGACAAAGCATGTTAGGACACTAATGTCACTCCCAAGCCTTCCCTACTATTTGCATGACTCTTATAGTTATGGCCTTGCTTAAAGACATTGTGATGACAAGCAACCCCCTTTTTAAGTCTTCTGGGAGTGTGGAAAGGATAGACTATTGTCTCTCTGCATTGGAATTTTAATATCTGTCTGACTTTGCTTGTAATGAATCTCTAGAGGCATGTCAAGTCATGAAGTTTAAATGTTTGCTTAAAGTGAATTAATTTTGGAGAGCAGTCATTTTTGGAGTCATGGGTGCACACTAGGGCTGGGAATTGCCGATATGATATGTATTGCGGTTCTCAAAATTCTATATGTATTGCGTTGAGATACTGCGATTTGATGTTCCAAACATGTCTGCTGCGGAGGTACAAGAGAGAGTCATGAGAACAAGTTTAGATCAGTCATGGAAATAAAAGTGCTGAAAACAAATTGGCTCCATATTTGAAAAGAAGATGGATAACAAGCTATGGAGGAAAAATACTGGGGTTATGGTGCAAAAATAATATTGTGATATTGCTAAAACGATATATTGTCAAAAATAATATCCCAGTATGTAACTGTTTCCCCCTCCAATCACTACTTGTAAGCTACCTACAGTTGAAGTTGGAAGTTTACATACACTTAGGTTGGAGTCATTAAAACTTGTTTTTCAACCATTCCACACATTTCTTGTTAACAAACTATAGTTTTGGCAAGTCGGTTAGGACACCTACTTTGCATCACACAAGTAATTTTTCCAACTATTGTTAACAGACAGATTATTTCACTTACTTCACTTGTATCACAATTCAAGTTGGTCAGAAGTTTACATACACTAAATTGACTGCCTTTTAACAGCTTGGAAAATTCCAGAAAATGATGTCATGCGTTAGAAGCTTCTGATAATTGACATAATTTGAGTCAATTGGAGGTATACCTGTGGATGTATTTCTAGGCCGACCTTCAATCTCAGTGCCTCTTTGCTTGACATCATGGGAAAATCAAAAGAAATCAGCCAAGCCCTCAGAAAAACAATTGTAGACCTCCACAAGTCTGGTTAATCTGTGGGAGCAAGCAATCAATGCCAGAACAACAGCGCAGGACCTGAAGATGGTGGAGGAAACAGGTACAAAAGTATCTATAGCAACAGTAAAGTCCTATATCAACATAACCTGAAAGGCCGCTCAACAAGGAAGAAGCCACTGCTCCAAAACTGCCATAAAAAAAGCCAGACTACGGTTTGCAACTGCACATGGGGACAAATATTGTACTTTTTGGAGAAATGTCCTCTGGTCTGATGCAACAAAAATAGAACTGTTTGGCCATATTGACCATCATTATGTTTGGAGGAAAAAGGGGGAGGTTTGCAAGCCGAAGAACACAAGCCCGGGGGGTGGCAGCATAATGTTGTGGGGGTGCATTGCTACAGGAGGGACTGGTGCACAAAATAGATGGCATCATGAGGTAGGAAAATTGTGTCTATATTGAAGCAACATCTCAAGACATCAGTCAGGAAGTTAAAGCTTGGTTGCAATTTGGTCTTCCAAATGGACAATGACTCCAAGCATACTTCCAAAGTTGTGGCAAAAGGGCTTAAGACTACAAAGTCAAGGTATTGGAGTGGCCATCACAAAGCCCTGACCTCAATCTTATAGAAAATGTGTGTGCAGAACTGAAAAAGTTTGTGCAAGCAAGGAGGCCTACATTCCTGACTCAGTTACACCAGCTCTGTCTGGAAGAATGGACCAAAAATCAAATCAAATCAAATGTTATTTGTCACATACACATGGTTAGCAGATGTTAATGCGAGTGTAGCGAAATGCTTGTGCTTCCAGTTCCGACAATGCAGTAATAACCAACAAGTAATCTAGCTAACAATTCCAAAACTACTACCTTATAGACACAAGTGTAAGGGGATAAGAATATGTACATAAAGATATATGAGTGAGTGATGGTACAGAGCGGCATAGGCAAGATACAGTAGATGGTATTGAGTGCAGTATATACATATGAGATGAGTATGTAAACAAAGTGGCATAGTTAAAGTGGCTAGTGATGCATGTATTACATAAAGATGCAGTAGATGATATAGAGTACAGTATATACATATACATATGAGATGAGTAATGTAGGGTATGTAAACATTATATTAGGTACCATTGTTTAAAGTGGCTAGTGATATATTTTACATTTCCCATTATTAAAGTGGCTGGAGTTGAGTCAGTGTGTTGGCAGCAGCCACTCAATGTTAGTGGTGGCTGTTTAACAGTCTGATGGCCTTGAGATGGAAGCTGTTTTTCAGTCTCTCGGTCCCAGCTTTGATGCACCTGTGCTGACCTCGCCTTTTGGATGATAGCGGGGTGAACAGGCAGTGGCTCGGGTGGTTGTTGTCCTTGATGATCTTTATGACCTTCCTGTGACATCGGGTGGTGTAGGTGTCCTGGAGGGCAGGTAGTTTGCCCCCGGTGATGCGTTGTGCAGACCTCACTACCCTCTGGAGAGCCTTACGGTTGTGGGCGGAGCAGTTGCCGTACCAGGCGGTGATACAGCCCGACAGGATGCTCTCGATTGTGCATCTGTAGAAGTTTGAGTGCTTTTGGTGACAAGCTGAATTTCTTCAGCCTCCTGAGGTTGAAGAGGCGCTGCTGCGCCTTCTTCACGATGCTGTCTGTGTGGGTGGACCAATTCAGTTTGTCTGTGATGTGTACGGCGAGGAACTTAAAACTTACTACCCTCTCCACTACTGTTCCATTGATGTGGATAGGGGGGTGTTCCCTCTGCTGTTTCCTGAAGTCCACAATCATCTCCTTAGTTTTGTTGACGTTGAGTGTGAGGTTATTTTCCTGACACCACACTCCCGAGGGCCCTCACCTCCTCCCTGTAGGCCGTCTCGTCGTTGTTGGTAATCAAGCCTACCACTGTTGTGTCGTCCGCAAACTTGATGATTGAGTTGGAGGCGTGCGTGGCCACGCAGTCGTGGGTGAACAGGGAGTACAGGAGAGGGCTCAGAACGCACCCTTGTGGGGCCCCAGTGTTGAGGATCAGCGGGGTGGAAATGTTGCCTACCCTCACCACCTGGGGGCGGCCCGTCAGGAAGTCCAGTACCCAGTTGCACAGGGCGGGGTCGAGACCCAGGGTCTCGAGCTTGATGACGAGCTTGGAGGGCACTATGGTGTTAAATGTCGAGCTGTAGTCGATGTGAACAGCATTCTCACATAGGTATTCCTCTTGTCCAGATGGGTTAGGGCAGTGTGGTTGAGATTGCATCGTCTGTGGACCTATTTGGGCAGTAAGCAAATTGGAGTGGGTCTTTGGTGTCAGGTAGGGTGGAGGTGATATGGTCCTTGACTAGTCTCTCAAAGCACTTCATGATGACGGAAGTGAGTGCTACGGGGCGGTAGTCGTTTAGCTCAGTTACCTTAGCTTTCTTGGGAACAGGAACAATGGTGACCCTCTTGAAGCATGTGGGAACAACAGACTGGAATAGGGATTGATTGAATATGTCCATAAACACACCAGCCAGCTGGTCTGCGCATGATCTGAGGGCGCGGCTGGGGATGCCGTCTGGGCCTGCAGCCTTGCGAGGGTTGACACGTTTAAATATTTTCCTCACGTCGGCTACAGTGAAGGAGAGTCCACATGTTTTAGTTGCGGGCCGTGTCAGTGGCACTGTATTGTCCTCAAAGCGGGCAAAAAAGTTATTTAGTCTGCCTGGGAGCAAGACATCCTGGTCCGTGACTGGGCTGGTTTTCTTTTTGTAATCCGTGATTGACTGTAGACCCTTCCACATACCTCTTGTGTCTGAGCCGTTGAATTGAGATTCTACTTTGTCTCTATACTGACGCTTAGCTTGTTTGATTGCCTTGCGGAGGGAATAGTTACACTGTTTGTATTCGGTCATGTTTCCGGTCACCTTGCCCTGATTAAAAGCAGTGGTTCGGGCTTTCAGTTTCACGCGAATGCTGCCATCAATCCACGGTTTCTGGTTTGGGAATGTTTTAATCGTTGCTATGGGAATGACATCTTCAACGCACGTTCTAATGAACTCGCTCACAGAATCAGCGTATTCGTCAATGTTGTTGTCTGACGCAATACGAAACATATCCCAGTCCACGTGATGGAAGCAGTCTTGGAGTGTGGAATCAGATTGGTCGGACCAGCGTTGAACAGACCTCAGCGCGGGAGCTTCTTGTTTTAGTTTCTGTCTGTAGGCAGGGATCAACAAAATGGAGTCGTGGTCAGCTTTTCTGAAAGGAGGGCGGGGCAGGGCCTTATATGCGTCGCGGAAGTTAGAATAGCAATGATCCAAGGTTTTTCCAGCCCTGGTTGCGCAATCGATATGCTGATTAAAATTTAGGGAGTCTTGTTAAAATCCCCAGCTTCAATGAATGCAGCCTCCGGATAAATGGATTCCAGTTTGCAAAGAGTCAAATAATAATAAAATTCACCCAACTTATTGTGGGAAGCTTGTGGAAGGCTACCTGAAACATTTGACCCAAGTTAAACAATTTAAAGGCAATGCTACCAAATACTAATTAAGTGTATGTAAACTTCTGACCCACTGGGAATGTGATGAAAGAAATACAAGCTGAAATAAATAATTATGTGTACAATTATTCTGGCATTTCACATTTTTAAAATACAGTGGTGATCCTAACTGACCTAAGACAGGGATTTTTTTACGAGGATTAAATGTCAGGAATTGTGAAAAATTTAGTTTAAATGTTTTTGGCTTAAGGTGTATGTAAACTTCCGACTTCAACTGTAGATATAACTAGCTAGCTACTAGCTAGTTCAATTTCTCTCATGATTATAACATTTTAATAAAAACAGCATATTATTTAACTAAAAGTTGAACTGTGTAAGCGCAGTCGGTAGTTTATCCAGGGTCAGTGATACATAGAGCAACCATGTGTTGTCTATGGGGAACAACTGCAGACTTTTGCAAGTCGCATTGCTAAAATAAGATGAACCTCATAATGTCATCTGTAATGCTAATCTCCTGTAGCATTATCTCCTTATTTTACATATTTTTTAATCATTTCGCAGACGCTCTAAACCTTAATTCCTCCTGCAAGTCGCTCAGGATAAGTGCCTTGCTCAAGGGCACATAGACAGATTTTTTTTCACTTAGTTCGAATCAACGAGCCGACTAACGCCCTTGCGGTAACTGGCCCAACGCTCTTAACCGCTAAGCTACCTGTACTTCAATTACAAGGGTTGGATTTGAACTAAATAATTTTGTACGTCAACACGTGCTGCATATGGTTAGCCTCAAATGCATTGTCTACTGGTGTTATTTTAAATCGTGAACCTATAGCTCAGCATTTAGACTGTGTGAGTTTAGCTATTCTCTGCTTCAGACGACAGATGCCCAGTATTGCCATAATACTGCAGATCTATGGCTGCATTGGCAATGCATGCCATATGATAAGCTGCAAAATGGATTCACATATCTTAATACTGAGAGAGGGTGACAATCAAATAAAACAGATTGGAGATCTTACAACTAGACAAAAATGAAAAGTTGACTTTAGAAACACAAATATTAGAGACGACCCCTTCCCCTCTTTATTGCAGGATTGTGATCTGATTCATCAGCATTGACACTAGTTCATTTTGAATAATAGTTGAACAATTCAAACAAGTTTAAACACTTCACTTCAAGGAATCAACACTTCATCACTTCAAAATGTACAAATAAGCTAACTTTTATGTAAAGATGATAACATGTCTTAGTCTAAACAACAGTAGATAATTGAGAAGTGACATGTAGGCATCATTTCAGGTGAACAAAAAGTCCATACCAGCAGTGGCCAACCTTGCTTCACTGATCCCTGATCTACTTGGTGAACAAACTTCTATTCCAGCCCAGCAATAGCGCACTCATAAGTTTTAATAAGTTCAATTAGGTGTGTTATTGCTGGGCTAAAACAGAACCCTGCACACCCAGCAGACCTTCAGCAGGGTTGGCCTGCTCAAATTGTGTGTGATTAACTGTATTTGTTTTGTATACAACATTTTCTAACATAGATAGGCCTATGCATATAACCCATGGCATATAGGATATACCCTTAGTCTCTTGAGACATCTATTGGGACTACTCTCTTCACCTGCAAACAGGTTGTCACAGCTTTCCATATGAGGACAGAAAACGTCACACAGAAGCAGGCTTCGTTATACTAAAATTAGATAGCACTGAAATATTATCTTGCTATTACTGCATCTCTCCGTACTCAAAGTTTTCCCCTCTGGGGACTGTAACTGGAGAATAATTTCATAATGTCCTCCCACAAAATTACCTGCCTTACCCATACAAAAAAAATAGTTTTGAAACTGCAGTAAAAGTGCAGTAACTGCAGTCGTCTGTGGCATTTTGGGCGCAGTAATTGCAGAAGAAACTGCAGTTACAATGCAAAATTACTGCAGTAAAAAAAAGTTGCTTTTATGCAGTATTTGCAGCATAATGCAATTATACTGCACTCTGACTGCAACCTTTCTTTGTAAGGGTATCCTGTAGCCTACACCCTCACTTTACTGACAGATCGAGCTGCAATCTCACCCTTTTAGATGGCTGTTATCTACAAATGAATTTAGAGACTGTTTATAATTTACAATGATTACATCAAAAATAACTACCTATTAGCTAGCTAACTAGCTGATGACATTTAATTCACGTATCTAAACCGTGTGTATAGTTAGCTAGCTAGCAGCTCAGTTGAGTTAGCTTAGTAAGTGGCCTACTGTAGCCAGCTAGCTAATAATACATCCTGTTTTTACATTTTAAAACATGTATTCACTTGAATATGTTCTCCCACTGCCAATTATTTTGTTTTTGGAAGGACAATCTTCCAGATTTTGTGACGCACATAACACCCAGCACCGCTTCTACGGGCGGGTTCTTGAAATGTACCATTCAATGCAAATTTTGCTGCAGGGAGCCAGTGGACCATTTTAAACCGTTTTTGCAATACAAAATTCTCCAAAACACGAGACAACCTTGTATGTAACAATGTCACATGGTTATTTCAATTTAATTTAGAAAAAGCCTTTTTAGTGTTTAACTTTTTTTAACATATTACTCACACAAGTGTTTGAGTACTAATATCAATTTGAATATTCTAATAACCCGATCATCCCTAATATGAATGATATTTGGGGAGTCACCAGAGCACTTCAGGCCAGGTTTACTTTCAAAGCAGTTAGACCTCTGTACCAAATACTTACCATTTCTTTAACCTCAATTTGAAGGTCGACCTCGGGAAGAATGCAAACTCATCGCAGTGAAGTTTAGACTGGGGGGTGGATGACATGTCTTGTTGAGATTGACAACCCTGCCCGTCTTTCAGCCAGCTCTTTTATCCTCACTCCCTCAATTGCCCCAGTCAGGAGGGAGTGTGGAATTTGACCTGTGTTGAGTTTACCCGAGAACCTGATTTTGTCTTTCACTCACGCTGTGTGACCACAGTGTGTAAATGCACTCTCCTTACCATGGCTCTGTAAGGGGAAAGACTAGGGTTGGCTTTATACTCAAATAAACATACTCTGTAACCAGTTTGATACTTCACCACTCACTGTACAGAGGTCTCCATGTGGAACACAAGCTCAGACCATATGACATACATTCGTTTTGGAGCTCAGCTCATACTCCTCTGTAAAACAACAGTCTTTGGATAAATGGAGTTCCTTCCCTTACAAACAAGTTTGCAGTTAGAGTGCAGTATAACTGCAGTATGCTACAAACACTGTCCAACATTTTTATTTTTTACTGCAGTAATTTGCTGTTTTAAAAAGCCTATTTTATTATTATTATTATTTTTTTGTAATGGGTCATATTATTGTTCTTCACCTCCTAGATATGATCACATACTGTACTCTGCAGTTTCAGTCCCTAGGTAACTTTTCAGTGTACTACAGCTGCCTAGTCCAGCCTTGACTATATACAATTGTGGAGTTTAGAACCATTGGCCAGTGAAATAAATGCTTGTTCTCGTCCTAGGTCATAACACTAAGTGTTGATGACTGAACTGTCGCCCCATTGATGTGTTCTCGGTTAAAGACGACCTTAAGCCATTTACCCAAATCAAATGTGTTTTTCCCAACAGTCAGTGATTCACTCAACACTAGCCAAAGTCAATTCCAAGCAAAACTTCCTTCCTTTCTCGTCTGTCCTTCTCTCTTTGTTAATCCAGTAATCTGAGAAGGATCTCAGACGCCACTCCCATGAACACCTTGGGCTTTCGCCCATGTGACATTCACACTTCAGAGACACTGCTCCCCTGTCACATCAACACACACACAAACACTTTCATAAGAACTCTGTTACTTTTGTGTTCGGGGCTTGCCATACACTCGCAAGAAACTCACGTGTGCAATTATGTTATACTCGACATACTCTGGTTTAGTCCCCTTTAAAGCGGACCAAATTGCTGTTAACGTAGTACATAGTGTTATAGCTTATGCATGTACAGTTGTTTGAGTCAGAAGTCTAGGGTTATATCCGTATTAGGTGTACAGTTTGTTGCTTTATTAAAGGAAAAGTTAATATTTTTCCAACCAAACTTACCGGACCCATATGCATTGGGTGCGTAACCTGATTATGGCGTCCACCCACGGTGCTCAGAACGACAGAAAGAAATAGCCTATTCCAAACAGACGGGGACAGTTGTGGGACAATAGATCCCACATTCATACAACCTGTTGGCCTACATCCCCAAAACATTCAAAAGCAATGGTGTTCATGCAACAGATCAGAACGTTTAGCTTAACATGTTGATAAACTATTATTTCTTAATATTATAAGCGCAGCAATGTACACAAGGCAGTAGGTTACGTGCAAATGTTCCCGCAATTAGCAGGAAAACACCATTGTCAAAAGGGCACCACATATGCAAGCTGTTTCATGAGATGGAGATGAACATATCAGTTAGAAAGAGGGGAGATCTGAAAGTGCAACAACAGGCATGGTTTGCAAATACGACTAGGATTGTGTCTTTGCCTTCTGGACAATGAAAGAAAGTTGATTTGAAAACCAATAGAACATGAGAGAATTAGCTACAGGCTTCAATGGCATATGGACGTATTTGATCAAATAATTGCCTGAATGTTTGGTTGCCTGCATGCCTCACAATAAAGAAGTCAGGTTTCAAAAACGTTTTCAAAATGTATATTGCATCCAGCTCATTGCAAAGTGGTGTGACATGCTGAAGCCTGCTTTTGAATGGCGAATGGAAAGTGTGCTTCAATTACCATTAGAGAAATAAAAATGGCTATTTTTAATCGTGGCCATAAACTGTTAAGATGTGATTGCATTTAAAATTGTTGCACAATGATTGGGCTTATAAAAGCACATTTCACTCCATCAGCAACAAACAAGCTGTTTTGATGAGCTGAAGCAGCAGCTCTTATGCTTAATCGACTCGTATTCCAATCAATGAATGGGCTAAAATGCATTTTTTTTTTAAATAGTTTTTTCTGTTGTTTTTTTTTATCGGCAAAAAGCCGGCTTTTAACGGCTAATGGAAACACTGTCCCAGACACTTTTTGGGTGAGTTCACATGGTTTTGAGAAACTTACCCCAACCAGCGATAGACTTACTCATGCTCATTCTGCATTACCAGGACATGGATAAAAGCTCCAAAAACACCCAAATATGGCCTTTTAGAAAGGGCAACGCTCTTAGTATAGGCTAGTGATGCAGGTCTTTAGTTGTTGTGGACATGAAATTGTGTCATTTCGAACTGTATCCACAACGTTATTTCCTTGTGCTGGACTCGTGATTACTTTTCTGTGTGCGCATGTGCTCACCAAAGCTGTAGCCACTAGCCAAGCCATTGATTTTTCTGTTCACCTTCCGATTGAATTGCAAGCAGAAGTGCATGTTGAGTGAGCCAAAGTCAACGTGATGTCATGACATGTCTTGTGGAAAGAGGCGCAAATGGGATGCCATTTAATCTCTCGATGCCCCATGAGGGATTCCACCCGTTATTGAAAATGCACTCTTACTTCCCCTTTTCGCGACGGCAGCCTAATCGTCCGGACCTGACTGGATTAATGAATCAAAGATCAGTTACTGGTCCAGAGAAGGGATGAGAGGAGACTGAGTTTTGAACATACTCTTAATAGGGCTGTGCACTCATGATGGAATGGAAGGAACGCTTGGTTATAAGTGATATGGAGACAAAGTCCTCCTCTCCTTGTTTCTACCCATAAAGATTATCTGGCACAGTGTTTGAAACTTGAGCATGCCAAGAGATAAAGCAGAACATCTCAAAGAAACTGAGCGAGGCAAGGGAGAGAGGAAGGGGATCGAGAGAGAGGGAAGAGGCAAGTGAGAGCGTGATGAAAGAGGAGAGCGAGAAGAGGGTTGGTTATGTGAGAGCGGGAGCCAGAAGGGAGGGAGGCCGCTGGAGAGAAGGTGCCAGCTCTCGTTTGATGTGTGCAGCACAGCAGGCCTCCTTTGTGGGGTTGCCTACAGACTGCCAGCGACGATACACCTCTGTCCACATTCATCCATCGCCTTCTTTAGTCAGGTACATGGTTTAGGAACGTGCGCACCACCCACGTTTAGGGCTCTTCTCTTCTGTTTTTTTTTCTCTGCAAGACCTAATATAGGTGAAGGCTTCTTGGGCTTAATCTCGGATACAAGTACTGCATGTAATGTGCCCTTGTCTCAAGCTACAAAGATTTGATGCTACTCTACACAGGAACTCCGCACCAAGCCAGGAGTAGACTTGCCTATCAGAATAAGAATTTGAGTTTTTGGTTAGTTTGTGGAATTGTGTTTTTGTGTGCATGTGTTGAAGAGAGCGATATTATTGCAAGTAATAATGTGGTCAAGAGTGTGGGAGAACTAGTAATCTGAGGTGAGAGTAGCTGGTAGGTGTTGTTGTGTTGAAGTTGTTCAGGGTCATTGAGCCCTCCAAAATATGAGTGGAATGTGATCCTGTCTTGACAAGCCAATGGGAGGGAGGGGGGGGGACATGACAGCTTCACATACAACCTTATAGAGGGGCAAGTTCAGGGGCCAGAATCAGGTTAATGAAATGACTGTAAACATGCAAACCAATTTGAGGTTTACGGTGACATTACTGCTAATCTGGTGCACAAACTCTCTCTCCCTCCTTCGTTTCACGCTCCCTTTATTACATTCCCCTACCCCCACATTCTCCCACAATTTTTCACACTCTCCCGCTTTTGCACTCACACTCTTTAAAACTCACAAGGTCTCCCACCTAGAGGTCCAAAAAAGCCAATGGAAAGCAGACCCCAGAAGACCCATGCCCATTTGGATGTAAGAGACTCGTTCAGATCTGAGAGTAGAACGAAATGGAGAAATAAACCCTTGACCTGGCGTAGCCAGTGACATCAATGTCATGGGGGGAAAATAATTGTCGACATTCATAACAGTTATAGTCTATGACGATATCGTCTATATCAGGGGTGTCTGATATTGATAATGAACCTACATTTATACAGTTTATTGACTGTGTCCAGCTTGCTAATAATAACTGGAATTAAACTAGACAGTCGGGAGAAAAGAAAATTCCAAAACGATGGATAGTTCTCTATGTTTTGCAAATTTGGATGGCGAGGAAATGTAACCAATTTCCAGTGTGGCCTTCCAGAACTGATTGATGAGCGATTGCAGCCCCCTGGGGCAAAATGTAGTTTGACATCCCTGGTCTATATGAATGCAGCCCCCTGGGGCAAAATGTAGTTTGACATCCCTGGTCTATATGAATGCAGCCCCCTGGGGCAAAATGTAGTTTGACACCCCTGGTCTATATGAATGCAGCCCCCTGGGGCAAAATGTAGTTTGACACCCCTGGTCTATATGAATGCAGCCCCCTGGGGCAAAATGTAGTTTGACACCCCTGGTCTATATGAATGCAGCCCCCTGGGGCAAAATGTAGTTTGACACCCCTGGTCTATATGAATGCAGCCCCCTGGGGCAAAATGTAGTTTGACACCCCTGGTCTATATGAATGCAGCCCCCTGGGGCAAAATGTAGTTTGATACCCCTGGTCTATATGAATGCAGCCCCCTGGGGCAAAATGTAGTTTGACACCCCTGGTCTATATGAATGCAGCCCCCTGGGGCAAAATGTAGTTTGACATCCCTGGTCTATATGAATGCAGCCCCCTGGGGCAAAATGTAGTTTGACACCCCTGGTCTATATGAATGCAGCCCCCTGGGGCAAAATGTAGTTTGACACCCCTGGTCTATATGAATGTAGCTGCAATTGTATTGAAGCCATTGGACGCAGTTTATTATGGCGCAATACGCTTCATTACGTGCAACAAGTTCAGTACACATCACTGCATTCTGTATCAGAAAGTAGGCTGGGCCTCTTTTGAAGTCTCGTACATAGATGCATTGCACTCTTTTTGTTAATATAGCCCTTTTGCACAAACCTCCATCGTACTTTACTTCATTGTTAACCTACAGATGTACAAACTACTAGACCTGGTCTCAGGGATGGCTCACTCTAGAGAGCTCTATTGAGTAAGGTAAATCTGCTTTCAGTTTCTTTGCACCCCATGTATGGAATGATTGACAGAGTTCCCTGCAACTTGATGTTATGGTGCCTCTGGGGCAGTTAAAATTGTTGATTTAAGAACCTCTTTGCTTAGGAATGTGATCGTTTTCCCTGTGGAAATAAAGTTTAAAACTGGATGTGAAAAATAAACTAGTGATATTGGCCAAATGAGCCAGAGTTGCGTGTCCCTAAAGACTACCTATAACAAATGACAAAAAAAACAATTCCTTATGTTTCGATGTGTAGTATATTTAAAACTTTAGGCTATAGCCTATCGAACTCGCCCAGTCAAGTGAAAGGGTCGCAAAATGGTCGCACTCTGGAGCCCTGTCATCGTTGAGCTTGTCCTACTCAATTTATGTGTCTTAGTCTCCTCACACAGATTATTGTTTTGGCAGACTCAATAGTACTGTGTTTTTTGTGTGATTGTCAGATGTGTTTCTGAACTGCTCAGTACCAATGAGGTGGTACCACAAAACCATTTCTCCAAACCACCCCTTTTGGTCAAACCACATTATCACAAGTCATAAGTTCAGCCAAGAGGACCGGGAGTCCAAGACTCTGGAGCAAATATAGCTTCCACAGGGATGGAGATGGTAGAATGTCTAAATGCACCAAAGACTATACAAAGGGATACTAGGAATCATTTCCAGATGCTTTGCTCTGGCTTTAAGAGTCCAGCTTGCTCACATTTGGATTTGAGTCTGCTTCAAATATGCACCTGTGCACTGCACTTGTATTCTACAATAAATTACAGTTTGTTGTTGCAGCGATCGTTCAGGGCCACACTTTCTGCTGCTGGATTGAAGTGCTTGATCACGGAGGTCCAGCAGGGACTAAAGACAGCTGCTGACAGATCTCTCGCTCGTTCACCGCATGTTTTGGCCATGTTTTGATGCTGCTGTGCTGCGGGCAGGAAAGCATGGTGACCCTTGACTGCTTGCACAGTTCGGGTGGTGGCCAGAACAGATTTATTTTCTCCCACTGGTATTGGGCAGTATCTGTGTCAGGATGTTCCACACAACCCTGTTGGAGTATCGAGAGATGCACAGCTAGATCACAGCTGGTCGTTCTGTGGTGGACTGCCCCAAAAGGAGGGGTTGTGTTTGAACACTTGTCGACATTGGTGAACTTTGTCTTATCCCTCAGCAATATTTTAGCATCCCTCATTGCTTGAATGAGACCGATTTGCATTCACAATCACATGTACATAAGGAATGTTTTTTGTATTTTTGTTGTTCGAATCTCTGCTAAGAATGTGTACAAAACTTCTGAGTGCTCTAATAAGTGACATTATGCAAAGGTGCTTACTCTTTTCACTTAAAGATCACAGGACCACAGTTTCAAGTGTAGACAGGTCATGTCTACACTTGATACTTACATGTGACTTCAGCTATCAGAATGCAAAGATCACATTGAAAAGACAGGTGTAGACGCAAAAAAAGTTGCTTTCTGGTCTCTAGTTCAGATCTGGCTGACCACCTTGACCACTTCAGGAGGTCAGAGAGCGTCCTTTTTATCCACGCCAAACTTGTGGCAAAACCACTCCCACGAGAAACCTAGCAACATTCAAAGTCGTGCTGATTGGTCAGAGTTTGGTTGTTCCCTGTGAGAAGTAAAGGTGCGCTAGAGACGGAATCCCCACCAAAACATAGCATTTTCCCGAATTTGGATATGAAGTTGCATTAAACTATGTAGCTTTTTAGTGAGTAATTGCAGGCAGCCTGATCAAATGGATAGCAGTGACATTGTTTTCTGGAGGTAAGTAAGCTGTGATTTATATCAAAGTGTTATCTCTATCTTAAAACGCCGATTGGGCTGAAGCTGTCTAGTAGTGTGCATCATCTAGCGTTAGCTTAGTGTGGTTATCTAAGTGTTTACGAAAGGACTATTGAGATACTTAGCTACATGACATTTGCTAGATGAAAACTAAAAGAGATGCTGCATAGCTAGCTTCATTGATTCACTATTAATGACAATCATGTAATGTTAGCTATCTACACTATGTACACTATGCCTTGAATCTATGCTATCGTGCCCAGAAACCTGCTCCTTTTACTCTCTGTTCTGAATGTCATAGACGGCCAGTTCGTATAGCATTTAGCCGTACCCTTATCCTACTTCTCCTCTGTTCCTCTGGTGATGTAGAGGTTAATCCAGGTCCTGCAGTGCCTAGCTCCACTCCCCAGGTGCTCTCATTTGTTGACTTCTGTAACCGTAAAAGCCTTGGTTTCATGCAGGTTAACATTAGAAACCTACTCCTTAAGTTTGTTTTACTCACTGCTTTAGCACACTCTGCCAACCCGGATGTCTTAGTCGTGTCTAAATCCTGGCTTAGGAGAACCACCAAAAACCTTAATCTCCATCGCTAACTATAACATTTTCCGCCAAGATGGAACTGTCAAAGGGGGCGGTGTTGCAATCTACTGAAAAGATAACCTGCAGAGTTCTGTATTACTATCCAAGTCTGTACCCAAACAATTTGAGCATCTACTCCTAAACATTCAACTTTCCAGAAACAAGTCTCTCACTGTTGCCGCTTGCTATAGATCTCCCTCTGTCCCCAGCTGTGCCCTCGATACCATATGTGAATTGATTGCCCCCCATTTATCATCTGAGCTCGTGCTACTAGGTAACCTAAACTGGGACATGCTTAACACCCCGGCCATCCTACAATCCAAGCTTGATACCCTCAATCTCACACAAATTATCAATGAACCTACCAGGTACAACTCCAAATCTGTAAACACGGGCACCCTCATAGATGTCATCCTAACTAACTCGCCCTCAATCAAGATCTCAGCGATCATTGTCTGCATCCGTATTGGGTCTCCGACCAAACGACCACCCCTCGTCACTGTAAAACGCTCCCTAAAGCACTTCTGCGAGCAGGCCTTTCTAATTGACCTGGCCGGGGTATCCTGGAATGACATTGACCTCATCCCGTCAGTAGATGATGCCTGGCTATTCTTTAAAAGTGCCTTCACCATCTTAAATAAGCATGCCCCGTTCAAAAAATGTAGAACTAGGAATAGATATAGTTATTGGTTCACTCTAGACCTGTCGGCCCTTGACCAGCACAAAAACATCCTGTGGGGTTCTGCATTAGCATCGAATAGCCCCCATGATATGCAACTTTTTAGGGAAGTTAGGAACAAATATACACAGACAGTTAGGAAAGCTAAGGCTAGCTTTTTCAAACAGAAATTTGCATCCTGTAGTACTAACTCAAAGTTCTGGGACACTGTAAAGTCCATGGAGAATAAGAGCACCTCCTCCCAGCTGCCCACTGCTCTGAGGCTAGGAAACACTGTCACCACGATAAATCCACTATAATTGAGAATTTCAATAAGCATTTCTCTACGGCTGGCCATGCTTCCCACCTGGCTACCCCTACTGCCCGGCACCCTCCACAGCAACCCGCCAAAGCCCCCACCATTTCTCCTTTACCCAAATCCAGATAGCTGATGTTCTGAAAGAGCTGCAAAATCTGGACCCCTACAAATCAGCCAGGCAAGACAATCTGGACCCTCTCTTTTTAAAATTATTATTAATTATTTTTGCAACCCCTATTACTAGCCTGTTCAACCTCTCTTTCGTATCGTCTGAGATTCCCAAAGATTGGAAAGCTGCCGCTGTCATTCCCCTCTTCAAAGGGGGTGACACTCTAGACCCAAAACTGCTACAGACCTATATCTATCCTACCCTGTCTTTCTAAGGTCTTCGAAAGCCAAGTCAACAAACAGATTACCGACCATTTCGAATCCCACCGTACCTTCTCCGCTATGCAATCTGGTTTCAGAGCTGGTCATGGGTGCACCTCAGCCACGCTCAAGGTCCTAAAAGACATTATAACCGCCATCGATAAGAGACATTACTGTGTTTTACCAACTACTTCTCTTATAGAGTTCAGTGTGTCAAATCGGAGGGCCTGTTGTCCGGACCTCTGGCAGTCTCTATGGGGGTGCCACAGGGTTCAATTCTCAGGCCGACTCTCTTCTCTGTATACATCAATGATGTTGCTCTTGCTGCTGGTGATTCTCTGGTACACCTCTACGCAGATGACACCATTCTATATACTTCTGGCCCCTCTTTGGACACTGTGTTAACTAACCTCCAGACAAGCTTCAATGCCATAGAACTCTCCTTCCGTGGCCTCCAACTGCTCTTAAACGCAAGTAAAACTAAATGCATGCTATTCAAGCGATCACTGCCTGCACCTGCTCGCCCGTCCAGCATCATTACTCTGGACAGCTCTGACTTAGAATACGTGGACAACTACAAATACCTAGGTGTCTGGTTAGACTGTAAACTCTCCTTCCAGACTCACATTAAGCATCTCCAATCCAAAATTAAATCTAGAATTGGCTTCCTATATCGCAACAAACATCCTTCACTCATGCTGCCAAACATACCCTCCTAAATCTGACCATCCTACCGATCCTCGACTTCGGTGATGTCATCTATAAAATAGCCTCCAACACTCTACTCAACAAACTGGATGCAGTCTATCACAGTGCCATCCGTTTTGTCACCAAAGCCTCGTACACTACCCACCATTGCGAAGCCCTCGCTTCATACTCGTTGCCAAACCCACTGGCTACAGGTTATCTACAAGTCTCTGCTAGGTAAAGCTCCGCCTTATCTCAGCTCACTGGTCACCATAGCGGCACCCACTCGTAGCACACGCTCCAGCAGGTATATCTCACTGGTCACCCCCAAAGCCAATTCCTCCTTTGGTCGTCTTATCATCCAGTTCTCTGCTGCCAATGACTGAACAAACTGCAAAAATCTCTGAAGCTGGAGACTCATATGTCCCTCACTAGCTTTAAGCACCAGCTGTCATAGCAGCTCATAGATCACTGCACCTGTACATAGCCCATCTGTAAACAGCCCATCTATCTACCTACCTCATCCCCATACAGTATTTATTTATTTATCTTGCTCCTTTGCACCCCAGTATCTCTACTTGTACATTCATCTTCTGCACATCTACCATTCCAGTGTTTAATTGCTATATTGTAATTACTTTGCCACCATGGCCTATTTATTGCCTTAACTCCCTTATCTTACCACATTTGCACTCACTGTATATAGACTTTTTGTTTTCTTTTGTTCTACTGTATTATTGACTATGTTTTGTTTTTTGCATGTGTAACTCTGTGTTGTTTGTGTCGAATTGCTATGCTTTATCTTGGCCAGGTCGCAGTTGCAAATTAGAACTTGTTCTCAACTAGCCTTCCTGGTTAAATAAAGGTAAAGTATTTTTTTTTTTTCCAAACACAGTCAGTTGTTGCTTGTCTTTTGTTTAGATCATTTCAAACGAGGCCGCGAAACTGCATCTCCCTTGGTTCATGGCATGGCAGGCACGAGAACTCCGATTCCCTGTTCACATGGATTCCCTCTAGCGTTCTTCTTCTCTCACACTCATTTACTTTGTCACAGGGAACCTCCGAACTCTGTTACTCGTGGGCGTGGTTTTGCACCAAGTTTGGCGTGGAAGAAAAAGGCGTGGTCAGGGATGCATAGTGTGCTGATTTCTTCTCCGTCTGGATGCAATTTGGCTACCAAAAGCGCATACAGTGGGTGACGTCATCAGCACACCTCCCACAAGTCTCCAGAAATGTGTGTTTTGGGACCGAGAGGGATCTTTTCATTATATTGTTGGAAGAAATACATGTGATTAATGTGTTTGCTGGCCTCAAATGCTAGCCAGCTAGCTAATATTTAGAAAAAAAGTTGTTTCTGTTTGGCCAAAGTTATGCTAACTTCTTTGCAATCCCTTTAGCGTTGCTTGCTAGCCAGTTAGCTACAGTAGTTAGCTACTGCCATCAGTTGTTGTGTTATCATATTTAGCCTATTCCACCGTTTTGTAGAATGCATACTGGCATTTGAATATAGCACAGGAAAAGGGAATCCGGACACAATGGACACATATTTAAGTGTAGATGTATGACGCGTTCGGGATTCCATGATCAGAATACTAAAGCTGCATGAACTGTGAAGTCTAGACACGGCCTGAGCGCAGTCGGACAGTTTTTTAAAGAAGAGGCAGCTGGGAATTTCTCTCCGGCATTAGATTAGCTGAGATTTGAGGTTCAGCTGTGCCACTGTGGTGTGGCCAGAAGTCTGTCAGGCATCTTTGCCAGGACAGCCCTGGCCAACTCGGAGGAAATGTGGGCGATTCCCTCTGAGACCCTACATTTACTCTATTGTGTATAACTTTACCACTCAGGACTCTACCTTCTACAACTTGAAATGTTTTCCTTGCCCCATGCTTTGTCCTTGCAAACTCATTATCTTGGCTACACTGACACATTCACCGAGGTGAGGTGAAACCCTACCATGTTTTTCCAACAATTGTCCGCAGCCCTCGGGCTAAGCAGCTGGGCTGAGGTACCATACCGCCGCCCTCACCTCTGTCATTATATACCCTCACTCTGCACAGGTGTGCACTCCCTGCTTCTGCTTGGGTAATGCTACACTTGTGGATCACCCTGCTGTGTTACACCACTTGAACTTTCTGGCTAACTGGATGAACTGGGGGTGGTGTGATCCTTTAATTGTTAATAGCAAATCTCATCTGTGCGTGTACAGGAAAATGTATCTGAAATATAGGCTCAACCCACCCCAGTAAAGCTACACAGGGTGCATGTCCCCACAGAGCAACGCTTGGAATGCTCACATTTTTGTGAAAATGTGAAAACAGACGTTCGTACAGGGCTATGTGAGGCATGGCTTGAGCCCATATAGCCAGGTGTTGTTTACCCAGCATCTTCTGCTGGCATAAGACTGCGTCTCTGAAATGTGCACATTTCAGCAGCTCTGAGTGAGGCGGTGACCTCTGCCCCATGTCTTGGCCCGCCCTGTGATAAAATCTCTGATCCTAAACTGGTGTATGGCAAGAGACAGTAGCACAGTGGTTGTGAAACTTGTTACAAGCTCAAAGGGCTATCATAGATTGTAACTGAGACAGCTGACCCGTATCGCTTTCTGGAGGAGTTGGGGAGGCATACTATGGAAGTACAAAGAAAATAATATTTTTTTGCCTATATTGGCGATTCCAGCGTTATGGATGTGACATTTGCATGCAAAATCACAAATTGAATTTCTCACATATTGGACTAACAAAACATAAATTAAAATGTTGACGTATGTGTCTGTAGTACCCCTTGGGGGGAGTGTATACCCCAAAAAACTGGCTCCTAAATATAAGCATGTTGGATAAAAAAAAAAGCTTTATGGGAGACTTAACTTATTTCGCAAACTCTTGAGTTTGTAAGTCTTAGGTTAAAACATTCATAGCCATTTTGAAGGAAAAGATTGTCCATTATTACTTTATTACGATCGTTATGGATGTTACGCTCTTTGTTATGGATGTGACAGTCTGAAATAGTCTGATTTCGCAATTAAAATCGATTAATTGTCATCTGGAATGTTTTAAAAATGTCAGCAGAAGGCCGAGTACTTTAGGGTAACATTATTGCAGGTAGCCAGAATAGTATACTACATAGCATGAGGCCAGGAAGGCAACGTACCCTAATGGGTGAAAACATCTTTTATCTTCACATGCATCGAAATTGACCTCGGACAGTTGAATGTAGACACACACACATTTTTGATTTTTTTTTTAAATAATGTATTATGCATTTTCTTAAATATTCCAATATAACATGCAAATGAGGCAATATACTGTACAAATGCTTACACAGCCAATACACTTCCAGGGACAATGGATGAAGTCAGCATATTTTGGGTGTTGTTAATTTAGAATAACACAATCAAGGAATATTCACAGATTGTGGATAAACACCTTTCTATCAAAAAAATCTATCACTAAGTTACTGCCATGTGTGAGAAATGCATTTAGTCATATACTGTGTTCTCTAAGAAAATCTTACCTAGAACACAGACTTTTCATGATATCAACAATTTGCTTCTTTGGAAGTCTGAAGAGTATTTCTCAGAAGCACACAGTGTGGTGCCTGTGTACATACATCTGAAGCCAAGAATACGATGCATCCGTATCCACCTAATCCACAACCGCTATGGATGTGACTATATCATAATGCTGAAAAAGGATACTGACAATGAAAAGATGCCAATTATAAACCACATAAAACCTTGATGGAAGTTGGTTTTACAGAGTAAGTTTCAAGATGATCTGAGGAAATGTGCATGTTTTACAACAACTTTTCATTTTCCTAAAAGACTGTAGAACTCTCCAATAAAACTCAGGACAGTTCAATGTAGTATTATGATGTCAACTTCATAACAAACACTGGGGGACAGCTGCAAGTGGGGGAAAAAATCAAATAAATAGAAGCTCTGTGAGTCCTTTCCAAAAGCCATGAAATATGATTGACTGAAAAGCCTTATTTGAGACTTGGCATCCTACTCTGTAATGACCAAAATTCATCAAATAAATGTCTTACTAAAACTGGTGGACTAAAGCATACACTCAAACAAATAATTACGAATGTGGTGTCATTTGGAAATGAACAACTATTTTTGCATTCTCAAGTTGACTTTCCCACAGAATTGACCATATGCAATGTTCTATTTCTTACACAACATTGTCTCTGTCCCCCCCCCATAAAAATGACAAATAGACATATATTACGTGCATGATATTACCGTATCTCTAGAATTTTCAATAGCATTGAACAGCTGTTGTGGATTGATTAAGTTATATAGCACCTGTGTTCAGAAGGCCTGAGGTTGAAATGCATTTATGAACCATATGTCTGTGGTGCTCTTCACTGAATGTTTTAGACCTCTACACATGCATAGCAAGGTAACATGTTAACAGATGCAACTTCTAGACTGCACTGACCACTGTGATTATTATTATTATTTGACCCTGCTGGTCATCTGTGAATGTTTGAACATCTTGGCCATGTACTGTTATAATCTCTACCCGGCACAGCCAGAAGAGGACTGGCCACTCCTCAGAGCCTGGTTCCTCTCTAGGTTTCTTCCTAGGTTCCTGCCTTTTCTAGGGAGTTTTTGCCTAGCCACCGTGCTTCTACACCTGCATTGCTTGCTGTTTGTTTGGGGTTTTAGGATGGGTTTCTGTACAGCACTGTGTGACATCAGTTGATGTAAGAAGGGCTTTATAAATAGATTTGATTGAAATTTGATTGATCACAATCATTACGTCCTGGAAGGAAAGCTGATGCTCCCAAGGGAGAGGGTCTAGATTTCAACTACCATCTGCTTTTTACCCTGTGTTGTAAATCAATACAAGTGGCTGTGCGTTTACTACCAGTGAAATGCGATAGTGTGCCACCCCTTTGATTTTTATTAACAGACACCTCTTTAAATATTTGCATTTTAAGTGTGAGGTTTCTATCAAGCCAATGAAAGGCTTTTTAATTATGGCAATTTTTCTGTGATTTGGCTCAGAAAATCTCTGGCCCTTGCAAACTAGGAGTTTTTTTCCTTAACAGGAAAAAATTATTTGGCCTAGAGCAGGAAAAAAACCCTAGCCCTACTTATAATCAATGCATGCTGTGTAAGTCAGGGATGTTGTATTGTTTAGATATTGTGTTGTTTAACCGACCCCATCTTCTCCATTTTTGTACCGTCACAGGGCTCTCTAAAGGAGTTGAAACACTGAGGTAGCGGAGGCAGGTGTTGCAGAAAGAGCCTCACCCCCTTCTCCCCCCAAACCTGAACCTCTGTCGCAGCAGCGGTAGCCATGGCACCCCGGAAGCGTGGTGGTAGCGGTGGTGCCGGAATCTCCTTTATCTTCTGCTGCTTCCAGAGTGGCAGCGACCACCCAGAGATCACCTACCAGCTACGCGAGGACTTCGCTCTGCAGACCATGGAGCCTTCACTGCCCATGCCAGGCTATGATGAGCTGGACGGCATGTTCTCCGAGTTGGTGGTACGTAGCGACCGGAGTTTCCTTTTTGGTATTATTGTCATGATTTATCTTCTGAACATGGGCCACAGTTGAAAATGAGCTATGTTGCTAGCTTGGGTTTAATACTCGGGGTCGCTGTTCACAATTTCCCCACTGGGGGGGATACACGGGGGAGTTCTCATAATCCACAAGCAAAGAAAAGCCGACATTTACATGTTGCTTATGAGTGCGTTTCACACTACTTTTGGATTATAATTAGATTGTAAAGGTTTCAATATCCTGCTTAATATAATGTTTTTGTAATCGTCGCCAATCAACTGCATTTAACTTGAATCACTTCAACTACAACCAGTAAAATGCTCTTTGGCTAGCTTTGCTAGAAGCCCATGTCGGTGAGTGTTAGCATTCTAGCTAACAACTGCTGCATCTGAAATAGGTATTTTGCAACGATCACAACAAAATATAATCTTAGCGACTGTTCAAGCAGTAACCAAAACATAACCATATGGGAACCCCCAAAATTGTTTTGTTTAGAAGTAATAGCCTAGATATACGTAGTTATGTTGAATGGGCAAAGATGGCCAATGGCAGTTAACTTCCCCCAAGGTGGGTGTGGTTTAGGAGACTACTTCTTCATGATGTGAATAGCGATTCGGAGCTTAGCCTACTTTCGTTGTGCAATCATTTTCCTCTGGTCTCAGTTTAGCTGCCTTTTCTCATCCTTTCAGTCTGTTCTCACTTCTTAATCTGCCATCTACTGCCTATGTGGTCCTCTGACATGGTTGCCACACTTATGCAGGCCGCCACCAGATCGTTTTGCACATCAATAGACCCCTATTGAGAGGCCCTGTGTCTCGGCCTCCTTCTTCTGCTAATTGCTTGTTTTTGTCTGGCCTGCCCTCCCTCTCTCCAGCCTGGATTGAATAAGTGGAGTGTGACGACAAAGGGGGCTTCCAGTCGCTATGTTTTCACTGATGGGATAGACACAAGCCATCCACTTGCCCGATAAACCCTAATTTGTCTGGGTCAGAGGTAATTTAGTGAAAAAGCTTTAAAAGATCAGGGCTGGCAGGGAGATTGTCGTCCACCTATAAAATACCATTACCTTATTTAACAGATTTATATTCTGCTCAACTGTAGACATGAAGGGGATTGTTTGCTCTTGTATAAAGAGGGCAACCAAGTTGGTTGTCCCTGTAGTCTTTAATATCTTCTATCTCGGGTGTCCTTTCCCTTGTGACCAGTGACAATCTCGTGACCACTACCCTGGCATTGGTCATGGGACTAGAAGGTATGAAGGAAACTGTTTGAGACTATTCCAGCAGCATTTAGTCTCCCGTCTCGGGATCAGCCAGGCCCAATCCTGCTTAGCTTTAGAGGCAAGCCAACAGAACTGTAGGGTGGTACTTACATGGTTTAGTATGTCGACTCTAAATAAAACGAATGATTGTCCCCTTCATAAAATCTAATTATAGTATTAATGTATAACAATGCAGCAGTCATTATCCTTGTAGAACCTGAATTGATTCCTTGAGTCAAATAGATAGATTGTAGATGGTGAGGCACTCTATTCTCTTGTCATAATTTAATTCAGTCTGCATGCCACGGCCACAGTAACAATTCTGTCATTTGGGTTGTTCCACGAAGAGTCTCTTAAGTAGTATTACTTTGTAAAAAAAAAAATATATATATATATATATAATCTTATCATTTTAACATTCTGTCATAAAGAGCACATCAATTTAATAAAAAAACATGTTTTCCCATTTCAAGAGAATAAATAAAAATGACTAGTCAAATCAAATCAAATTTTATTTGTCACATACACATGATTAGCAGATGTTAATGCGAGTGTAGCAAAATGCTTTTGGGTGTAGCGAAATGCTTGTAGTAAGTGCCAAATTAGGTAACAGGTTTGACCGTAATAGTGACAGGAGGAATGGAAGCTTGTTGTGTGCAACAGGGAGAGGCAATTAAATGCAATTCTTAACAAAACATTTTTTTTCAAACATTTCTTTCCATGGCTAACAGGGTTGATTTGTTAAGCCCAACCCGCTCAGTTTTCCACCAGAAAATGGTCAAAAGAATAGAACCATCTCACCTGCTTTTATACTGATTTAACAATTTAAATGTTTGTTTCTTTAAAAAATATATATTTAAAGAGGAATAGTTTCACCATAATAAAACGAGAGTTCAGTTCATGTAACACGGTTGATGTTAAAATGAGGGCCAGTTTTTACTTTTATTTATTTTTTTATTTATGAATCACTAATCACATGAAATAAATAAACTCCAGAAATGACTTTGTTAAAGCAACAATATTACTAGTGCTTTACAATGATGGTGAAAACTTGGAGGAGGTTAGAGGAGGTTAGGGGTTAAGTAGGTCAACAAGCCCGTTTAGAAATGTTGTACGTGGTCTGTCTTAAAGGGCTTTTAAAATTCAATATTTGTGCACTACTTTCTACTTAAAATATCAAAGCGATGCAAAAGGCCTCATTTCGCAGAATGACCCGCTTGAGTCGCTAAGCTGAACCACAGGGCATATGAATTGAGTAGCCATCGGGCCTTATAACTAGCGTAGAGCCTGTGCTAATATGGTTGGAAAAACTAAAATGAACATGTATTTTACTGCACTTTCACTGCGTCTTTTTAATATGTTGTGTCAGTAAGCGGATGCTGAATAAATGCGGGGATTCTCCCAGAGGCTAAAGTGTTCCTTGGTGGAGGCTCTGAGACGCTTTTCTGAATGACAGGTCTGGCGACTTCACTGAGCAGCTCACAGAGCATGGAGACATTGCCAGGTCCCATTTTAGATTGGGTCAGAACATCTTTAGACCTCAAATGGCAAGCTGTGTGCTGTTGTCTCTAGCCATGAATGTCGCATGGACGCATCTTGTAATGTATCGTTGTAATCTGTATTTTCTTTTACAATGTCCAAAATGTTGCATCCCATGCTATTGCTACCTTAAGTGTCATCCTGTGTATTGGTGCGCAACAGGTGCTGTTTTGTGGAGATAAAATATATTTAACATAGTAGTACTGATCATTAGGCTTTGCCTTTATAGACCCAAATAGACTCTTCCCCGGGGAATGAAAGAGAGTAACCTAATTGTTCTTCTGAACTACAGCTTTATCTCAAAAGGAATACCATATTAGGGAAATACTGGAAGATCCATAAACTGTATGCTTAATGTTAAACTCAGATTAATTTGGGATTTAAAAGGCCAACCAACTAGACCCGTGTCTTTTCTTGGTCTTATAAATGGAATCAAACAAACGGTCATATTTAAAATATATTTAGACCTTGATTCAAGGAAACCTACCTCAGCAATGTTTATGCAGTCCCTTAGTTTATGCAACGAGCTGAAACTGGAAGCATCGTACGAAGAGCCTTCTTTGTCCGTACTCAACACAAAACCACACAGATTTTATTTGACTACAGGAGAAATGGGTTTGTTTATATGCTACCACAGAAGTCAAAACGCATCCGGACAGAATTCAATTGGATATGTAGCAATGCACAGACATAAGCAGTGACATAAGTAAAAGTGTGAGTCTTTGTTGCTATGTTTTTCTTCAAATGTCTATTGCTGTACGTCTAGGAGTGAAATTGATCATTTTTCAGGCATTGTTTTTGGCTTGTCTGTATCTTGTTATCTCTAGCACTATATGGTAGTTGATTCAGAACAGTCCCCTTCCTGATGGCCCTAGGAGGATAGGCTACTGGAGCTAGGTAGGAGAGGCCTATCTGGTGAGGTCATCTAAAGAGGCCTTCAGCCTCACACTACTCATCAACTTGTAGCTTGGCTATTCCCTGCCTTATGACAGTTAACTTAAGCTCTATTGGCTCTGGTTTCCCTCAACATGCTATCTTTCATAGCATTCGTTTATACACAACATGGGAACTCTCTGGCCCTGTACACATAGTCTGCATAAAGCCCACTAAGGCCATTGCCAGACATCTGTCATGGCAGGCACCTTTTGAATGCCCCCCCCCCCCAACAGCATTCCCAAGGAAGTAAACCCTAGAATTTCTCCCTACGATAATAAATAACATGTTTAATGACCATGACACATGGCAATGAAGATCAGATGACTCTGATGAATGTGTTATGTTAACACACCTAAACTATAGATCTTAATATGTAAGGCTATAATCCTCTCATTTTAATCTTATCAATGGATTTGTTTGAAATTAAATGCAATTTAACGCTTTCCTTATTACTGTGGTAAGGACATTTGTGCCTGTCGTAAGTCATCATAAGTCTAAGTGTAGAAGCAAATCCTTGTCTAGGGTTAGCGACTATTATACAATATGACAATATATATGAGGCTCAGCTGACCAAGTCCTGTCTTTGATCAGCGGCATGTTGACGGGAGTGCTGTCAGGTGAGCTTGAAATAGAGGTTGGTTAATGGAGCCTTGGGTTCCTGTCTGACATTTTCGTTTTTGTTTACACAGCTAAAGCTCTGAAATGGAGATGGCCTTTGGGAAGCATTACACTAGCTTGTTATCGTTATGCTGGTACTTCAGATGAACCGGCCTGGCTGGTCGGCTTTGCATATGAATGTCATGCAAAGCCGACCAGAGCCGAAAATGACATACTTCTAGTTTAAAACAAGTATAACCTGTTACTGTGACTGCCTCCACAGGGTAACACAGGCAAATAATACTAAATTACTTTGTAATGTAATCGTCCTACATTTTAGAATGCAAACACTGTTTTAAGCATTGCACAACTATTTGCAATGCATTGGCCACCACCTAACAAGAAATAGATGTCCCACCTCCAACAGCTGAAGTCGGAAGTTTACATACACTTAGGTTGGAGTCATTAAAGCTTGTTTTTCAACCACTCCACACATTTCTTGTTAACAAAATATAGTTTTGGCAAGTCTGTTAGGACATCTACTTTGTGCATGACACAAGTAATTTTTCCAAAAATTGTTTACAGACAGATTATTTCACTTGTAATTGACTGTATCACAATTCCAGTGGGTCAGAAGTTTACTTACACTAAGCTGATTGTGCCTTTTAAACAGTTTGGAAAATTCCAGAAAATGATGTCATGACGTCATTTGAGTCAATTGGAGGTGTATCTGTGGATGTATTTCAAGGCCTACCTTCAAACTCCGTGCCTCTTTAATTGACATCACGGGAAAATCAAAGGAAATCAGTCAAGACCTCAGATTTTTTTTTAAAGACCTCCACAAGTCTGGTTCATCCTTGGGAGGAATTTCCAAACGGCTGAAGGTACCATGTTCATCTGTACAAACAATAGTGCGCAAGTATGAACACCATGGGACCACGCAGCTGTCATACCGCTCAGGAAGGAGACGTGTTCTGTCTCCTGAAGATGAATGTACTTTGGTGCAAAAAGTGCAAATCAATCCCAGAACAACAGCAAAGGACCTTGTGAAGATGCTGGAAGAAACAGGTACAAAATTATCTATATCCACAGTAAAACAAGTCCTATATCGACATAACCTGAAAGGCCACTCAGCAAGCAAGCAGCCACTGCTACAAACCCGCCATATAAAAGCCAGACTACGGTTTGCAACTTCACATGGGGACAAAAATCGTACTTTTTGGAGAAATGTCCTCTGGTTCGATGAAACAAAAATAGAACTGTTTGTCCGTAAGGACCATCATTATGTTTGGCGGAAAAAGGAGGAGGCTTGCAAGCCGAAGAACAACATCCCAACTGTGAAGCCCCGGGGTGACAGCATCATGTTGTGGGGGTGCTTTGCTGCAGGAGGGACTGGTGCACTTCACAAAATAGATGGCATCATGAAGGAGGAAATGTATGTGGATATATTGAAGCAACATTTCAAGACATCAGTCAGGAAGTTAAAACTTGGTCGCAAATGGGTCTTCCAAGTGGACAATGACACCAAGCATACTTCCAAAGTTGTGACAAAATGGCTTAAGGACAACAAAGTCAAGGTACTGGAGTGGCCATCACAAAGCCCTGACCTCAATCCTATAGAAAATGTGTGGGCAGAACTGAAAAAGCATGTGTGAGCAAGGAGGCCTACAAACCTGACTCAGTTACACCAGCTCTGTCAGGGGGAATGGGCCAAAATTCACCCAACTTATTGTGGGAAGCTTGTGGAAGGCTACCTGAAATGTTTGACCCAAGGTAAACAATTTAAAGGCATTGCTACCAAATACTAATTGAGTGTATGTAAACTTCTGACCCACTGGGAATGTGATGAAAGAAATACAAGCTGAAATCAATAATTCTCTCTACTATTATTCTGACATTTGACATTCTTAAAATAAAGTGGTGATCCTAAATGACCTAAAACAGGGAATCTTTACTAAGATTAAATGTCAGGAATTGTGAAAAACTGAGTTTAAATGTTTTTGTCTAAGGTGTATGTAAACTTCCGACTTCAACTGTATATGCAACGTTCACTGAAATGCTGCTAACAGTACCACGATTCTGCGCACAACAAACTGAGCATTAATTTGAAACTATCAATGAACATTGATTCTCTCGTTTTAATAGAGTCTGCTCTGTTCTTCATTTTGTGAGTTGAGACAAAAAAGGTAGATTTTTTTTTAAAGGTTAATTTCTCATCTATTACAGTAAAATGTCTCTAAGCGTTTCTGTTGGACCAAACCTCGTGTAAATAGCGAGTTTAAACTTCTTCCTCTCTGACAACAAGCAGTTATCTTTCATCATTGTTGTTGTTGTGAGTGACAGGGGGAGGGGCTTGGTGTCTGTGTGTGAGTGGGAAGGTGCACATAAAATAAACATATTGATTCTTGATTCGCACTGAAACATACATTGGATTGAATTCTATATATCGCCCAGCCATACATAACATGACGCTGTTAATCTTGCACCCAAAACATCTGGCTTGCGTCTGATTTGGCTTGCTTATTACACAACAGCGCAGGTACTAATTTAACAATTCCACGGGTCCACCACTGCCCGTAGCTGAAAAATACTTCAGAGGAAGAGCTCCTCCACCCTGTAACCCTTCCCAGTGGCTCCCTGCCCAGATAGGAACCCTAGAACACATGTGAGACCGTGTTCAGTTCCAGAGAGAGCGTCTGTTTGCTGCAAATGTGGTTGCATGCAGAAATTATAGTTGAATAGTTGAGCTGACTCTCTCACACCCCACCACACCCCTCCGCCCCACGAAGACCATATGGGTACACATATTTTCTACACAGACTTGCATGCATGCTCTGACATAGTTAGTACTCACACACAGTGCACATAGACACCATTGAATTAACATGACATTTTAATCATTTAACAAACTCTGGCTAAGACTGACTTGCAATAAGTATATCCTGGCTTTGTTGATCACTTTGTTCACTGTCAGAGGTAGGAAGTCTTTCTAGGTTAAAATACATTTAGAGAACAATGCATTCTCTAGTCTTATGGTTGTCGGCGTTGCTATCAGAGGTTTGTGGCAAAGATTTAGTTCTGCAGTACCTGATGACAGACTCATTTTGATTCATACAATGCAGTAGGTTTTCTTTCAGGACAGTCATAAAAATGTAGCTCACTGGCCTGTGATCATTTGCCTGCAAGTTCAATCTTGATTGTTGTTACTGAAAATCATGGTATTTTTCCTCACATGACCAGGACCCGTATCCACAAAACATCAAAGATGTTTGAAGATCTAGACAAACAGAAAGCCACAGGACTGGATAACATCCCAGCTAGATTCCTGAGTGATGCTACTGGTTGTATCGGACCTTATGTAACACACATCATCAACCTTTCCATTCAACATGAAAGATATCACGGGTCGAAGAGTTCCTTTATTCAAGAAAGGAAGCAAAGTTGAACACGGGAACTACAGACCAGTGTCAATCTCGGGTGTGTTGTCAAAGGTTTTTAGAAAAATCACTCCATTAACAGATCATAAAGTACAATGATGACCATGACATTTTATATGACCTTCAGTCAGGTTTTTAGACAATCTTATTCTACCGATACCTGTTTACTATACTTGACAGAAAAGCATTTGATACTGTAAACCATGATATTTTGTTGTACAAACTGAAAGCAATTGATTTTTGCACTAACTCCTTATTATGGGTGAAGTTATACCTATCTGATAGGGTCCAAAGGGTGGATGTAGCCGGGACACTGTCTTATGCTAAAGAGATAAACTGTGGTGTCCTCCAGGGGAGCATTTTGGGGCCTTTGCTTTTGTTTTGCACTACATAAATGACATGGATTCTGCCTGTTCATGCCCTCTGTTCCTGTATGTGGATGATTCTGCCCTCTTGGTTTCACATAAGAATAAGGAGATCGTTGTAAACACTCTAAGCTGGGAAATGACTAAAGTCAGTAAGTGGTTATCCGACAACAAACTGTCTCTGCATTAAGGCAAGACTGAATGTATCATGTTTGGTTCCAAAAACAAAGTGAGAAACCTTTCCAACTTCTCAGGTGTAATGGTGTAGCGATGATGGGGAAAATGCTCTGTTACATACTTGGGATGTGAACACATGACCAATGAACCCAGGGATCTAAAGGTCATTGGGAATGTTTATTCCAGGACAAAGATCCTGGCAAGGGTAGCCAAGTTCGTGGATACAGAGACTATGAGAACCATGGCAACATCTCTGATACAAGCATAGTCATAGTGGCAATGTATCTCATGATTCAGTGGCATAAAAAAACTCTGAAGTACAACCTTCAAGCGGCCGAAATCAAACTATTGACAATTATACTCAAGCTCAGCCCGAGGATGCACATTTGTCCTAATCATTGCAGGGAACTGAACTGGCTTCCAGTTGATCTCCGGGTGGTGCAGATCAAACTGTTGATGGTTGTTAAAGTTGTACATGACCTTTCCCCCAGTTACCTGTCTGGTTATTTTAATTTCATTAGAGACTCTCGTAGCCATCACACCAGAGCCAGTGTTGCCAATATCAGACTGCTGCGCTATTGGAGCATGGCAGGAAAAAGCTTCTTCCTTAACCCTGGTGCAGAGGAATGGAATGGTGTACCAAACCATGTAAAATATATCCCTACGCTAGGGAGTTTTAAGAGAAACCTTAAGAAATGGTTTATGGGCAAAATGCTTTAAAACTGCACAGGTTTAAAAAAAAAAAGTGTAATTGTTTTCCATGAACGTGACATGGTAATCTATGCTATTCCTTTTACAGTTTCCTCCCTATTGATGAGATGTATTTTGTATTCATGTGGGCCATACTAGAAATAGGTTTTAAAACTTTTTTTTGTGTCACACTCAATGATTTTAATGACATTGTATTGTATCCACATGCGTGGTTGTATTGTTTTGAAATGGTCAAATCAAATAAAAACATCTCAGAAAAGGTTCAAACCTGTTTTAACACTAAAATAACTAACAGCTTTCACCTTGCGGGTTCTGGGTCCTTCATGACCATCGTTCTAATCCTAAGAAGGTGCCCATCCCTTCGGCGACCGATTGGTGGTTGTTTAGCCCCGGGGAGGGCTGGCTCTAGAGTCCAGTCCCCAGCTTGGTTCATCTTGCGTCTCCATGATTCGCCTCTGTTGTCGAGCCAGTTTAATTTATTCTGACCAATTGGCATTCGTTATCCACCTGGGAGGTCCCTGGCAGCCGGCCTCAGGCCGGTGTTCAGACGGATGGTTCCTCCCACCCTATGTGGATTAGCTTCTATCGGGGGAGCCCCTTTCGGAGACGGTTTACCCCGTTTCTTCGATACGCTCCAACCGAGCCCCAACTCAGAGTAGGTTTTAGGTTAAGACAATGCCCAGACAAACTCTAAGTCAGGAGTAAAATCAACTCATTAAAAGTTTCTCAGCTGGTAATCGTTGCAGTTTGAGGCAAAGGAAAGATCGTGTTGACGTTCATTGACATTGTTGCAAGTTACGGGGAATAGCCAATTGCAATGAGGCATCTCTTCAGGCAACCACAGTGAATGTGACTGTACATCAAATGTTGCAATGGTAAAAGGATTTATATCATTTTCACTTTGCCTACTATTAATTGTTGCCTATTATGTTGGCATGCATAACTTTTTAACCTTTTTTTGACCAATTTTGATCAAGTCATTTGCCGATTTCTAAAGTTGCATACAATGTTTGAAAGTTCTATAATTTACATTGAACTAAAATCAAAGTTAACATACAGTGTCAAGAAAAAGTATGTGAACCCTTTGGAATTACCTGGATTTCTGCATAAATTAGTAATCAAATTTGATCTGATATTCATCTAAGTCACATCAATAGACAGGCATAGTGTGCTTAAACTAATAACACACCAATTATTGTATTTTTCTTCTCTATATTGAATACATAATTTAAACATTCACTCTGTAGGTTGGAAAAAGTATGTGAACCCCTAGTCTAATGACTTCTCCAAAAGCTCATTGGTGTCCGCTAACCTGGAGTTCAATCAATGAAACAAGATTGGAGATGTTGGTTAGAGCTGCCTTGCCCTATAAAAAAGCACTCAACAATTGAGTTGCCTGATGTGAACCATGCCTCGAACAAAAGAGATCTCAGAAGACCTAAGAATTGTTGACTTGCATAAAGCTGGAAAGGGTTACAAAAGTATCTCTACGACTAGTCTACGATACGTAAAACATCAAACAAGAATGGTGTTCATGGAAAGACACCATGGAAGAAGCCACTACTGTCCAAAAAAACATTGCTGCACCTCTGAAGTTTGCAAAAGTGCCCCTGTATGTTCCACAGCACTACTGGCAAAATATTATGTGGACAGATGAAACTACAGGTTGAGTTGTTTGGAAGGAAAACACAACACTATGTGTGGAGAAAAAGAGGCACAGCACACCATCAAAACCTCATCCCAACTGTAAAGTATGGTGGAGGGAGCATCATGGTTTTGGGCTGCCTCAGGGCCGAGACAGCTTGCTCTCTTCGATGGAAAAATGAATTTTCAAGTTTATCAAGACATTTTGCAGGAGAATGTTAGGCTATCTGTCCGCCAATTGAAGCTCAACAGAAGTTGGGTGATGCAACAGGACAACAACCCAAAACACAGAAGTAAACAACAGAATGACTTCAACAGAAGAAAATACGCCTTCTGGACTGACCTTAACCCGATTTGAGATGCTGTGGCATGAACTTGAGAGCAGTTCACATCCCAAGAATATTGCTGAACTGAAGCAGTTTTGTAAAGAGGAATGGTCCAAAATTCCCCCTGACCGTTGTGCAGGTCTGATCCACAACTACAGAATACATTTGGTTGAGGTTATTGCTGCCAAAGGAGGGTCAACCAGTTATTAAATCCAAGGTTTCACATACTTTTCCCACACTGCACCATGAATGTTTACACTGTGTTCAATAAAGACATGAATGTATAGTTGTTTGTGTGTTCATTTAAGCAGACTGTGTTTGTCTATTGTTCTGACCTAGATGAAGATCAGATCAAATTTGATGACCAATTTATGCAGAAATCCAGGTATTTCCAAAGGGTTCACATGCTTTTTCTTGCCACTGTAAGCCACAGATACACAATATATACAAAGTATGTGGACATCCCTTCAAATAAGTGGATGCAGCTGTTTCAGCCACACCCGTTGCTGCCAGGTATATAAAATCGAGCATACAGCCATGCAATCTCCAGAGACGAACATTGCCAGTAGAATGGCCAATACTGAAGTGCTCAGTGACTTTTAATGTGTCACTGTCATAGGATGCCACCTTTCCAACAAGTCAGTTTGTCATATTTCTGCCTATTAGTGCTTCCCCTGTCAACTGTAAGTGCTGTTATTGTGTTGTGGAAACGTCTATGAGCAACAACGGCTCAGCCGTGAAGTGGTAGGCCACAAAAGTTCACAGAATAGGACCACTGAGTACTGAAGTGCATAGCGTGTAAAAATCATCTGTCCACAGGATTAACACTCACTACCTAGTTCTAAACTGCCAATGAAAGCAACGTCAGCACAAGAACTGTTCGTAGGGAGCTTCACTAAATGGGTTTCCATGGCCAAGCAGCCGCACACCAGCCTAAGATTACCATGCACAATGCCAAGCATTGGTTGGAATGGTGTAAAGCTTGCCGCCATTGGACTCTGAAGCAGTGGAAACGCGTTCTCTGGAGTGATGAATCACGCTTCAACATCTGGCAATCCGATGAACAAACCTGTGTTTGGCGGATTCCAGGAGAACGCTACCTGCCCCAATACATAGTGCCAACTGTAAAGTTTGGTGGAGGATGAATAATGGTCTGGGGTTGTTTTTCATGGTTTGAGCTAGGCCAGCATATCAATGACATTCTAGACAATTCTGTGCTGTTTGGGGAATACCCATCCCTGTTTCAGCATGACAATGTACCCGTGCACAAAGTGAGTCCGTATAGAAATGGTTTGTTGAGATCGGTGTGGAAGAACTTGACTGGTCTGCAAAGAGCCCTGACCTCAATCTCATCAAACACCTTTGGGATGAATTGGAACGCTGACTGCGTGCCAGGCCTAATTGCCCAACATCAGTGCCTGACCTCACTAATGCCCTTGTGGCTGAATGGAATCAATTCCCCGCACCAATGTTCCAACATCTAGTGGAAAGCCTGTTATAGCAGCAAAGGGGGGACCAACTCCATATTAATGCCCATAACTTAGGAATGAGATGTACTTTTGGTAATGTAGTGTACCTTCAATTGCCCAACTTATCGGCATGCCCAATTTATACAGATTTTTGAACAACGGCATGTCATGCTCCAAATGGATAACTTGAAATAACATGATGTAGGTCGTTAAATAATCGAAAGAAAACGTGTTTATTTATTAGCCTAGTGGTTTTAAGGATTTAGGCATATCATGTGAAATGGGCCTCGTGAAACCATCGTCAAAAGCACGAGATACTGTTGCATGTAGGTTTAAATTATTTATCGATTGATCAAATAGAAATATCTAAACATTATTTTAACTACTCCAAAGCAATTGCATGTGGTGCAGGAACCACTGACTCGCTTTAACGAAAAAAGTTAAACATTACTTAAACTTAACCCCATGCATTGCACTGTGGTTCTTCTCGGACAATAAAAAATATATATTTCATAACAGTCACACTTCATTATTTCTGCCTCACACTAATTCATGTTGTTACTCCTATGACCAGAAAATGTGAAATATTCCTCTATTAAGAAAGACAAGACGCTAATAATAACGCACGTCTGTCGAAACACTTTGTAGTGCATAGAGTGGATAGGGAGAAATGTGTTTTATGGCTTATAAAAGTGTTGAATAAAAAAGTAAACGTGAACTCACAGCTGCTCTTTGCTGTATTCGCTGTCAGTCTCTTGCTAGTCATGGTTTTATAGGTTTTGGAATCTCACAGTATGAACTTCGCTGTGGTCTCATGGAAGCTACACGTGGATATGCGATATCTGATTGGCCAGCGGTAGGCCTATAGGTGCACTTGATTCGCTCTCAGGGATCGCTGGGTAGGCGTAGTTTGTTCCCTTAAGACACTTGAAATTGTTTAATTAACCTCTCTTGGGTAGGGGGCAGTATTTTGACATCCGGATGAAAAGTGTGCCCAAAGTAAACTGCCTGTTACTCAGGCACAGAAGCTAGGATATGCATATCGGTAGATTTTGATAGAAAACACACTAACGTTTCTAAAACTGTTAAAATTGTGTATGTGAGTATAACAGAACTGATATGGCAGTCGAAACCCAGAGGACAACCCCCCCAAAAAATGTTAGCGTACCACTATTTTCAATGGCTAGTACTATAATTATAAGCCCAAGTCCTCCCAAATTGCAGTCCTAGGGCTTCCACTACATGTCAACAGTCTTTAGAAAGAGTTTCAGGTTGGTTTTTGGAAAAATGACCCAGAAATGGTAGTTTTTTTCTAGGTGGCTCCCATTTTGGCTGTAGTGTTTCCAAGCGAGTGGAGGAAAGCGTGTTCTTTCTTATTTATCTCTGGTAATGAACATACTATTCTCCTTCTTAAATTTGATTGTTTATTTGCATTTTAGGATACCTAAGGTTTGATTATAAACGTTGTTTGACGTGTTTGGAAAAGTTTTAGTAATATTTGGGATTAATTTTGTATGCATTTTGATGGAGGGAAACTGAGTGGATTATTGACTGAAGCGCGCCAGCTAAACTGAGTTTTTATGGATATAAAGAAGGACATTATCGAACTAAAGGACCATTTGTGATATAACTGGGACCTTTTGGGGTGCCAACAGAAGATGATCATCAAAGGTAAGACATTTTTGATATCGCTATTTCTGACTTTTGTGTCACACCTGCCTGGTTGAAATTTGATTTTCATGCTTTTGTATGCAGGGTGCTGTCCTCAGATAATCACAGTTTGTTTTTGCCGTAAAGTCTGGATTAACAAGAAGTTAAGCTTTATTTTGATGTATAACACATATATTTTCAAGAATATTTGAATTTAGTATATATTTTTTTCGCGCTCTGCAATTTCACTGGATGTTGGCCAGGTGGGACGCTACCGTCCCACGTACCCGTAAGATAAAATGCGATCACTTCGACTACCCGGCACACAAGCCAGCAATCAAGTGCACCTACTGTAAACCGCAAATCCACCCTAACTTGGATTAGTGGCTTGTAGGCTATGTGTGGAAGCTAGGATGTGCTAAATGTGTTTATGTTAATTAAGAGGTTTTAATGGTTAATGACTGTGAGACCGGCAGTGATTTGCTTGACAATCCAGCCTTTCTCTTATAGTCTAGCAGTCTGACGTTGGCAATGCTGGCTCTGGTATGATGGAAGGTCAACTGGAAACCAGTGCAGTTCCCTGAAATGATTAGGATCAGTGTCCATTCTGGGGCTTAGCTTGAGTATAATTCTCATCAGTTTGTTCTGGGTCATTCAAAGTTCTTTCAGAATTGTTGTCATGGCGCTGAACAATGGCACTGGATCAGAGGTGTTCCCAGGGTCCTCCTAGTCTTCTTATACAGGGTGATGGCCACCCTTGCCAGGAACTTTATCAGTCTGTCATGGAAAGAGCAGGTGTCCTTAATATTTTGTACACTCAGTGTAAATGTGCCAATTTAGCATTTGTTATCTTTAATGGGTATGATACATTAGGCATTGTTGCTTACTGTTTGCATATAGATAAATGCACAACAACAAAAAATCCAGTGTCACCTTGTTCAAAGAATAGCTTTTTATTTCGATTTGAGTACTCGAAAAATAATCATGCGAGTACTCGACCAGTCAAAGGCAAAACGCCCATCCCTACTCCTGTGGCACCAGCACGATCGGCAGCATCACTCAAGAACCAAGGTGTCTTTTTGTTTGTCATGATCTTGAAGCATCTTTGCAACATCTGAAATTGAAACCTGGGAAAAGGCAAACTGTCCTTCGAAGATGCCCTTGGCTGAATAATAGGTTTGAATATGAGGGTTTCCAAATGCTACAGAGCATTATCTGAGTTGGTCAACAAGGTTGCTGTCAATGGTGGTGAAAAACTCACTAAAATGATCAGCCACCTGTTACTGTTGTCTACAAGTTGTATTCCACATTAATGTACAACTGTGAATCATATATTGTCTATACATTAATGAATCAATAAGGGTTTGTGTGTAGATTATAATATTTACTGTATTTGTAGGCTACTCACACAGACCCATTTTCTCTATCTCTCCCCCTTTCCCCACACACACTCTCTCTCTGTAGGATGAACTTGACCTCACAGAGAAACACAGGGAGGCCATGTTCAACCTGCCTGCAGAGAAGAAATGGCAGATCTACTGCAGCAAGAAAAAGGTAAGGTTTTCTGACCGCATCATTGTGTGCGTGTCATGTAATTCAAGTGTGTCCGCGTGCATATGCATGTTTGTGTCGGTCTCCCTGTTGTAGTAATCTTGGTATAAGTGCATTTCTGTGCCCCATTTAGAGGGCGTAAGGCAAGCCCAAGCATCTTGCCCTTTTACCTTAGTCAGTCCATCACTGGTTAATTTCAACAGAAGCCTGCGCCAACTTCTCCAAAACATTTTAAAGGACCACTTCACTTAATGAAGATGTTCTCAGCAAAGCATCTAATCTCTTTAACCAAAGAGCTGCAGTGAATAAATCTCTCATAGGAGTGGAACGGCCCACAATATTAATGTGCCCCCCTCCCCCTGTACCGGTCATAATAAATCTTGCTGAAGTTTCTCAATCGCCTGATGCAGTGCAAGGGTTTCAATCAGCTAAAATGCAAGATAGCCGCTTTCTGCGGAGAAAAGTCTAAGAGGATGTTTAGTATTTTCCTGTACTCTTTGACCCCTATGAGAGGTCATTTGGGTGGAGCCTGTTGCCATTTCGAGATGCTGCCCATCCGGCAAAGAACAGTCAGCTGTAGGCCATCCCCGCACTTCAGTTGTGGCGAAGTGGCGAAGTGCAGGATACCCTTAGCCAGTTGGAGGCTGTGTAGGTTGCACAAATCTGTTGCTTTATCCCATTGTTAACTCCAGGTGATGAGGCAGGAGAGTCGAATTCGCTGACCAGGATAATACACAAAATTAGCCATCCTGCAGGGATATGACTGCACAGCTGCTTTTCCAAAGAATTCCGGGAGGGATATCCTTGTCTCATCGCGCACTAGCGACTCCTGTGGCGGGGCGGGTGAGTGCACGCACGCACGGTAACCAGGTCGCCAGGTGCACAGTGTTTCCTCCGACACATTGGTGCGGCTGGCTTCCGGGTTGGATGCGCGCTGTGTTAAGAAGCAGTGCGGCTTGGTTGGATTGTGTTTTGGAGGACGCATGGCTTACGACCTTCGTCTCTCCCGAGCCCGTACGGGAGTTGTAGCGATGAGACAAGATAGTACCTACTAACAATTGGATACCACGAAATTGGGGAGAAAACGGGGTAAAGAAGAAAAAAAGAATTGTCCGTGCTGGTATTCTCAGCTGTAGAATTGTCCGTGCTGGTATTCTCAGCTGTAGAATTGTCCGTGCTGGTATTCTCAGCTGTAGAATTGTCCGTGCTGGTATTCTCAGCTGTAGAATTGTCCGTGCTGGAATTTTCTAAGTCCAGCTAATTTGGAAGATTTATGATCGTAGGTAACTGTATATTAACTGCATGAGTTATTGTGATATGGTTTGGTCTGAGCTGTAATGGTTAATGGTCTTTAAGGGAGACCGGAGTTTGACATAAGATGATAGATCGCTCAATGTCTGGAATGGAGTATGATAGTGGTGATAGACAGCTTAGTTTTGTTGGAGTAATAACATAGAAAATATGGTTTGTATTCTCACAGTGAGTCGAGGGAGTTGATAAGGACACGCCACATTTCACATCCTGTCACAACTGGTGACCTCATCAGCTTTTTGACATGTATTCTCTCTGACCCCATCCACACTCTGCTTACTGCTGGACTTTTTGGACTCCCTCCCATCTTGGGACATAACCCTTGGGTCTCACCAAATTACCTTTCCATGACCTGTCTGTACAACTCATCTTCAAGCATTGGCTGATGGTCCTTTTTATATGGACAATAAAACCCCTACACTGCCTCTTACATATCCAATGTTTGTTGCTTACTCCATTGCTTACTGGGTTTTAGGCTTGTTCAAACAACAGGTTGCCATGGTTTAATTCCAGGACCTTTCGAAGCCGCATGATCCTGGGAAAGTTATTTGGAAGAAAGAACTGCCTCCCTCTTTAGCCCGAAGATGGATGAGTCCACTGTTTAGAGTAGCAGTATGCATATTCTGTTTGTCACATGCTGCTTTAAGATATTAATATTATCTTGACAAGGAAGCTGGGGCAGCAGGTAGCCTAGTGGTTAGAGCGTTGGGCCAGTAACTGAAAGTTTGCTAGTTCGAATCCCCGAGCTGACAGGGTAAAAGTAATTTGTTCTGCCCCTGAACAAGGCAGTTTAACCCACTGTTCCTAGGCCTTCATTGTAAATAAGAAATCGTTCTTAACTGACTTGCCTAGTTAAATAAAGGTATAACAAAAAATAACCCCCCCCCTCATTCTCTGCAGCCTCACCAAACACAAGCTAATAGTCATGGGGCCGGAACATGGTCAAAATAATTTGTACACTTCAAATTTACCACAACTAAATGCAAAATTACGTTGTATTTGAAAATAAAATAATTTCATACCCTGATTACATTGAGACACGATCTCATTTGTGAGAACTTGGAAACAGATTTTCGAAATTAAGCTCTCTCACTCTTGTTAGTTAGTTAGTTAGTTAGTTAGTTAGTTAGTTAGTTAGTTTGGGGACACTTATAAATGTCCTTGTTTTTGAAAGAAAAGCAAGGTTTGGTCAGCATGTCACACACACAAGCCTTAACATGTCCCACACCAGAGGACAGAGGCCTCAAGTTGTGCCTCTGTTTTAACAACATGTCTGGTACGATTGTAGTTGAAGGGTTAAAGCGGGTGAGGGGACAGGGTGGAAAAAAAACACATATGCTACAGTTCAAAAGTTTGGGGTCACTTACTTACAATGTCTGTGTTTTTGAAAGAAAATCATGTTTTTTTGTCCATTTAAAATAACATTGAATTGATCAGAAATACAGTGTAGACATTGTTAATGTTGTAAATGACGATTGTAGCTTTTTTAAATGGAATATCTACATTTATCAGCAACCATCACGTTGTGTTAGCTAATCCAAGTTTATCATTTTAAAATGCTAATTGATTATTAGCAATAGACCCAATCGCAATTATGTTAGCACAGGTGAAAACGGTTGTTCTGATTAAAGAAGAAATAAAACTGTCCTTCTTTAGACTAGTTTAGTATCTGGAGTATCAGCATTTGTGGGTTCGATTACAGGCTAAAAATGGCCAGAAACAAAGAACTTTCTTCTGAAACTCGTCAGTCTATTCTTGTTCTGAGAAATGAAGGCTATTCCATGCAAGAAACTGAGGATCTCATACAGCGCTGTGTACTACTCCCTTCACAGAAGGGAGTAACCAGAATATAAAGAGGAGTGGAAAGCCCTGGTGCACAACTGAGCAAGAGGACAAGTACATTAGAATGTCTAGTTTGAGAAACAGTCCTCAACTGGCAGCTTAATTAAATAGTACCCGCAAAACACCAGTCTCAACTGTCACGCTCTGACCGTTATTTACGTTGTTTTGTCATTATTTAGTATGGGTGTGAGTTGGGGTGGGCAGTCTGTTTGTTTTTCTATGATTTTGGGATTTCTATGTTTCGGCCAAGTATGGTTCTCAATCAGAGGCAGGTGTCATTAGTTGTCTCTGATTGAGAATCATACTTAGGTAGCCTGGGTTTCACAGTTTGTTTGTGGTTGTTTGTTTCCATGTCTGTGTTTTTCACCACACGGTACTGTTTTGGGTTTCGTTCGTTCCACTTTTATTGTGTTTATTCAGTCGTGTTCATGTTGAGTATTTCTTATTAAAAGAACCATTGACACTTACCACGCCGCATATTGGTCCTCCTCCTTCTCGCCTCTCCTCTTCAGACGAAGGAGGAAATCCATTACATCAACGTCAACAGTGAAGAGGCCACTCCGGGATGCTGGCCTTCTAGGCAGAGTTGCAAATTAAAAGCAATATCTCAGACTGGCCAATTAAAATAAAAAATTAAAATAGGCAAAAGAACACACACACTGGACAGAGGAAGATTGGGAAGAAGTGGTATGGACAAACTAATCTAAGTTTGAGGGGTTCGGATCGCAAAGAACAACATTCGTGAGATGCAAAAAAAATGAAAAGATGCTGGAGGAGTGCTTGACGCCGTCTGTCAAGCATGGTGGAGGCAAAGTGATGGTCTGGGGGTGCTTTGGTGGTGGTAAAGTGGGAGATTTGCATAGGGTAAAAGAGCCTTCCTTCTTCAAGATCCATCACTCCATTTTGCAAGGCCATGCCATACCCTGTTGGATGGTGCTTAATTGGAGCCAATTTCCTCCTACAACAAGACAATGACCTAAAGCACAGCTCCAAACTATGCAAGAACTATTTAGGGGAGAAGCAGTCAGCTGGTTTTCTGTCTATAATGGAATGGTAAGCACAGTCACTGGATCTCAACCCTATTGAGCTGTTGTGGGAGCAACTTGACCGTATGGTACATAAGAAGTGCCCTTCAAGACAATCCAACTTGTGGGAGGTGCTTCTGGAAGTATGGGGTGAAATCTCTTCAGATTACCTCAACAAATTGACAACTAGAAATGCTAACGGTCTGCAAGGCTGTAATTGCTGCAAATAGAGGATTCTTTGACGATAGCTAAGTTTGCAGGACACTTATTTCAATTAAGAATAATTATTTATAACCTTGCCAACGTCTTGACTATATTTCCTATTCATTTTGCAACTAATTTCACGTATGTTTTCATGGAAAACAAGGACATTTCTAAGTGACGCCAAACTTTTGAATGTGTGTGCGTGTGCGTGTGCGCGTGTGTGTGTGTGTGTGTGTGTGTGTGTGTGTGTGTGTGTGTGTGTGTGTGTGTGTGTGTGTGTGTGTGTGTGTGTGTGTGTGTGTGTGTGTGTGTGTGTGTACATACAGTGGAGCAAAAAAGTATGTAGTCAGCCATCAATTGTGCGAGTTCTTCCACTTAAAAAGATGAGAGAGGCCTGTCATTTTCATCATAGGTACACTTCAACTATCACAGACAAAATGAGAAAAAAAATCCAGAAAATCACATTGTAGGATTTGTAATGAATTTATTTGCAAATTATGGTGGAAAATACATATTTGGTCAATAACAAAAGTTTATCTCAATACTTTGTTATATACCCTTTGTTGGCAATGACAGAGGTCAAACATTTTCTGTAAGTCTTCACAAGGTTTTCACACACTGTTGATGGTATTTTGGCCCATTCCTCCATGCAGATCTCCTCTAGAGCAGTGATGTTTTGGGGCTGTTGCTGGGCAAGACTGACTTTCAACTCCCTCCAAAGATTTTCTATGGGGTTGAGATCTGGAGACTGGCTAGGCCACTCCAGGACCTTGAAATGCTTCTTACGAAGCCACTCCTTCATTACCCGGGCGGTGTGTTTGGGATCATTGTCATGCTGAAGACCCAGCCACGTTTCAATGCCCTTGCTGATGGAAGGAGGTTTTCACTCAAAATCTCACGATACATGGCCCCATTCATTCATTCCTTTACACGGATCAGTCGTCCTGATCCCTTTGCAGAAAAACAACCCAAAGCATGATGTTTCCACCCCCATGCTTCACAGTAGGTATGGTGTCCTTTGAATGCAACTCAGCATTCTTTGTCCTCCAAACACGACGAGTTGAGTTATTACCAAAAAGTTATATTTTGGTTTCATCTGACCATATGACATTCTCCCAATCTTATTCTGGATCATCCAAATGCTCTCTAGCAACTTCAGATGGGCCTGGACATGTACTGGCTTAAGCAGGGGGACACGTCTGGCACTGCAGGATTTGAGTCCCTGGCGGCGTAGTGTGTTAATGATGGTAGGCTTTGTTACTTTGGTCCCAGCTCTCTGCAGGTCATTCACTAGGTCCCCCCGTGTGGTTCTGGGATTTTTGCTCACCGTTCTTGTGATCATTTTGACCCCACGGGGTGAGATCTTGCGTGGAGCCCCAGATCGAGGGATATTATCAGTGGTCTTGTTTGTCTTCCATTTCCTAATAATTGCTCCCACAGTTGATTTCTTCAAACCAAGCTGCTTACCTATTGCAGATTGTCTTCCCAGCCTGGTGCAGGTCTACAATTTTGTTTCTGGTGTCCTTTGACAGCTCTTTGGTCTTGGCCATAGTGGAGTTTGGAGTGTGACTGTGTTAGGTTGTGGACAGGTGTCGTTTATACGGATAACAAGTTCAAACAGGTGCCATTAATACAGGTAACTAGTGGAGAACAGAGAAGCCACTTAAAGAAGAAGTTACAGGTCTGTGAGAGCCAGAAATCTTGCTTGTTTGTAGGTGACCAAATACTTATTTTCCACCATAATTTGCAAATAAATTCATTAAAAATCCTACAATGTGATTTCTGGATTTTTTTTCTCATTTTGTCTGTCATAGTTGAAGTGTACCTATGATGAAAATTACAGGCCTCTCATATTTTTAAGTGGGAGAACTTTGCACAATTGGTAGCTGACTAAATACTTTTTTGCCCCACTGTATGGAATCATGTAGTAACCAAAAAAGTGTTAAACAAATCAAAGTATATTTGAAATTCATCAATGTAGCCACCCTTTCCCATGACCGCTTTGCACACTCTTGGCATTCTCTCAACCAGCTTCATGAGGTCACCTGGAATGCATTTCAATTAATGTGTGCCTTGTTTAAAGTTAATTTGTGGAATTTCTTTCCTTAATGTGTTTGAGCCAATCAGTTGTGTTGTGACAAGGTAGCGGTGTTATACAGAACATAGCCCTATTTGGTCCATATAATGGCAAGAACATCTCAAATAAGCAAAGAGAAACAACAGTCCATTACTTTAAGACAGGTCAGTCAATACGGACAATTTCAAGAACTTTGAAAGTTTCTTCAAGTGTAGTTGAAAAAACCATCAAGCACTATGATGAAACTGGCTCTCATGAGGACCACCAGAGTAAAGTAAGAACAAGAGTTACCTCTGTTGCAGAGGATAAATGCATTTGAGTTAACTGCACCTCAGACTACAGCCCAAATAAATGCTTCACAGAGTTCAGGTAACAGACATCTCAACATCAACTGTTCAGAGGAGACTGTGTGAATCAGGCCTTCATGGTCGAATTGCTGCAAAGAAACCGATACTAAAGGACACCAATAATAAGAAGAGACTTGCTTGCCAAGAAACACGAGCAATGGACATTAGACCTGTGCAAATCTGTCCTTTTTGTCTGAGTCCAAATTTGAGATTTTTGATTCCAACCGCCGTATCTTTGTGAGACGCAAAGTAGGTTAATGGATGATCTCCGCGTGTGTGGTTCCCACCGTGAAGCATGGAGGAGGAGGTGTGATGGTGTGGGGGTGCTTTGCTGGTGACACTGTCTGTGATTTATTTAGAATTCAAGGCAGACTTAACCAGCATGGCTACCACAGCATTATACAGCGATATGCCATCCCATCTGGTTTGCGCTTCTGTTTTTCAACAGGACTGTGTGTAATTATGCATTTCTTAGGCTGACCCATGCCAGACCTGGGCTGCAGACTTTTAAAGAGTCGGCTTGTGATTTCCCTCACACCTCCTTACATAGTCGGGCAGATAAAACACGATTGTCCACTTCTGACGGCGAAACTACTTACACTACTGCATATGTCGTGCCCCAATTAGTGGCCTTATTAAGAATCATCTTGGGGCCTGGACTAGCCTAAATGGGTCTCCCTACGTCTGAAAACAAGCCAAAAATGTCTCCATACCCTCATTATTATAAATGTGAGAAATGCTTGGAGTTGCACTTTATCCAACCTGCTTCCCCTTCACTATGTTGCTTTTATTCTTCTCTCTTTCTCTCCCTATTTCACTTGATTCTTTCTGTATGTTTGCTTAGCTGTGGTCCGAGGCAGAGTGGATCAGCAGGACTTTGCTGGGATTTTTTACCAGTGTTGCAGTGAGGATCAAAGCAGGGTAGTGTGTTTGGGCACAATTAATCAGCAGAGTTGGAGGAGGATAAACCCCTAGAGCCAGTGTGGAGGAAGGGGAAGCGGGGAGAGGGGATGGATGGATGGCCTTTGGGAGGTAGTTGGCCGCAGAGAGAGGGGAGTCTTGGCAGCGGGACGTCAGTAATGCAGACTCAGCAGTGAGCCTGGCCCGGGCCCAGCTAGCAAGGGCTTGGCATGGCTCCCCAAAGGCCTAAAGCTCACAGACAGAGCGGGTGGGGGGTTGTAAGGGTTGTGCTCAGTCGTCCAAAGCAAACAGGAAAGCCTCCCTTGGCAGGTGCAGCTTTTGTTTTCGAGTGAGAGGGAGATGGGGTTGGTGGTGGGGGCGGCCAAGCCCGCAGAGTGATGGAGGCACTCCTTTCTCAGTCCCCACTTCACAGCCAGCCAGTTCATTATGGAGCCTTTGTGTTCCAGAGGACTTCGATACGGTAACAGTTATCCAGTAAACACGATCCCCCGCAAGTTCCGCAGAACAAGCAACGGATAGTAGGCGAGCAGCGGCGCTGTCTCTCTGAATGAATTTGTTTACTTTGGTTCGGCCACCTGAATTGATGAGGTCATGCTGGAGAGCATCAATCGCTTTCTACAATTTAATTCAACATGGTTTCCTCTGTATTTGTCTCTGTTAATCAGGAGGTGCCCTGCTTAGCTGCTCTGTTAGCAGGGGATCTGCACTTGAAACACACAAAATGAAGGATGCTTGTTTTTTTTCTGTTCAAATATATTTTAATATATATATTTGTTGTTGGTCAAATCCACTTTGCCATAGTGCAATCTGCTTTAAAAGTTATTATAGTTACCTCCCTGGGTGCACTGACTACAGTAGGCACAATACCACTCAATTTTGTTCCAGATTCTGGATTATGTCCTAGGTGAAAGTACACATGTACACACTGACACACAGAGGCATACCACTGATTATGTTTGGGTGAGGGAAGTTTTGTTTTGCTATATGGAATCCTGTGTATTTGCTGTTATTTTAGTTTGTCAACTTTCTTTTCAGCCCCAGACTATGGCGACGTAATCTATATGATCTAGAAAAAAAAGAAACGAGGCGAGGTGCTGGCTAGCGGAGTAGAAAACGTGAAAATAAACGAGAGCTGCACACTGTAGGAGCTCAGATGCAAAAATGTAATATCCAACGTTCATCAGGGTATAATCAGGGTATGATGAAGACAGCTTGGCTGTCGAAACGTTGGATATTACATTTTTGCATCTGAGCTCCTACAGTGTGCGGCTCTCCTTTATTTTCAAGACATAATCTATATGAACACAGCTGCCACTTCTTTAACACTAGAGCTGCTGGGCCCCGAGGGACCCCCCTTCAAACTAATGAGCAGTCATTTTGACTGCAAAACACTAGCAGTGTAATTAATAAATTTCACATATGCTATCGCAAAAATGATCAGTTGGTTGTGTTTTTGACAGTCTTAGGTAACATTAGACTACATTTTTATAACACAATAGCATTTTAATTAGTTTTACTGTATGTTATTATGTTTAAAAAAAACAAGTTTAAGTTTTCAATCAGTTTTATTTGTGGAATACATTTGTTGCAACTATGAAACAAAACACATATGTGTTGGAGCACAGTAACAGCTTCTTGACAACAACAAAAATGATTTTAAAAAACCAACCACCAAGACGCACAGTCAGCAAGACGCGCCGTAAAATAATGAAAACATCAGAAGCCTAAACATTATTATAAGCGCCAATTGTGATTGATGAAGTGAAAATCAGCACAAAGGTAATAATGGCATTACAAAAACAATAATAGCATAATTTGACAGCTGTCGATATTCTGATAATCTGACCGTAGTATTGTCACCGGCTTGTTCTATCCAACCAATGTCATCCTTTCCTGTTTCCTGTCTCACCGTTTCATTTGGTGGTGGCACGGGCACCTGCTCAGTGCGCACGGTTCTGGCCTCAGAGGTGAAGGTTCAGAATTAGAAGAAGAATCATCAGAAATGTCATGATTCATTTCTTCCCCACTATCTGATTGGTTTTCATTCAGACTTTGTAGCAGCGCTAATGCGGCATGTGCATCCATTCTTCTTGGTATTCTTGCCATTGTAAATGGCTCACTATCTCACTGTGTACTCCAAGTAGGGCAGAGTAGACTGATAAGACTGCTTGGATTCGATGGACTGATGTAGGGTACATTCCATTTTGAGATTGCAATTAGAATAGATCAGTACAATAAAATGGGCCACCTTGTTCTTCATTCACAATTGGTGATTACTCAATTATGCATCATTCGCATCCTCTCGCTCATCAACTCACGCATTCTCCCCCTTTCTCCCCATCATACTTTACTTCATTTATTTGTTATTATGTGTTTATTATTATTATGTGTGAAATTTAGTTTTGGTTTAGGTTCAGCTTCGAGGCAATTATCAATGTGAATATCAACTGGGCACAGCGAGAAGGTGTGGAGCAGGCCTTACTGTCGGGGGAAGGAGGGGCAATGGGGGAAAGCCATTTAAAAAATATCACATGCCCTCCTAGAACTGGGTAGTACTTCCATTTTGTTGGTGATATTAAGATTCTAACAACAACAGTGTGTTATATAGACTTATTTAAGAAAGGTCATGGATGGAGTGAGGCATGACTTAAAAAATAAGTAATACAATGAGTAATACATTTTTAAAAATTGATGAGCAATCAAAATGACTGCTTCCTGTTGTTAAAACCCATTGGATGCTGTTTATCATAGCGCTCTACGCTTTATTATGGGTGACCGATAAAACTACCATACTGTGTTACCTCATCACTCCTAATTTACAGAAATACATTACTCATTCACAGGAATGGCTAACTCTTGAAATTCCTAGTCGCCAAATATTTCGGTAGAACAGCCTTAAGTTCTTATGAACCACATACTTGAACAAATTTCAGAATACCTTACGATTGGTTGCACTAGTGTTTAAAAAAAACATTTTTCCTTATTATTTACGTTGTGTTTTCTGCATCATGAAGCAGGGCTCTCTCGAAAAGAGACCTTGGTCGCAATGGAATATCCCTGATTTAAATAAAGGTCAAATAAATAAATGTTACGATGGTCCCACCAGCTCTCTGTAGTCAACTGCCAATGCCAGAAAACCACCAGCTGCCAAGGTTTGGGGGGGACCCTCATTTCAGGTCTCAGATTAGGTAAAGTCACTGTACAAAGCTAGGCTAGCTATGACTAGCTGAACTACGCTATATGAGACAAACACTCTGGCATATACACTACATGAACAAGAGTATGTGGACACCTGCTCGTTGAACATCTCATTCCAAAATCACGGGCATTAATACGGAGTTGGTCCCCCCTTTGCTGCTATAAATGCCTCCACTATTCTGGGAAGGCTTTCCACTTGATGTTGGAACATTGATGCGTGGACTTGCTTCCATTCAGCCATGAGCATTGGTGAGGTCAGGCACTGATGTTATGCAATTAGGCCTGCCTCGCAGTCGGCATTCCAATTCATTCCATAGGTGTTTGATGGGGTTGAGGTCAGGGCTTTGCAGGCCAGTCAAGTTCTTCCACACTGATCTCGACAAACCATTTCTGTATGGACCTCGCTTTGTGCTCGGGGGCATTGACATGCTAAACAGGAAGGCCTTCCCCAAACTGTTGCCATAAAGTTGGAAGCACAGAATCATCTAGAATGTCATTGTATGCTGTAGCATTAATATTTCCCTTCACTGGAACTAAGAGGCCTAGCCTGAACCATGAAAAGCAGTTCCAGACCATTATTCCTCCTCCACCAAACTTTACAGTTGGCACTTTAAGGGTTGGAAGCTCCCGACGAACAGTTATTGCGCTAGCATTGCTTCCGGAGGCAGTTTGGAACTCAGTAGTTAGTGTTGCAACCGACGACAGACTATTGTTAGTTGCTACACACTTCAGCACTCGGTGGTCCCATTAGGTAAGCTTGGGTGTCCACTTCCTTTTGTATATATAGTGTATGTAAATGTTTGTACGCCCATACTGGTCAACATGACCTTGAAGAGAGGTTGAGGGCTGCTGGCCACCCATCTTAAGGTCAGTGCTGGAGGTGCCGGATAGAGACAGCAGTTTTTAACCAGATTTCCAATAAAATAATTGTAAAAAGCAGACCTCACTCAAAGTTAACAATGAACTGCACAATATGAAATCTGCCTCGACTAATGCAATATGTTTCACATTAAGTATGGAGGAAACAACAATGTTGGCCAATGTTGGATTTTTGAGGTTGGTTAATTTTTTAAAATTGTTTTTTATTTAATTTAATTTTTTTTTATATAATCCCAGTTTTTGATTTCTGAATCTCTGAGCAATTGTATTTGTATAAAATATTTTTCCAAATGTTTTGAGCTCAGTATTAGTATCATTTATTGTATACAGTCATTTTGGCTCATCTCTATCAAGGGTGCCAATCATTTTGGAGGTGACTGTAGGTTGTACGCCATTTGGTCTGCCTACTTGTAGTCCCAAAACTGAAATAGAGCAGAGACTCAAAGTAGGACAATGCAGATAAGTGGGCCTAGTGTATCTTCAACTCATCTCTGCGAACTGTGGCCCAGAACACAGAGGGAGAAAACCAAACCTTTATGTCCATAGATTGTTCCTGGCAACATACGAAAGCACAAGCTTGATGAAAACCTTGGGAGAATTGTGAATGAATACTCAAGTTGTGCATTGGGGACATTGCTCGAATTTGGAAGACAACATCTGCCTTGCAGGGCTGTTGTCCATTAATTACAGTGGGCTCCAAAAGCATTGGGACATTTACTGTTGTCATTTTGTCTCTGTACTCCAGCACTTTGGATTTCAAATGATACTATTAATTTGAAGGTATTTTCAGGTGAACTTAAAGCACTTTTTGTACATAGTTTAGAAATTACATCACTTTTTTGTACATAGTCCCCCCATTTTAGGGGACCAAAAGTATTGGGACAAATTCACTTGTGTAGTCAAAAGTTATGTATTTGGTTCCATATTCCTAGTATGCAATGATTACATTGAGCTTGTTACTAGCACGCAATGATTACATCATGCATCATCAAACTTGTTGAATGCATTGGCTGTCTGTAGAGTCCCAAGCATGATGTAGTCATCGCATGCTAGGAATATGGGAATAAATACTAAAGTTTTGACTACTCTAATACACATATAAGTGAATTTGTCCCAATACTTTTGGTTCCCTAAAATGGGGGGCTATGTCCAAAAATGCATGCAATCTCAACCACACTGCACACTGCCCTAACCCACCTGGACAAGAGGAATACCTATGTGAGAATGCTGTTCATCGACTACAGCTCGGCATTCAACACCATAGTACCCTCCAAGCTCGTCATCAAGCTCGAGACCCTGGGTCTCGACCCCGCCCTGTGCAACTGGGTACTGGACTTCCTGACGGGCCGCCCCCAGGTGGTGAGGGTAGGCAACAACATCTCCTCCCCGCTGATCCTCAACACGGGGCCCCACAAGGGTGCGTTCTGAGCCCTCTCCTGTACTCCCTGTTCACCCACGACTGCGTGGCCACGCACGCCTCCAACTCAATCATCAAGTTTGCGGACGACACAACAGTGGTAGGCTTGATTACCAACAACGACGAGACGGCCTACAGGGAGGAGGTGAGGGCCATCGGAGTGTGGTGTCAGGAAAATAACCTCACACTCAACATCAACAAAACTAAGGAGATGATTGTGGACTTCAGGAAACAGCAGAGGGAACACCCCCCTATCCACATCGATGGAACAGTAGTGGAGAGGGTAGCAAGTTTTAAGTTCCTCGGCATACACATCACAGACAAACTGAATTGGTCCACTCACACTGACAGCGTCGTGAAGAAGGCGCAGCAGCGCCTCTTCAACCTCAGGAGAAAGCACTCACAAACTTCTACAGATGCACAATCGAGAGCATCCTGGCGGGCTGTATCACCGCCTGGTACGGCAACTGCTCCGCCCTCAACCGTAAGGCTCTCCAGAGGGTAGTGAGGTCTGCACAACACATCACCGGGGGCAAACTACCTGCCCTTCAGGACACCTACACCACCCGATGTTACAGGAAGGCCATAAAGATCATCAAGGACATCAACCACCCGAACCACTGCCTGTTCACCCCGCTATCATCCAGAAGGCGAGGTCAGTACAGGTGCATCAAAGCTGGGACCGAGAGACTGAAAAACAGCTTCTATCTCAAGGCTATCAGACTGTTAAACAGCCACCACTAACATTGAGTGGCTGCTGCCAACACACTGTCATTGACACTGACTCAACTCCAGCCACTTTAATAATGGGAATTGATGGGAAATGATGTAAATATATCACTAGCCACTTTAAACAATGCTACCTTATATAATGTTACTTACCCTACATTATTCATCTCATATGCATACGTATATACTGTACTCTACATCATCGACTGCATCCTTATGTAATACATGTATCACTAGCCACTTTAACTATGCCACTTTGTTTACTTTGTCTACATACTCATCTCATATGTATATACTGTACTCTATATCATCTACTGCATCCTTATGTAATACATGTATCACTAGCCACTTTAACTATGCCACTTTGTTTACTTTGTCTACATACTCATCTCATATGTATATACTGTACTCGATACCATCTACTGTATGCTGCTCTGTACCATCACTCATTCATATATCCTTATGTACATATTCCTTATCCCCTTACACTGTGTATAAGACAGTAGTTTTGGAATTGTTAGTTAGATTACTTGTTGGTTATCACTGCATTGTCGGAACTAGAAGCACAAGCATTTCGCTACACTCGCATTAACATCTGCTAACCATGTGTATGTGACAAATAAAATTTGATTTGATTTTATTTGAAAAATTTATGTAATTTCTATACGGTTCACACAATATGCATAAAAATACCATACAATTAAAGGACAAATCCACGGAGAAGTCACTAATTCCTTTAATTGACTATTTTTGTGAAGAAATATTTAATTTTGATGTTATAAGGTTGGTAGCAACATGGAAAATCGTAGTTGAAATTTGATGCACCTCAAGTCGACTGCAAAAGCCACAATGGGCTGGCTAGCTAGCTAGCTAGCAAACGTGGCTACAAACAATAATAACAAAGCTAGTTAGCTGTAAAATCGTCTAAACAAACTACACTATAAATGTAATAGTGAACAATCTCTCCATGTTCAACATGCATATCGATGTGCCTCACAGAGTGGAGTCTAACATTCGCAAAGGCAGATATGCTTTTGAGGAGATGGGAAACGTTGCCAACGTTAATGGGCTGCGTGGTGCATTCTGGTCGATTCTTGGACAAGACGTGAATGGGAGTCTTCTGAAACGGGAGTTAACTAACTTGCTATCTGTAACATCGTATAGTTTTGGAATCGTGACATTACGTACTATCAAGGAAAATAGGCACATTTCTCGACACAAACTCAGCAAAAAAAGAAACGTCACTTTTTCAGGGCCCTGTCTTTTAAAGATAATTCGTAAAAATCCAAATAACTTCACAAGATCTTCATTGTAAAGGGTTTAAACACTGTTTCCCATGCTTGTTCAATGAACCATATACAATTAATGAACATGAACCTGTGGAATGGTCGTTAAGACACCTACAGCTTACAGACGGTAGGCAATTAAGGTCACAGTTATGAAAACTAAAGAAGCCTTTCTACTGACTCTGATAAACACCAAAAGAAAGATGCCCAGGGTCCCAGCTCATCTGAGTGAACATGCCTTAGGCATGCTGCAAGGAGGAATGAGGACTGCAGATGTGGCCAGGGCAATAAATTGCAATGTCCGTACTCTGAGACCCCTAAGACAGCGCTACAGGGATACAGGACGGACAGCTGATCATCCTCACAGTGGCAGACCACTTGTAACAACACCTGCGCAGGATCGGTACATCCAAACATCACACCTGCGGGACAGGTACAGCATGGCAACAACAATTGCCTGAGTTACACCAGGAACGCACAATCCCTCCATCAGTGCTCAGACTGTCTGCAATAGGCTGAGAGAGGCTGGACTGAGTGCTTGTAGACCTGTTGTAATGCAGGTCCTCACCAGACATCACCGGCAACAACGTCGCCTATGAGCACAAACCCAGCGTCGCTGGACCAGACAGGACTGGCAAAAAATGCTCTTCACTAGCGAGTTGCGGTTTAGTCTCACCAGGGGTGATGATCGGATTCTCATTTATCGTAGAAGGAATGAGCGTTACACCGAGTTCTGTACTCTGGAGCGGGATCAATTTGGAGGTGGAGGGTCCTTCATGGTCTGAGGCGGTGTGTCACAGCATCATCGGACTGAGCCTGTTGTCATTGCAGGCAATCTCAACGCTGTGTGGGTTACAGGGAAGACATCCTCCTCATGTGGTACCCTTCCTGCATACTCATCCTGACATGACCCTCCAGCATGCCACCAGCCATACTGCTCATTCTGTGCTTGATTTCCTGCAAGACATGAATGTCAATGTTCTGCCATGGCCAGCGAAGAGCCCGGGTCTCAATCCCATTGAGCAGGTCTGGGACCTGTTGGATCGGAGGGTGAGGGCTAGGGCCATTCCCCCAGAAATGTCTGGGAACTTGCAGGTGCCTTGGGGGAAGAGTGGGGTAACGTCTCACAGCAAGAACGGGCAAGTTTGGTGCAGTCCATGAAGAGGAGATGCACTGCAGTACTTAATGCAGCTGGTGGCCACACCAGATACTGACTGTTGCTTTTGATTTTGACCCCCCTTTGTTCAGGGACACATTCCATTTCTGTTAGTCACGTGTCTGTGGAACTTGTTCAGTTTGTCTCAGTTGTTGAATCTTGATAGGTTCATACAAATATTTACACATGTTATGTTTGCTGAACAAAAACGCAGTTGAAAGTGAGAGGACATTTTATTTTTTTGCTGAGTTCACATTGACTTTGAGAAGGGATTGCGTAACTATTAGCCTAGCGACAACCTGAACGCGATTGGTCGATAGTCTGCTTAGTGGGGCGATTTACGTTCCTTTGTTCATTGGATCTCTTTTCTATGATATCTCAGACAAATGCACCATACAATGCACCCTGGACTAAAGAGACAAACAAATAGGAATAATGTGCTAGACCTTTCATTACATTACACATTTCTCGAGGTAGGAATATCACAAAAATATCATCAGTGGTTCATTTGAGAGAAGACATCCTCCAGAGTTATGACATTGGCCAGTATTGAAATCTGACATATGTGATAGACGTTTTTGTGATCTAAAAGCCATATTCCTATGAACTACCAGTGAAGTAAGAGCGATTTAGCACGTTGCTACGTAATACAGGACGGATTTATCACTGTCCGAACGCCAATAACTCGGATACACATGAAAACTTGAAAAGACCCAGAGAATCGATAGAACATCACTCAGAGATGCATAAAAACATAGCATTCAAAATGGGTGAACCTTTCATTTAAGGCTAACAATCTGCACTTTCACCTCAGTCATTGTATCATTTCAAATCCAAAGTGCTGGAGTACAGAGCCTAAACAACAACACAATTGTCACTGGCCCAATACTTTTGAAGCTCACTGTAATTAATGGACTTCAGTCCTGCAAGGCAGATGTAGCCTGCCAAATTCGAGCAATGTCCCCAATGCACAACTTGAACATTCTTTCACTAATCTCCCAAGGTTTTAATCAAGCTTGTGCTTTCGTATGTTGCCAGGCAGAATCTATGGAGAAAGGTTGGTTTTCTTCCTCTGTGTTCTGGGCCGCAGTTCTCAGAGACGAGTTGATGATAAACTAGGCCCCCTTATCTGCACTGTCCTACTTTTGAGTCTCTGCTCTGTTCCCGTTTGGACTATTCATATATCCACCATACTAGATCTACTCTGTTTCTTGTGTCAAGTTGTGTGAGTGTGTTTGCGCTCATATTTTTTATGTTTATGTTGCGTGTTTTTGTTTCTGTGCACACATGCCTGTATAGGTCCGTGTGAATTGTGTGTAAATTAGGTAATTTACTCTCAGGGCCCTGAATGTGGTTGGCAAATCTGTTGTTGAAATGCTAAATGTGTTTCTGCTTTCAAGAGGAAGTCCCTGTCGTGATGGCTGAGATGGCATGTGAAATGTGTTATTCCCATGGTTCTCAGTCAGAATATATAATTCCCACATTGTGTTATGAGCATTTTATTCCAACTCTACAATTCCCACTCATTTCATGCTTTACATTACTTTCATCATTCTACCTACCATGTTATTGTTGAGGATGTTCTCAGCTCAAGTAGGCCACGTGATTTATTGGGGTCATGATGATTTAAAACAATATGCTTCCATTACTGTGTTTTATTCTCAACTCCTCTGTGCTCCCGGTCTCTTGCATGGACTTAACAATGGTGGAAACTCAGTCCAGCCGATGCTGACACCAAACATTTGAGATTGTACAAGTGCACCCTTCTGGAAAAGGGTGGAGAATTTGGACACAGCCCTAGTGGAAGACTCTAACCGACCAAACACATACTCTCTTCTCCTCTTTTTAGGAACAAGAGGAGAACAAAGGTGCAACCAGCTGGCCAGAGTATTACATTGACCAGCTCAATTCCATGGCTGCCGTAAGTAATGACTCCTTGTCATTCTTTACTCTAGGTCTCTTGACTATGATTTTGTATCCATCTCTATCATTGATACTTCCAAAGTGAGTGTAGAGTCTACTGTGGTACTGAATTTCACTTTCACACTCCTTAAACAGATCTGGAAGAGACTTGACTGTCAATATAAACATTTCACTTTATCATTTACATGCTTGATATCAGTGATCCTAAAACCTGATATGCAGTATGCTGGTTTATGTCCCAGCTTAGTGGCATCACACCTGATTCTACTGAGCTGGGACTAAAGCAGTTGAATACACTGCGACGATGAATGGCTAAAAGCTACGGGTGGCCGTCCTATTTGCTGTCGCTGCGGCGTGTTATAGGGACCACTCGGTTGCACTCGGCCGTCCATGGTTCTGGTGTGCGTTTCCCATAAAATGTGCATTACTGCGGCTCTACAAGAGCAGGATGGAGGATCACTGTGTCTATATCAACTTTTGCACTGATTTGAGATTATCCTTGATTGAAACCTGATCGGGTAATAAAAAGCATGTGCAGTAACTTAAATGATTCCTAAATTCTCAATAAAAGGGATTGTACTGTACTCTAACCTCCAAAACAATGTAACAAACAAATGCAAACAGTTATAATTACATCGGTAATCTGTAGCTCCTCAGATCAATCCTAAATCAGATTAATTCTGCATTCATGTTAGATTCAAATGTAACCGCAATTGTCAGCATTTTAACTCCTGGCACGTGCTATGTTGATATGTTTTTGGTAATACTATTGCAGTTTTGGCAGGTGCAAGAGGTTCTGGGTAAGTTCCAAAGAAAGACATGCAATATCTAGCACAGACATGCCTCAGGCCTAGACACATCCAGCCGACTCAACTATCTAGAACTGTTCCTTTTGTATTCAAACAGCCGAGCAAAAACCTGGCACAGATTCGAGACCTTTCTCCTTTATCTGAATGGCACGTTCTCCACTACACTTCATTTATAATAAAAGCCACTGAACACAGAAATTGCTGGCACATGCTGGGATGCTTGTTATCGGATCCAAACATGGAGTCCCTTTCAGGTGCTTGTTCCCCAGCTGTTCCATACGCATGATAAGCAGCATAGGTTTTTAGCTGCACATGTGCAAAAAGCGTAAAGCAAAACATTACTTTCCAGTCAGAAATTGTATCTTTTAAAGCCACAGTCTATAAGATTTCCAGTAATTAAATACAGAAATTATACACATTGATTTTGAATATGACTTACAGTACAAATACCTTCATCAGTTCAGTACAACTTTCCTACTTTTTTATGTAACCAAATAACGAAAGACCTGTTACTTCACGTTCTACTTGAGGTTTTTTGTTGTATTTTATGTATGAATCGAATCATGCTTAAACAGGAATGTTGCTCTCACAGGATGTCATACGTCAAGCACTACAGATAATCTGTATCACGCGAATATCACGGGATTCATTTGCTCTATTGTCTCTGTTTCCTATTGGCACTGTTCAGTTAGTGTGGCTTGAAAATACAGCACCTGGCTCAAGGAGCAGTCTAACCAATTCACTGCATTTGACATGTTCTAACAGCTTTGGTGACGCTATATTTATGTTGCACAGAGGAAGACACTCCTTGCCCTGGAGAAGGAAGATGAGGAGGAGAGGAACAAAACGATAGAGAGCCTGAAGACTGCTTTGCGGACGCAACCCATGAGGTGCCCTGGCTCTCAAACTTCCATACACTTCACTGTACGGTGGATACACTCGCTAAAGAAACTCATTTAAATAGACTTATATACACACATCCTCTTCAAAAATGACCTGTAGCTACCAATAAACACAGGAGGGAACAGGATTGTTTTCTGAAATGAATTTCATATACAAACGCTCACAGACACACACACACACACACACACACACACACACACACACACACACCCTTCTCTCTATTTCCATGCACTCTTCCTTCATTTTTTTTGTACTCTCATAGAATATACTCATAGCACACCAGCGCTTTGAATTACAACAACTGAAATAACAGGGCCCTACAGGGAGTAATTGCCATTGGAGTTACAGACCTATAGAAGTGTATATGCAGACCAGAATGAACAACAACGGCCCAGTAATTCATCACTGTACTGTAGATGGCTAGGCTGGAACACCACTCTTGGATATTGTCACACATGTCATAAATGATATGGTCCCTCTGCTGCGCTAGTTACAGTACCAATGCTATGTGGAGCAGTTATGTAACTGCTCTTAATAAAAGTAGGCTTTATTATTCTAACGCTTCAGGCAGTCCTTCCCAGAACACCTAATCTTTCATTCAAATCACCTATTATGTCGTTAATCATACTGACTGCTGTGGGGCAGTAACCTGGGTAGCGATCATTGCAACGTAAAATGTATTGGAATGGAAAATGAAGATGAGTGTTTCTTATTGGCCAAGTCCAGGTAGACCCCTCCCTGTTTGTCTGTTTCTTCCGTTTGGTGCCTAATGAACACGACCCAGATTGATCTGCTGATTGAACATATGGTGTCCCTCTGGCTGCATTGTGTGTAGCATGTGTTTTTGTCTCTTTCACATTAGTGTGTGTTGCACCGTTTAATGACCCTGTGCGACCTGAAGATCAGGTGTCAGAATTTCACCCCCAGGGGTTATGGTGGCACTTGGTCACTTACTGGCCTTTTATTTCTTCAGGTCTTTGTTTTTTAACAACTTTGATAACACACTCACAGAGGTGGACCATTTTCTCAGCATGTTAGACCTAATTACTATTTTGGGTATTTCCAGTGCTTAGGATTGTAGTCTTTATACCCTATTTCAAGTGGAAGTAATGACAATTACTACATGAGATCCCATAGAGTAGCCACTTTCCTCCAACTGGCAACTGGCACTTGCACTTTTAACTTAGTTTTTTAAAATTGATATCCCCATTTCCACTTGACCTTCCTCAGGTTTGTGACTAGGTTCATTGACCTAGATGGCCTGACCTGTATCCTCAACTTCCTGAAGACCATGGACTATGAGACGACCGAGTCGCAGATCCACACCTCGCTCATTGGCTGCATCAAGGCCCTAATGAACAACTCCCAGGGGCGCGCCCACGTGCTCTCGCACTCTGAAAGCATCAACATCATCGCCCAGAGTTTGGCCACCGAGAACGTCAAGACCAAGGTGGCGGTGCTGGAGATCATGGGCGCTGTGTGCCTTGTGCCTGGCGGGCATCGGAAGATCCTGGAGGCCATGCTGCACTACCAGCGCTTCGCCTGTGAGAGGACGCGCTTCCAGGTGGGCAAGGGGAGGGTTATTAATTAATATTTTAGTCCCCGTTAGCAACCGATCCCCTTAGTTGTATTGGATAAACATTCAGTACCATTTAATATTGTAACACTTTGAACGGGGTATGGTAGTAGGTGCCAGGCGCACCAGTTTGTGTCAAGAACTGCAACGCTGCTGGGTTTTTCACACTCAACAGTTTCCCTAGTGTATCAAGAATGGTCCTCCACCCAAACAACAACCAACCAACTTGACACTACTGTGGGATACATTGGAGTCAACATGGGCCAGCATCCCTGGAGAACAGTTTAGACACCTTGTAGAGTCCATGCCCTGGTGAATTGATGCTTTTCTGAGGGCAAAAGGGGGTGCAACTCTATATTAGGAAGGTGTTCCTAATGTTTTGAACACTCAGTGTATAGTTGACACCCATTTATAGGTATTCATTTCAGTGCTTGAATAATGTAATATTTCCTTTAAACATCCGCCCTTTATTCAAATAACACGATTGGCTGGCCATTTTCAACAGTAAACGCTTTACATTGGCTAAAGTGGTTTGCCTCAATGGTTTGTGCAACTTTGTGTCTGCAATATAAATTGTCTCTACAATACGATTGCTCTCTGAACGACGAGCCATATCTGTGGTCATCTCCTCTCTTTCACCACCCAGACCCTGCTGAACGATCTGGACCGGAGTACGGGTCGGTACCGGGATGAGGTCAACCTGAAGACAGCCATCATGTCCTTTATCAATGCTGTCCTCAGCCAAGGTGCCGGAGAGGTAAAATTAGCCGTCAACCTCTGCATCGCTTGTCTCGTAACTCCACACTTGCACCATACTTCAATTTGATTTTCTCTTCAATCGAACTTGTGCTGCACCCCAATCTAATTTAACACCTACTTTTGGTGGTCCTCCATCTTGTTATGTTCCCAGGCCAGTTTAGAGTTCCGCATCCACCTCCGTTACGAGTTCCTGATGCTCGGAATTCAGCCAGTCATTGATAAACTTCGCTCCCATGACAACTCCACGTTAGACCGGTGAGTTGGAGCCCAGTTCCCGTTAACCTGAATTGTGACACGAGTCCCTTTTCTTCTCTTGATCTCTGACTATACATGCCCCTATTCATTTTTACTTAATCTCCCCCAGGCATTTGGATTACTTTGAAATGCTGCGCAATGAGGACGAGTTAACTATGTCGCGACGTTTTGAGTCGGTAAGTAAAAACTTCTTGTTTCCTTCCTGAATTCCATCGTCGGTTGTGCATGATAAGGACTGTGACTTGTCAACGTGTTCTCTGTTCCCAGGTGCACATAGACACTAAAAGTGCTTCCCAGGTATTTGACCTCATCCGGAAGAAGATGAACCACACTGACGCATACCCTCACTTTATCTCCGTCCTGCACCACTGTCTCCTCATGCCTCGTAAGTGCTCCCTTCCGCATTCCTGACCTGCTGCTAATGTTGACCCCGGTCAGTAAGAATTTAGCGCTGTGACTTTGATAGTTGCCCAGAATATTGTGTGTTCCCTATTCCTGTCAGTGGAGGCTGCTGAGGGGAGGATGCCTCATAATAATGGCTGGAATGGAGCGAATGAAATGGCATCAAACACATGGAAACCGTATGTTTGATGTATTTTCTACCATTCCACGTGTTCTGCTCCGGCCATTACCACGAGCCCGTCCTCCCCGATTAAGGTGCCAGCCAACCTCATGATTCCAGTAGAGCTGACCTGCTGTCTTCTTCCTGCTAGCTGTGCGTGTGTGGGGGTGCAGGTGTGTGTGGGGGTGCAGGTGTGTGGGGGTGCAGGTGTGTGGGGGTGCAGGTGTGTGGGTGTGCATGTGTCTGTGCACTTTGAATTCATTTTTATCTGTATGACGATTTGTCAGCAAACCAAGATGGCATCTTGCCCTCTAGCCATACTATGTATAAATCAATTGTGGAAACCTCTTTCTGTCCTTAGCTAAAAATTTAAAAAAAAAACATCTCTGTAACGGCTGTATTTGATGATCTCACTGCCCCCAGATAAAAGGAGTGGGAACACGGTGCAGTATTGGCTGCTGCTGGACCGCATCGTCCAGCAGATGGTCCTGCAGAACGACAAAGGCCACGACCCCGACGTCACGCCACTTGAGAACTTCAATGTTAAGAACGTGGTGCGGATGTGAGTGCTCTCTGTGTAACCCCTTAAGATGACGAGGGAGAGAGGGAGCACGCCCTGCTCGAGCGCAACTGACTGGGACGAGCTGGGATGATATAGGCGTAGGAAAGACATGAAAATTCATAATTGAACTGTCAAATGAAATCATTTCCAAACTGACCCTCCAATCAATACTTCAATACTGTAGGGAACCTCAGTCCCTTGGAGGCTTCTTATAAAATGTATTTATAATCTGTTAGTCTGCACTGCTTCAGTATGAAAACTGTATTTTAATTCCCATAATAGCAATGAGCTCGGCTCCATTTCCACAGGGTTGATTGTTTGCATGTTGTCTTTCACATAAGTCAATGTATCAGTCATAGAATGCTCTCATTGAGGACCCTCCAGTAACTTTGTTTGTGTGTCTCTCCTTACAGGCTGGTCAATGAAAATGAGGTCAAGCAGTGGAAAGAGCAGGCGGAGAAAATGCGAAAAGGTCAGTTTCATGTTTTGAGTTGCTTCTCTGTGAAACACTGCCCTTTGGCTCTATTGCACGTTTTTAAAAAGACCACAAAGAAATCGACAGCATGTCATTTACACTTCACATGGAAGGGATTGACTACTTTCAGTATGTACAAATAATACAAATTGGCAGGGATGGTTTTTCAGAAGATGCCAATTAAATGGTACCGTTCTACACAGTTGTGAAACTCTGAATGTGTTCAAGCTTTATGCTTATCAGGTGAATTGGACTGCTGTGGATATGAATATAGCTGCTTGCTGGTCAGCCAACACAAGATTTGAACCTTTTATTGTGTATTCGTATCTCTTGTAGCTCACTATTGGATTTGTAGTCTTTGAAGAGTCCTCTACCTCACCAGTTGCACATTGATCCAGTCACTGCCTACTATTGGCCCATATGTTACCCTGCCCCTGTTAGATCTATCAGAAATAACAGCAGACAACCATCTTCTGAGCCACCCTGTGGTCCCATGGGTTGATCGCAACAAAGATTGTGACTTAACATTTCAACACGGTCAACTCAGGAAATTATTAGAAAATGATCATAGAAAGGAATTGGTGATATCCAAATGTCCTAATTGAATTGAGTTGAACCGAACCTGTTCATACTCACAACATAACCTCCAACCCCATCGGGCAGAGCACCACGAGCTCCAGCAGAAGTTTGAGAAGAAGGAGCGCGAGTGTGACGCCAAGACCCAGGAGAAGGAGGACATGATGCAGACACTCAACAAGATGAAGGAGAAGCTAGAGAAGGAGAGCACCGAGCACAAGGCAGTCAAGCAGCAAGTGGCTGACCTCTCTCTCCAGCTCCACGACCTCAGCTCTGTACGTCACCCTTCAACTCCTTCAGACTTGTACACTTAATGTAGATTCATGTAGATGTATGTTTCATCAAGATTCATTTACTGTTATTAGATTTACAGTACATTATAGAAGGCGCCTAAAGTAAATTACATGGGTCTCTGATGCAACCAATGTTACGACATCAAATTGAAAGAGAACGATAAGCTAAGGATTGAAATACGATTCATTAAGATAAGTGATGGTGCATTGTCTTTATCTATGTATTTTCCCCCAACATTTCCAGAGACCGATCGCCAGTGTCCCAGGCGGTCCCCCCTTCATCCCTGGCCCCCCTGGTGGGCCTCTCCCACCCCCCCCTCCCCCAGGAGGCATAATGCTCCCTCCCCCACCACCCCCAGGGGGTATGATGCCCCCTCCACCACCCCCACCTCCAGGTGGTCCCCCGCCTCCTTTTGGACGGCCACCCATGGGAGGGATACCTCCTCCCCTGGGGCACCCCTGGGGTCCACTCTCAAGAAGAAGAACATCCCCCAGCCGTCCAACCCACTCAAATCTTTCAACTGGGCCAAGCTGGCTGAGGTGAGAGTGCATGGGTTTGAACAGGGTCATGTTCATAAGAGATCAAACAGAAGTCGACGGACTGAAACAGGGAGAGACTACCTAGACTTGTTCAATAAGGAACACTCGTTTCTGTTCCTTTGCAAAACGTTTTAAAACCGTTTCTGTTGCGTGCCCTAAAGAACATGACCCCGGTAATTCCGTACAGAGTCAATTTGACCTCCTCTTTGTCATCATTGATAGCGACAGGGAAATGTTAGTCTGTAAAACCTGCAGACAATATTATGATCCCTGAAAGTTTCAGTTTAGTTCGGGAGAATGTTACTTTTTTTCCCAGTTATTCAAGTGCACTTAGAATGGGGAACCAGCCTTGGTGATTGAACTATGGCTGCTGGAGATTGCTTACAGAACATAATGAGGATACTGAAAGCCAGGGTTGGGGTCAATTCCATCTCAAATCAGTCATTACAGGAGGTGAACTGAAATGTTCCTCTTTGCTTGGAATTTCAGTTTATTTCGTTGAATTGAAATGGAATTGACCCCGACCCTTCTGAAAGCACCACCTCAAAAAAATGTAAATAGAATTCTCCCACTCTCCATCCCAGAATAAGTTGGAGGGCACTGTATGGACAGAAGTGGATGACGGGAAGGTTTTCAAAATCCTCGACCTGGAGGACATTGAGAAGACCTTCTCGGCCTACCAGAGGCAACAGGTACTGTACTACGGCCAAGTGTTCACGCTGGTCCTGCTGATGAAGAGAACAGTTTTATAGAGCCACCAACATGTATCCATCCTCCACCCTTTTTCTACTTATTCCCTTCTCGTTCGAGATAAATCACCAATACAAAACATGACTTCACTCATGCTGATTATTTGCCATCTCACAAATGTAGAGTAATACCATATTGTTTGGCTAGTGTGCAGTTTACTGGCATTTGGCACTACTAAATAACATAAGCCTTGCATGTATGAATAACAGAAATACAAAAGAGCACTGACTACTTAGCGTACACTGTCATAACCTTTTTATGATGCTAGAGTATCAATGTAAAATATCTTCAAGATCATCAGACACGTAAAGATTGAGTTTGGCCTTTAGTGCCTGCAGATTAGTATTACCTAATACCACAACACTCTGATGTTTGTGGGATGAACAGATCACCATATTGTCGTCAGGGGAAACATAGGGACTTTTGTGTTAACAAACATTTGCAGACATTGTCCTGACGAAATAGGACCCAGGGCTACGAAAAGCATCGGCTAGTTAGCATATAAGCCACAAACACAGGGAATAGCTCTTATCTCACTACTCAATGGCCCTCTGTATGGAATGCAAATCTGCTTGAGTTCACCTTGATCATACCAATGCAAGAGATTTAGTCACAATGTAGCCTAGGTTTTCATTCTGCGCTATTTAAATCAGGGGTGTCAAGCAATGAGGCCCAACATCTGATTTAATATGGCCTCCCCTTCGCTAGTTTTTTTTGCATGTTTGAAAATGTTTTATTTGAATGTAGTTAAAAAAAACAAATCTAATAACACCAGTGAATTCATAGTTAAGGATCTGTTGTAGATGAGGCCGCTCTCACATTTGCCTTAACATTTTGACATCCCTGGTCTAAATGAACATTATGACAAACGTATCATGATGCTCAACTGACTCCAATGTTGCCACATTTGTTTTGCCTGTGACTCACGCTAACACCCGCACCTCATGATCAGCTCACAAGCATGCACGCAAACACACGTACATTTGGCAGTTCCCCAGCCCCCATCCGACACCCATCTCTTATGGCCCATCAGCCTTTGCTTGCCTAGGCCAGTCACACTCCCACTTCACTCATCACTGATGTCCCGTATGAGCTTGTTTCTATTTGTTTGTTTGTTTTGGCCTGGATTCACCCAACTGCGCTATCATTATAACGAGTGCCCACATCTTCCTTGCTTCTTGCCTGCGTTCTAGGACTTCTTTATGGTCAATAACAGCAAACAGGTGAGTTCATTCATTTCCACACCCAAAATGGTGTGGCACTTTTTTCATCCTCCTCTTCTATCATTTAGAACATTTTGCTTTCCTTATCTTATCCTCTTGACATCTTCATCCTCTTGAAAATATATATATCTTCAGTAGACACATGAAGAAATAATTATAGCTTATGGTTTCCATAAATCAACAACATCCTTTTGTACATTGCAGTAGTTTAGGCTTAGAAACTGTTCTTTTTTTTCCTGTGAAGGAAATACCCTCTTATTTTAAAGTATGTAAAAAAAAATCCCAACCCCTCTTCATGAGAATGTCCATTCACTCTTAATGCAACTTGTCTTTTTTAAATGTAGTGTATGTCTGTTACTATGTTCGCACACGTAGGTGCCTGTGTCTGTTACTGTGTTCGCACACGTAGGTGCCTGTGTCTGTTACTGTGTTCGCACACGTAGGTGCCTGTGTCTGTTACTGTGTTCGCACACGTAGGTGCCTGTGTCTGTTACTGTGTTTGCACACGTAGGTGCCTGTGTCTGTTACTGTGTTCGCACACGTAGGTGCCTGTGTCTGTTACTGTGTTCGCACTGGTGCCTGTGTCTGTTACTGTGTTCGCACACTGTGTTCGCACACGGGTGCCTGTGTCTGTTACTGTGTTCGCACACGTAGGTGCCTGTGTCTGTTACTGTGTTCGCACACGTAGGTGCCTGTGTCTGTTACTGTGTTTGCACACGTAGGTGCCTGTGTCTGTTACTGTGCCACACGTAGGTGCCTGTGTCTGTTACTGTGTTCGCACACGTAGGTGCCTGTGTCTGTTACTGTGTTCGCACACGTAGGTGCCTGTGTCTGTTACTGTGTTTGCACACGTAGGTGCCTGTGTCTGTTACTGTGTTTGCACACGTAGGTGCCTGTGTCTGTTACTGTGTTCGCACACGTAGGTGCCTGTGTCTGTTACTGTGTTCGCACACGTAGGTGCCTGTGTCTGTTACTTTGTTCGCACACGTAGGTGTCTGTCTGTTACTGTGTTCGCATACGTAGGTGTCTGTGTCTGTTACTGTGTTCGCATACGTAGGTGCCTGTGTCTGTTACTGTGTTCGCACACGTAGGTGCCTGTGTCTGTATTCCTCCATGTATTTGCTTGTTTTTCTTGTCTGTCTTCATAAGTTTGTGTCTCGTATCTGTGCGTTTGTCTTTCTTTACTTTTTATGTATGTGTGTAATGTATTCCTCCTGTTGCTCCTAGTTAAGATACCTACCATTCTGAAATGCCTCCCCTCTGAACGACTCTCCACAGAAAGAGAGTGAGGATTCGGACTCCTTGAGCTCCAAGAAGGTCAAGGAGCTCTCGGTCATCGATGGCCGCCGAGCCCAGAACTGTAATATCCTCCTGTTGCGGTGAGTGTGTGAATACTGGCAGTCAGAAAGTGGGCCATGCTATTAAGGTAATTTCCTGTTCTGATGAGAGTAACATATTAGCACTGCAATGTCATATGCTGTTGATGGGAAATACGTTTTGTCTCATTTTGATTTGATCCTGATGTCAGTGAGTAGGCTTTCTTCTTCTTCTTCTCTTTCAATGCAGGCTCCAGTGAATCATGGGACTTTATCAAAACATTCTCTCTTTCTTTACACAAGGCTAGTCTTGAGAATCCGGAACTAAACTATTGCGTAATTGCGTCAGATGGTCGATTAGGTATGAGGGAATATGTATGAGAGAAGTTACTAATGAGACTAGCGAAGTCTCCACCCCCCCGAAACGAAAACTCTCAGCCAAAGCCCCCTTTTAATAAATGTTCACTTTACAGAGAAAGTTTCAAGTTTTACAAAAACTTTTCCTTAAAAACAGGCAGACAGACATTCAAGGTGATATGTATGTCATTGTTTTTCAAATATATTGACAGTAGACGTTACTTGGAGACAAATTCCTGGCTCTCAAAACTTGACTGAAACAACTCTCCGTTAGCAGAGCTGCTGTGATTTCTCAATAATTGAATGTGGTCTGGTATCATTAGTAAGCCACACATATTCACACAGAGGGGAACTTTTAATTTAATCAAGATCAATCGGACTCAAAACGACCACGAAACAAGCCAAAATGGAACCCACTACTTCTAATGCCTCCTTTTTGGGTGTTCAAATCTGTTTGTCCCACATCAAGGTGATTTTATTAAGAGTTTGGTGGAGGAGGACCATTCAGTTGTGATGCAAGAGTAATGGTTTAGCTCAGGGAGGAGAGATGGTTGTGTTTTTAGTTTTCCTGGTCATGAACTCCGGTCAATAATTTACTCTATGTGGGAGCTTAGACCAATTCTAACAATTTATTGAAAAGGTGTGATTTTCTAATAGAAGTAGAGTTGATCGTGGGATCACAACGTATTTTTTTCCAAACGCGAGGAGGTTGCGGTTTCTCAGTCAGAGGATGTGGTGTGATATGAATAAGTTGCTCCATAGCTAGCTTTTATTTTACAATGTGTTTATTAGGTTTCCTAAGTAAAAGCTGTGCACAAACACACACCAAATTAGCTCCCGTTACAGTCTGGCCCATCTCGCAATTCAGAATCCCAGCTAAAATCAACCGCCCCTCCTATACTAATTTAATTTAATGGTTTTTAATGGGCTTCAAAAAGCCTTTAACAGAGACCACCCATGCGGATGCACTCCAAAGGGATTGAATGGACTACTACGCTCCCTTTTAAGTGGGTGCCCTCAGAAGACGGTACACAGATTTTGAGGAGCAAACATGATCTGTGAATAAGCTGTGGTCAATGCCATTTAAAGACACCAGAGACAAAGATGCTCCCATCAATGGGCAGTCGAGTAAGCAAAAGCTTACCACGACTCCATTTTGTTGCTCCCAGCCTACGGACAGAAACTCAAACAAGAAGCTCCCGCGCTCAGGTCTGTTCAACGCTGGTCCGACCAATCTGATTCCACGCTTCAAGACTGCTTCGATCACGTGGATTGGGATATGTTCCGCATTGCGTCAGACAACAACATTGACGAATACGCTGATTCGGTGAGCGAGTTCATTGACGATGTCGTACCCATAGCAACGATTTAAAACATTCCCAAACCAGAAACCGTGGATTGATGGCAGCATTCGTGTGAAACTGAAAGCCCGAACCACTGCTTTTAATCAGGGCAAGGTGACCGGAAACAAACAGTGTTGCTATTCCCTCTGTAAGGCAATCAAACAAGCTAAGCGTCAGTATAGAGACAAAGTAGAGTCGCAATTTAACGGCTCAGACACAAGAGGTATGTGGCAGGGTCTACAGTCAATCACGGATTACAAAAAGAAAACCAGCCCCGTCGCGGACCAGGATATCTTGCTCTCAGACAGACTAAATAACTTTTTTGCCCACTTTGAGGACAATACAGTGCCACTGACACGGCCCGCTACCAAAACCTGCGAACTCTCCTTCACTGCAGCCGACGTGAGTAAAACACTTAAACGTGTTAACCCTCGCAAGGCAGCAGGCCCAGACGGCATCCCCAGCCGCGTCCTCAGACCATGCGCAGATCAGCTGGCTGGTGTGTTTCCCACATGCTTCAAGAGGGCCACCATTGTCCCTGTTCCCAAGAAAGCTAAGGTAACTGAGCTAAACGACTACCGCCCCGTAGCACTCACTTCCGTCATCATGAAGTGCTTTGAGAGACTAGTCAAGGACCATATCACCTCCACCCTACCTGACACCCTAGACCCGCTCCAATTTGCTTGCCGCCCAAGGAGGTCCACAGACGACGCAATCGCAACCACACTGCCCTAACCCATCTTTACGAGAGGAATACCTATGTGAGAATGCTGTTCATCGACTACAGCTCAGCATTTAACACCATAGTACCCTCCAAACTACCTGGGTCTCGACCCCGCCCTGTGCAACTGGGTACTGGACTTCCTGTCGGGCCACCGCCAGGTGGTGAGGGTAGGTAACAACATTTCCACAACGCTGATCCTCAACACTGGGGCCCCACAAGGGTGCATTCTGAGCCCTCTCCTGTACTCCCTGTTCATCCACGACTGCGTGGCCATGCACGCCTCCAACTCAATCATCAAGTTTGCGGACGACACTACAGTGGTAGGCTTGATTACCAACAACGACGAGACGGCCTACAGGGAGGAGGTGAGGGTCCTCGGAGTGTGGTGTCAGGAAATTAACCTCACACTCAACGTCAACAAAACAAAGAAGATGATTGTGGATTTCAGGAAACAGCAGAGGGAGCACCCCCCTATCCACATCGACGGGACAGTAGTGGAGAGGTTAGTGAAGTTCCTCGGCGTACACATCACGGACAAACTGAATTGGTCCACCCACACAGACAGCGTCGTGAAGAAGGCGCAGCAGCGCCTCTTCAACCTCAGGAGGCTGAAGAAATTCGGCTTGTCACCAAAAGCACTCACAAACTTCTACAGATGCACAATCGAAAGCATCATGTCGGGCTGTATCACCGCCTGGTACGGCAACTGCTCCGCCCACAACCGTAAGGCTCTCCAGAGGGTAGTGAGGTCTGCACAACGCATCACCGGGGGCAAACTACCTGCCCTCCAGGACACCTACACCACCCAATGTCACAGGAAGGTCATAAAGATCATCAAGGACAACAACCACCCGAGCCACTGCCTGTTCACCCCGCTATTATCCAGAAGGCGAGGTCAGTACAGGTGCATCAAAGCTGGGACCGAGAGACTGAAAAACAGCTTCTATCTCAAGGCAATCAGACTGTTAAACAGCCACCACTAACATTGAGTGGCTGCTGCCAACACACTGACTCAACTACAGCCACCTCTAATAATGGAAATTGATGTAAAAATATTTCACTAGCCACTTTAAACAATGCTACTTAATATAATGTTTACATACCCTACATTACTCATCTCATATGTATATACTGTACTCTATATCATCTACTCCATCTTGCCTATGCTGTTCTGTACCATCACTCATTCATATCTTTATGTACATTTTCTTTATCCCTTTACACTTGTGTGTATAAGGTAGTAGTTGTGGAATTGTTAGGTTGGATTACTCGTTGGTTATTACTGCATTGTCGGAACTAGAAGCACAAGCATTTCGCTACACTCGCATTAACATCTGCTAACCATGTGTATGTGTCACGAATCCCGCCGAAGATGGTGCCTCTTCCTGTTTGGGCGGCGCTCGGCGGTCGTCGTCGCCGGCCTACTAGCTGCCACCGATCCCCTTTTCTGTTTCATTTAGTGTTGTCTGATTAGTTGCACCTGTTTCTTGTTTAGGTTTTGGGCTATTTAAACCTGGTAGGCCCGCCGGCTTTTGTGCGGGCTTGTTTTCTGTTATTTGGTTTGTGATTTCTGTGGATGTTATTTTTTCCTGAACCGTTTCGTCCTGTTGTTTTGGACTGGGTCTTTTAGCGCCCGTGTGTGTGGCGTTGACCGACAATGTTGCTTTGGGAATAAACTATCCACGTATCTACTACCCTGCTCTCTGCGCTTGACTCCTCCACCCACTACTTCTTGTACTGACAGTATGTGACATACATTTGATTTGATTTAGGACAAGTAGAATTATATTTTAGAAAATACAATGTCATTTTGCTCTTAACAGATCTACATAAACAGATATTTGGAGTTTGGCATTACAGAGTCGACAAACTCAGCAAAAAAAAGAAATGTCCTCTCACTGTCAACTGCATTTATTTACAGCATACTTAACGTGTAAATATTTGAATGAACATAAGATTCAACAACTGACATAAACTGAACAAGTTCCACAGAGATGTAACTAACAGAAATGGAATATTGTGTCCCTGAACAAAGGGGATGTCAAAAGTAACAGTCAATATCTGGTGTGGCCACCAGCTGCATTAAGTACTGCAGTAGATCTCCTCCTCATGGATTGCACTAGATTTGCCAGTTCTTGCTGTGAGATGTTACCCCACTCTACCACCAAGGCACCTGCAAGTTCCCGGACATTTCTGGGGGGAATGGCCCGAGCCCTCACCTTCCGATCCAACAGGTCCCAGACCTGCTCAACGGGATTGAGATCCGGGCTCTTCGCTGGCCATGGCAGAGCACTAACATCCCTGTCTTACAGGAAATCGCGCACAAAACGAGCAGTATGGCTGGTGGCATTGTCATGCTGGAGGGTCATGTCAGGATGAGCCTGCAGGAAGGGTACCACATGAGGGAGGAGGATGTCTTCCCTGTAACGCACAGCGTTGAGATTGCCTGCAATGACAGCAAGCTCAGTCCGATGATGCTGTGACACACCGCCCCAAACCATGACGGATCCTCCACCTCCAAATCTATCCCGCTCCAGAGCACAGGCCTCGGTGTAACGCTCATTCCTTCAATTAGAATCCGACAATCACCCCTGGTTTAACAACACTGCGACTCATCAGTGAAGAGCACTTTTTGCCAGTCCTGTCTGGTCCAGCGATGGTGGGTTTATGTCCATAGGCGACGTTGTTGCCGGTGTTGTCTGGTGAGTACCTGCCTTACAACAGGCCTACAAGGCCTCTGTCCAGCCTCTCAGCCTATTGCGGACAGTCTGAGTACTGATGGAGGGATTGTGCGTTCCTAGTGTAACTCGGGCAGCTGTTGTTGCCATCCTGTACCTGTCCCGCAGGTGTGATGTTCGGATGTACCGATCATGTGCAGGTGTTGTTACACGTGGTCTGCCACTGCGAGGACGATCAGCTGTCCGTCCTGTCTCCTTGTAGCGCTGTCTTAGGCGTCTCACAGTACGGACATTGCAATTTATTGCCATGGCCACATCTGCAGTCTACATGCCTAAGGCACGTTCACACAGATGAGCAGCGACCCTGGGCATCTTTCTTTTGGTGTTTTTCAGGCCTCTTTAGTGTCCTAAGTTTTCATAACTGTGACCTTAATTGCCTACCGTCTGTAAGCTGTTAGTGTCTTAATGACCGTTCCACAGGTGCATGTTCATTAATTGTTTATGGTTCATTGAACAAATATGGGTAACAGTGTTTAAACCCTTTACAACGAAGATCTGTGAAGTTATTTGAATTTTTACAAATGATCTTTGACAGGGTCCTGAACAAGGTCTGTTTCTTTATTGAACTTGCATGTACACTCCTGTTGGAGTCCCGGGGATAAAATGGCCTGCTTAGCAACAACCATATTATAATAATAAGGGGCGGTAGGTAGCCTCGTGGTTAGAGCGTTGGAAAGGTTGCTAGATCGAATCCCCGAGCTGACATGGTAAAATTCGATCATTCTGCCCAGGAACAAGGCAGTTAACCCAGTGTTCCTAGGCCGTCATTGTAGATAACAATGTGTTCTTGCCTAGTTAAATAAAAAAAATACTTTTGTGTTTGGTCTAAAATAGCAGGGGCAGGCACGATTTCAGCAATGGAGTTTATAGAAGTGTTCTGTTCATTTAAGTT